>NC_141146.1:139982007-140300340 GCF_053477565.2 Lygodium microphyllum
AGAGGGCTTGCATTCCCAACACAAATCTTTCTAAGAGCATGCATGCAAGTTGGTTGGTAGGGGAGGATGGAAATAAGAAAATCGGTTTATATGATGCATACGCCACTAACTTGATCAACTCATATATCCAATATTCAAGGAAGCTGACCTTCACAACTGGAAGATACTCTAGGAGTGGTCGCAACATGGATGCTCTTATTAATAGGGTGGTTTCAAGAAACACCCTTTCACTTGCATTCATAGCTCGAATAGTTTAAGGACTAGTTCTTAGAGCACATCTTTGATCTAATGGGAATGTCATTTTTATGGTAAATTTAGGCACATAGTAGCTGGAGGACAAGAATTAGTCATAGGATTTGATTTAGTTAAAACCGTGACTAGTTAAGGTCTTTGAAGTAAGCTGTGACTAAATTTGATAGTCTTGAAGAATGTCTGAATAAATAATGGTGGATTCATGGTCATTTTGGTGGTTTGTGGTCAATTTGGGACCATTTTGAAGGATCATGGACTTAACTAAAGCCTAAATAGGGTTTAGAGAGGTTAAAGCACGGTTACTTTTTGGAGCAAGCTTCTCTTTTCTCTTTTCAAGCTTCTTGCTAAAAATTTCCATGAGTTTATGCCAGTTTTCAGAATGTTGTTGACCTCTTAAAATAGTTCACAACCTCATCCTAAAGCTATGCCCTCTCTTTCATGATCAAATGCAGCCCTAACATGAAGTACTTGTCATCTCTTACTTGATATTTCACTTTTCTTCAACTGCTCTAAAGCTTCCTTCACAACCCTAGCTATGGCTGAAAATGGACAGCATGAAGATTTCAACAATCTCTTGAAGTTTTGAGTCAATCTTGGTCTCTTTTAGCTTCAAGAAGTGGAAAGCAAGCATCTACAATCAACATTGGGCAAACATTGAAGCTTACAAGCAAGATTGAAGCATTCTTCTCATCTTAGATTGGGGAAAAATAAGGTAGATATCAATCTTCAACAAAATTTGCATCATTGAGGCTTCAATTCAGGGATTTTGTTGTCTAAAACCCAGGGAAGGTTTAATTGAAGGTATTTCATAAATATTGGGCTTACATTGAAGAATTTCTTAAAGATTGAAGGAATTTCTAGTCTCTTGAACATGGCAATGTCTAAAAATTCATGGAATTCTTGATTCTAACAAGAATTTACACTCTTCAAAGCTCAAAGGATCTTCTCCAACAAGCTATTGTAGACTTCTATTAGATCATTGACTTCTATTGATTGCACTGGAGCAATATTATTGATTGGGAGCTCAAGATTACATGGGAGCAATCATATTGGACAAAGCTTTCTTGAAGTTGGTCTTATAATCTTCAATCTTGGTCCATTGATGGTGGTTTATGTTGAATGTTGATTGGTTGGATTCATCTACTATTCTTCATCAACATTAAATAGGTAATTCTATTGATTTTAGCTTAATCTCTCTTTTCATACAATTGTTGAACTAGTACTATTGATCATAAGAGAGATTGAGTGTAATAGAGCCTCTGAATTCCCATCGAAGGGCATGTAGAATTCAGCCTAGGACTGACTATTATTTCTTGATGAATTTCTTTCATGCCCATTCAAATGTTGATGCTGAATTTATTACATAAATGCTGCTCATTGCCTACTTAACTTGGATTTTTTTTGGATGATTGAACATTGATGCTATAGGACTAAAATAATGATGAAAATGATAAGTGGGAATATTGTAAAAGTAGCGAGTCACTACAAAACGGTATTGCCGTATCCATAGCACTTTCAATTTAGTCATTTCCCAATACCCACTTGCATTTCATTGAAGAATTTAAAGGCTTTTTCAGCAATGCATAGCATTCTTGTTTGATTAGCCATTGGAATGTAATTTCGATGTTGGTTTTTGCAAGGAAAAATAGATGCCATGCGAGTCGGGAAGACAAAAGAGAGATGACCCTCCCTTCTTGATTAAGACCCTAAAGGGGTGCACAACCCGGTTTAAGGTGGAACTTTGCACACCCCTCTTGTCTCGGAGCCCATGCAATTTTCAAATTTAGGTGCAGGTACATTCCCCATAATCAGAGTTTGGTAGTAGTAAAACAATGATCATCCCTATTCAGGGTACCACAGGTGGTTGAAGGTTCCACTAGAACAAGATTGGAAGAGGTGCAGGGCATCTTTTATTTCCAGGATAGCTACAAGTATTGGACAAAGTTTTTTTATAGGTCATACAACATGTACATACCAATATACAAGTTATCCTTGAGCCCTGAAGGTGTCCCATAACCCTATTTTGGTTGCTACAGTGGTTTAAAAGGGTTTCTTTCACTCAAGCTATTCCTATAGGGTCAAATAGGGTACATACAAGTGGTGGACATGGTGCACGAAACTTCTATTTAGACCTAATGATTCAATCACATAAAATTATGTCCTAATCCAAATTGAGAAATTGATAGCTCGATTTGAATAGGGGATTCTGAGATTTTATTTGATTTAAAAATTTTGGTGATCCAATATGGAGAGCTCAAAATATTGTTGATTCTTTGACACTAGGTATATTGAGAGAGCATCCACACAACATACAAGAGGACACTGTTTGACATTGTTCCACCCAAAGTATCCAACACAAGTCCATATATTTTGAAATTTTGTATATCCCCATATAATAAGCTTTGGATAGAGGTATTAAGCATTGGGATTTGTGCTATATTGTGAGAGAAATAGGGGATTAATTGACAAACTGTCTACTACTACATCACTATCTCCTAATGGCTAGGAATAAGAAGAAAGACCCATTATTGAAGCATTGAATGATGGTGTCATGGACTTTCAAGAGGATCAAAATTACACAAATGAAGCCCATAATTTTTAAAAAATAGATGAAGATTTAAGCATTGGGATTACTTACAACACACATCAAGGAGGATGACATGACATACATGAAGTGCATGCTATGAATGATTACCTTTTACTATCAAAAGAGTTGGGACATATCAATGAAGGCCTTTCTAAGGATTTGAAGGCTTTGAATGAAGGCTTAACACATATGAATCAAGGATTATTGCAAGGGATGACAAAATTAAACAAGGAATCTCTGATTTGCAACAAAGAACAAATCTTTATTCTAAGAACTCATCTCAACCATAAAGGAAATTGGGAGCAAGCCACAAAGGGAACCTCAAACTATTGAAGATTCCTATACAATCCCCTTTGTTGATAATCCTTCCCATCCAAAGAAAGAGAGTTGTCAACTAGCTATGCACACTTTTGAAAAGGAAGAACCATCTAGAGTAAGGGACAATCATCACCCTTAACAAATCCATGGAATTCATATCCCAAGGCCCCAATTTAGCAGCCCAAAAGATAATCATAGACATAAAGGGAAACAAGATAACACTCGATCAGATAATGATTATTATGGATATGATCCCTTCTACAAGACTTTTGTCATGATCCCTCAAAGGTACAAAAAGAACATGCAATCGACAATTAAGTTCATGAAGGTGGAAGGTATGATGAGCAAAGATCATCCCATGTAATCCCATACCAAGAGCATGGTACAAATGGACAACCCTCATCTCATGGTTTTGGGCCACCTACTTTTAGGAAAAAATCATGAAACAAAGATTCATGGAGACATCATACTTATGGGCATCCATCTTACAACGAAAAAGAATATAATGAAAAGATCAATATCACTAATTTCAAAGGGGATAGTGCTTCACCTTCAGAATGGGAGGAGTGGATTAATAGTCTTGAATTGTACATCACCCTTTATCCTAGAAGTGAAGAAGCCAAGATTTATTTTGTGGCCATTAGAGACTATTCCAACAACTACTTGAATCTCTCCATGTATGTTGAAGGCATTTTAGATTTTCTTAGCTAAATAAATACATTTCTAGTCTTAACCTTGCCCTATCATCAAAGGTAGGAGCTCAACAACCAAAAACATTACATGAGGCGATACAATTAACTGAAAGATACTCTTTGAAGTACAAGAGAAATGTAGGAAATTTCTAGCAAAGGAGTGTGGGAAATAATATTTCCAATGAACCTATAGAATATAGGCAAGTTTTGGGCCAATCAAGAGACTCTTTTAAGCAAGAAAACATGGGTTATAATAGTCAAAATAAGTATAACAACAAAGTGCCAATTTTTTCCACTATTTATGCCTCTAAACAAGGTGAAAATTATGCACATAAACAAGGGAAAACTTTTAGAAATGTGGATGAGACAAGAGGCACTTTTTCAAGAGTTGAAAATGCTCCTGCACTATCCCAAAAATGTTCTAACAGCAACTTCCTTTCTCATGATAAGCTTAGAGAAATGCATGCAAAAGGATTATGCTTCAAATGTGGGGAGAAGTGGTCACAAGATCATAAGCTGAAGTGTAAAGCTAAAAACTAAAAAATCAATATGGTGATCACTCAAGATGTGGAAGTTGAAGAAGAAAAAAATCAAGAGGGCAATTTATTGCATGTTGATGCATACCCAATGGTTGAAGAGATTCATGAAGAAGAGCATGCCATGAACGAAGGATTCTATGATCCCATGGATGGATTTCCATTTGATCCAGGTGGCACGATTCTCATGCTTCCTTGTATAACATCTCACATGATGCATTGATCGGTTGCAAAAGGAAAAATACACTTAGACTGATAGATGATTTTTTATGCCGAGAAGTTCTTAAAAATAGCCAAAAATTACGAATATCAGGAGAAAAATAGACTTCGTCGAAGGTGGCGGTGGCAATCGGTACGATTTTAAGCGGCAAGTCCCTAAAGCGCTAGTGCTTATTTTCATGGAAATCAAATGGTGGTGGATGGCCGAGCTGGAGTATTCCTACATGTAAAATGACGTCATGAATCCAATGCAAGTCTCGGATCTCCATTCCGAGGTCGTTTAATCCCCCATTTAATCCCCGCAAGGTTCGGGGTTGTGAAGTAGCTACTAGATCTGGAAGCCGAGAAGAGCATGATAAGGCCTAGCTTTGTATATTTCGACGCCACGGAACCACCCGTCTAGACGGATCTCAATTCCGATGTCGTTTGCCCCCTCAAAACTGAAAAAACTACTTCGGCGCAGTGTGAAACCCAAGACATGAACCAGTTTTTTTGAGGTTTAAAGCTTAAAGCTCTAATTAAGAGCTTAAAAAGCTCACGATATGAAATGTTGGGGGGGGGAGGGGGGTGTTAGTTTTTTTGCGCCCCATTTCCCCCCCCCTCCCCCCCCTCCCCTCCCCCGCTTCATCATCATTTTCTAATCAGGAGAATGGA
Source organism: Lygodium microphyllum (assembly GCF_053477565.2). Taxonomy (NCBI): domain Eukaryota; kingdom Viridiplantae; phylum Streptophyta; class Polypodiopsida; order Schizaeales; family Lygodiaceae; genus Lygodium; species Lygodium microphyllum. The sequence goes on from NC_141146.1 coordinate 139,987,266, forward strand.
GAGGAGCCCTCCTGGCTGTGGGATGAAGATTCTTTGCACCCCCAATTGCTCCAAACCACGCGAGGAATGATGCATTGAGTCAAGAGATAAAAAACCAGTCTTTCTCTCTCCTCCCTCTCTCTCCTGCATAGAGGTAATTCATGTGCAAGAAATCAAGAAGAAGAGGGGTTGAAGAATGCTTGTTCGGTTTGATCGGATTGCTTCAAGATGAAGAGGAGGCTGAAGAAAGAGGTTCACCATTGAAGAATGGTTGCTGGTCGATCTGTGGCCTACCCAGAATAATTATTAAAAAACCTGCAACACACAAGATACGCGGTATGCTCCAATTTTACAAAGAAATTTGATTGTTTTTGTTGTTTCATGGTCCATATGCGATGAAATTTGTTTTGAGCCTTGTTTGCATAATGTTTGAGGGCTGTAACTACAAAAATATAGAACTCGTAATGATTTAGAGCCATTATTAATTCTTTAAAACTCGTAAAATGTCATTTTTAATGGAAATTAGTGGTTTTTTTCGATTTTGAGTTGGAGAAAAGGGGTGGAAATTGGACAAAATCAGAGAAAATGTTAAGTTTCAGTCAAAATAACAAGCTAACACAAATAAATCAGAAAATACCTATTTTTCATGAACAATAAATAGAAAAAATAGCAAAAAAAAAATGGAGTTTTCGTGCTTAAAAAAATGGAAAAATAAGATTTATGAGCGTGAATGTTTGGCGAGGTTAAAGCATGAGGTCAAGCCTCAGTTTGGCCTCGTACTTTGTGTTATAGTACGTGTTTATTGTTTTTTACATACAAAAATGATACAAAACAACCATTTACACCTATGCATCATAGCAATACCTAAATCGTGAGGGGGGGAGGAAGTTTGTCCGACAATCTAACTGCTAAAAGATACAAATTCTGATTTTCCTCTTTGTGCATAGCATTTAGGGATTGTTCCATAATTAAATGTAGGTGGCTAGTAGCACGGAAGATCCGATGTTAGTCCCTAAAGCAACACAACACGTAACCCTTAGTTAAAATTTATGAAAGGGCTATTTTTCGCACCTCACATGGCTGGTTTTTAATCATAAAATGGTTGTGCACAATCTTCATACACCTTGCATCAAGCATGCCACATGGTATCTCTTGGAATGCATTGCAATTATTTGATAAACATTGACCAACACTGAGAGGACAGGAAATCTAAGTCGTCGGTTAGATAGGCACTTCCGTTGGGGAAAGTTTTGTGAGAAAAATCAAAATCTTCTGGAATGTTGAATCATGAAAGAGTGAAGTTTGTGCGAATGTTATATGTGTTAGCGACGCATCTTGGGGTCAATCCCCAAGGTGTAGGAGAGTTGCAGTGGAGCCGCGACAATCAGCCGAGAGGTGCTTCCCTATGTGTGTATTACGAGGCATTATGCCTATATGTTATGGGATCTCCCTCTAAGGAGAAGGGAAGGTGAATGTTGGACTACATATTGGATACAAACGTAAAATCGTCATAAAGATTTAGTGTAAAGTGAGTTTTAGATGCTCCTAGCCCGCGAGGTCGTGTGGTGGGGTTTGTAAAATATTACACGGCGCAGCGAACAGAATCTGAGAAAGAGATAGAGAGTACACAACAGATAAGAGGAGAATCAGTAAAATTCTTTAACTCCAAACAACTGATACAAAGATGGCTCTGTCCACCCGTGCGCTTCCACTAAATGAAGCTTAGATGGCGATCTAGACAGAAGATAGGTGAAGAGCTTAAGGCTAGCTGGAACAACAACTCTGACTGGGTGAAAGATGAGTGTAAGATGGCTGCGAAGGGGTTTAGCTTTTATAGCCCACGAAGGTCGTTAGGTCGGCCTGCTGACCGACCTACCATATGAGCCTCCACTAGTCGGCCAGGGAATATTCCAGGAAATATTCCCTTTACCATCGGGCCGGGGGCGCTGCCCCCGGACCCCCGCCAGGGGGGCCGCTGGCCCCCCTGGGACCCCCCAGCCAGGGGCCGCTTCCACAGCCCCCGGACCCCACAATAGGGGCCCCTTTTAACTCCCTTACTACGCAACTCAATGCAATGTGCCTCGAGTTGCTACCAGCTTAACCACTCTGTCTAACCCAAAGATTAGACCCACAATGGTCACCTTTTTGCCATCCGGTCACATAGACCTCATCTGATATACAAGTCAGGACTCCACCAATGTCCGGGCTCACACTTGGCTTCTTCTCATAATGGGGGCCTTACAACTTTGAGCACCATGGATCATTGGTAGTACCTAATGAGGGTGGGGCATTGATCATATCTAACACCCCCCCTCAATGTCCACCCATAGGTGAACTATCTCCTCGGCCCAATGCCGAGTCTCTGAAGATGAACTTGAAGCAGATCCTTCGTAAGTGCTTTGGTGAAGATATCTGCTCCATTCTCCTCTGTTGGATAGTAGACCAATTCCACTATCCCATCCTCCATCAAATCACGCACATAGTGATACTGGATCTCTATATGTTTGGTGCGTGCATGAAACACTGGATTTTTGGCAATGGCGATGCAACTCTGATTGTCACATCTCAGCACAGTTGGTTCTTCATCCTGCACTCCCATATGCCATAGAATCCTTCTCAACCATACGGCCTCACATGCAGCAAAACAAGCTACCTTGTACTCTGCTTCGGTAGAAGACAATGCCACTGTTGGTTGCTTCTTACTAATCCAAGAGAAAATTCCTGAACCCAAAGAGAAACAATAACCAGAAACTGACTTCCTGGAATCAATGTCTCCTGCCCAATCTGAGTCACAGTTCCCCACAAGAGAAGTTCCGAAACTGTATGTGATACCATAGTCAAGAGTTTTCTTCAAGTATCTGAGCACCCGCATCCCAGCCTTCCAATGACTCTCATGAGGTTTGTTTGAGAACCTGCTCAAAACACCAACAGCAAAACTGATATCTGGTCTGGTGTTACACAAGTAGATTAGACTGCCGACCAACCTCCTATACCTCCCAATGTCTGCTAGTGCTGATGTATCCTCAACGGATAACTTTACATTCACCTCCATAGGTGTACCTATCTCCTTGCACTCGGTCATGCCAAATGCCTTCAAGATCTCCCATGCATACTTCTTCTGAGAGATGAAGATCTTTCCTGGCTCTTGCCAGACTTCAATCCCCAAACAATAGTGCAGCAAGCCCAAGTCTGTCATTTCAAACTCAAAACTCAAAGCCTTTCGAGTTTGGTTGATCATATCTTCATAGTCACCTGTAATAAGAAGGTCGTCCACATATAGGACAATCACTACAGACTTTTTACCATCCCTGTAAACATACAAGTTAGCATCTGAGGCACATCTTTTGAAGTTTAGGTTTAAAAAGAACCTATCTATCCGCTGGTACCATGCTCTGGGGGCTTGTTTCAGCCCATACAATGCCTTCTTCAGTTTACACACTTTGTTCTCAGAATGGGGGGCCTCAAACCCTGGTGGCTGAGCCACGTACACCTCCTCCTTGAGGTCACCATTTAAGAACGCTGACTTAACATCCATTTGGTACACTGGCCACTTCTTGTGGGCAGCCACTGCAAGTACCGTGCGAATAGTGGTCATTCTGGCAGTTGGGGCAAATGACTCTTGAAAATCAAACCCTTCAACTTGTGAAAATCCTTGGGCAACCAGTCTAGCTTTGTACTTTTCTAAGGTACCATCAGCCTTTTACTTTACCTTCCAGATCCACTTGGTGCCAATAATCTTCCGCTTTGCTGGCCGATCCACTAGCTCCCAAGTGTCATTCTTCATTATGCTGTCATACTCCGCCTGCATAGCAGCCTTCCATGATGGATCTGCAAGTGCTTCTTCTAAGTCAGTTGGCTCCTTTACTTCTCTCATAATCTCAACCATCAAGGCCATGTTGACTATGTGAGCAGAAGCCCTCCTTTGCTCCTCTATTCTCTGAGACCTCCTTGGTCCATCTGCCTTCTCCTCAACAGATGCAGGCATAGGATTATTGTGGTCATAGAGCTGCTTCACCCAGCGCGGCAATGGCTTTTCCGGTGGGGTGATGTCAGGTTGGTGAACTTTTTCCTCATCATCTGAAGATGATGCTTCCTCCTCCTTAAGGATAGGGATAGCTCTCGGGACAGGTTCATAGTGGACTACTTCTTCGCTTGATGATAAAGTGGAAGACCTTGCCTTCTCCTCCTCCACTGTATGCGGCTCCTCCTTGAACACCACATCACGGCTCGCGATGATCTTCTTTGCCTCTTGGTCATATAACTTGTAAGCCTTCTGCTCATCACTATAACCCAAGAAGATACATTTTCTGCTTTTTGGTTGTAACTTGTTTCTCTTCTCATCTGGAACATGTGCATAACATTCACATCCAAAAATTCTGAAATGTGAAACAGATGGTTTCTTACTAGTGTAAGCCTCATGAGGTGTTTTTCCCTTGAGAGCCTTTGTGTAGCTCCGATTTAGAATGTAGACTGCAGTATTAACAGCTTCAGCCCAAAAATGGTTAGGCAATCCCTTGCCCTTTAGCATGCATCTTGCCATCTCCACAATGGTACGATTCCTGCGTTCCACAACACCATTCTGCTGAGGTGTGTGAGGCGTCGTCAATTGGCGCTTGATCCCTTTGCTCTTGCAAAAGCCTTCAAACTCCTTTGAGTTGAACTCACCACCACCATCTGTTCTAAATTTCTTCACACTTTTCCCTGTTTCATTCTCAACAAGTATTAGCCATTCTTTAAACTTACCAAAAGCTTGAGCCTTATCACGAAGGAAGTACACCCACATCTTCCTACTGTAGTCGTCGACAATCAACATAAAATAAGAAGATCCCCCCAAGGCCTGTGTAGGCATCTTACCACACAAGTCGGCATGCACCAACTCTAGAGGAGCATGTGCTCTATTCTTGCTTTCTTGTGGAAATGCCTTTCTCTGTTGCTTGCCCATCATACAAGCTTCACATGGTTCCTTCAATTCAGTTATTGTAGGTAGGTGAGCAACCATACCTTGCTTTTGCATCTCCTTCAATACTGCAAATCCGATGTGTCCAAACCTTTCATGCCAAAGCTTACTTGTGCCCACTCCAGCGGTGGCTGTAAGAGCACTTAGCTCATAGAGGTTGTTCCTTCTTTCTCCTTTGCCAACAATTGTGCCAGCACTATCAATAATTTCTGCACCTATCTTCTTGAACCTCACTTCATGACCAAGATCAGTTATGGCAACAACTGATAAGAGATTTCTCCTGATTTTGGGAACATACAACACATTTGAAAGCTTTTTGACTTCACCATTTGCAGCAACAAAAGAAATAGTACCTGTGCCCGCAGCAGGGCATTTAACATCATTTCCAACCGTCACAGTGATGGATTCTTGTAGAGGCTGCATAGAACTGTATAGACCTTTCTTGTTGGTCATGTGACGGGAGGCCCCACTATCCAACACCCAAGAGTCAGTGGTAGATTCTTCTTGCGCCGAGGAGCACACTTCCTCAATGGTTGCCATGAATAATTCCAACTCTGCTTCAGCCGTATTGGTTGTCTCTTTCCCTTTAGTTTTAAGGGTACCATTCTTTTCATCTGCCTTCTTGACACGACAATCTGCAATTGCATGTCCTTTCTTCTTACAGTAGAAGCACTCTCCTTGAAACTTCTTCTTGCTGCCCTTTTTCTTTTTGTCACCATCATTTTTGGTGGAGGAAACACCTTTGCCTTTTGCATTGGCAGAGAATGCAACATCTCCATTGTTGCTTCCTTCTTGGGCTTTCAGCCTCAACTCCTCCTCCATTAATAATGCACAAAACTCCTCAAAAGTCAAAGCTTGAGGTCTCACCCGAGTATTAAGGGCAGTTACTAGTCCATCAAACTTTTGTGGACAAATCCGAAGACACCTCCGAGCTAGCTCTTCGCTAGTCTTTTGTATCCCAGCGCCAGCCATTTGGTCGCGCAGATTCTTAATCCGAGTGATGAATGCTTCAACGGTCTCTCCTTCAGCAAACTTCTCCGCTGCTAGTTGATTCTCCAAGTTTTGAATCCTTGTTTGGTTTCGTGTTTCATACTGACTCCTTAGTACATTCCAAGCCTCTGACGCTTTGGTTGTATGCTGAATCAGAGTCAAAACACTGTCAGAACAGCTTGTAACTAAGGCACACAATGCATCTGCATTCCTTCGTTTCCAAGCTCGTAGAAGATCTGCATTCGGAGGAATCATCACACTAGGATTTGATGGGTCGGGGATAGGCTGCGGTTCTGCGTCAGTCCCCAGCACAGTCTCCAGAAGCTCATAAGAATCAAGGATAGTTGTAATTTTGAACTTCCACAAGGTGTGGTTTGTACCATCTAACTTGCCTTCACTGAAGGTTGGTGGACGAATCCTCAGTGTTTGAATAGCCGGTACAGTAGCACCACCTCCTGCACCACTTCCTGATGCGCCAGAACTGCTTCCCGGAGTCGACATCGTTTCTCTTTGCTGTTGAAGCCTTTGCCTCTTGCACGCTCTCCGATCTCTAGAGTCCCCCTGGGCTCTGATACCATGTAAAATATTACACGGCGCAGCGAACAGAATCTGAGAAAGAGATAGAGAGTACACAACAGATAAGAGGAGAATCAGTAAAATTCTTTAACTCCAAACAACTGATACAAAGATGGCTCTGTCCACCCGTGCGCTTCCACTAAATGAAGCTTAGATGGCGATCTAGACAGAAGATAGGTGAAGAGCTTAAGGCTAGCTGGAACAACAACTCTGACTGGGTGAAAGATGAGTGTAAGATGGCTGCGAAGGGGTTTAGCTTTTATAGCCCACGAAGGTCGTTAGGTCGGCCTGCTGACCGACCTACCATATGAGCCTCCACTAGTCGGCTAGGGAATATTCCAGGGAATATTCCCTTTACCATCAGTCCGGGGGCACTGCCCCCGGACCCCCGCCAGGGGCCGCTTCCACGGCCCCCGGACCCCACAATAGGGGCCCCTTTTAACTCCCTTACTACGCAACTCAATGCAATGTGCCTCGAGTTGCTACCAGCTTAACCACTCTGTCTAACCCAAAGATTAGACCCACAATGGTCACCTTTTTGCCATCCGGTCACATAGACCTCATCTGATATACAAGTCAGGACTCCACCAATGTCCGGGCTCACACTTGGCTTCTCCTCATAATGGGGGCCTTACAACTTTGAGCACCATGGATCATTGGTAGTACCTAATGAGGGTGGGGCATTGATCATATCTAACAGGGTTGTCTGTCGTATGCATGAGGTCCGGCTAGTGCCATAGCCAGTGCCGACCCATTTCAGGTCCCATCAGTGGTGTGTTTGATGGGATCTGCATATAAGTGGCGGTCTTCGAATCTAGGTTGTAAAGGGACCTAAGTTTATAATTTCCATTAGGAGTATGCTAAGCTAACAATAAAATGGGGTTTGTTCAAGGATGGAAAACCTTGGCTTTCCCTATACAAAACTTACTGATGGACTAAGTTAGTTATGTAGAGCATGAGTCCTCTATAGAAGATAATTTAGGTGATGAGAAGAGTAACCAGTTAGTGGTTACCCCATCCTCTAATGCCATGGCATGGGCCGAGGTTCGCCTTGGTGTGGTCTCTACCCAAGAGAAATCATATATAACAGTCAATCAACCTAGAGGGCATAGAACAAGTATGTTGGAAGCTATGGCGGTCATGGCATCAAGAAGTGATTATGCTAAAGTCGTAGTGCCATGGGAAAAACTCGATACATAGTGGAGTGCAGTTATGGCTAAAACATGCCATGTGGTGGGGCATGGTGCCAAAATTTTAAGTATCACAAGGATGTTAGAAGCCCTAGATGTAAAGGGAAAACCGTTGCTTAAAAGACACGGTCCCTAGGCCCTAAGTGCTAAGGATAAGTTTTCTTTTGATGAGGGGCAGAAGCTCCTAGATAAAGCCATCATGGAACTACCTAAGAAGGGGCAAGATATGGAAGATCCTATAAGAAAGAATCGAAATGACATGCTAAGAGCTATAGGTCTCCCTAGACCACTTTATGAGTTTGCAGAAAGGGACATTAAGGATAATATTAACCTCTAAGAAAGGATCGAATTGACATGCTAAGAGCTATAGATCTCCCTAGACCACTTTATGAGTTGGAAGAAAGGGACATTAAGGATAATATTAACCTCCCTACACCAGTAAAGGTGGAAATGGAAGAGGTTGGAGACCCAAAGACACTCAAGTTAGGTCATGAATATGAGGATTTTAATGCCCCAGTGCTGATCCCGAAGGAAAGGACTAAATGCCCTCCTCCTTATAAGGATCTCCTAGTGTTTCATGGGCTGGTTAATGAGGATCTGATGGTGCATTTACGAGAATACGGCCTAACTTTCCTTGCAAGTGGGTTCAATGATATTCATCAGATGCTTGTATTCTCAAGTACCCTAAAGGGAGAGGCTAGAAAATGGTACTTGAGCCTCCCAAGGGGGTCTATTAAATCCTTTGAGGAGTTGAGTGATCGATATTTAGATGAATATGAAAAGAAGGTGCCTATGACCCAAGTTTTAGGGCAACTGATGCAGATTAGGCAAGAGTCCTATCCTTCTGTTAAAGAATATGCTAGGGTGTTTGATGATATTCTGAGGCTTTGGCCAATACTCAGGGGGGGTCACTCATGAATATATGTATATATAATGTGAGTTCAAAATAAGGGGTTTTTAAAACACCATTTTTATACATTTTTTACATACAAAAGGGTGTCATATAAAGGGGTTACCTACAGATTGAATAGAAAAGGGTTGTGTTTTATTCAAGAAAAATTCACAGATTAGGATATTTATAAATAGGCCATGAATGCAAGTTATATAGAGAGTATATATATAGTGAACCCCTCAAGGGCCAATAAGAGCTACTGCATTGCCAGGTGATGTGCTATGTGAGGTCTTTTTGAGTGGCTTAGAGATTAAGATGTAAATCCAAGTGGGATTGCAGAATCCTAAGTCGTTAAGGGAAGCAAAGATGCATGCCATTGATTATGAGGGACATATACAGAGATGTTGGAAAAACTTTTGGAGTTTTCCTCGCTCAGTACAAGTGCATCCTAGCTTCCAACCATTTCTACAAGGAGGCAACTCACTTGTTGATACCAAGGCAGCCTATGAGAGAAACCTTGGTGGCCAAAATCTCCAAGCAGAAAATGGAAATAGTAGGGATAATATACCCCCTGGGGATAAAAATATTCCAAGCCCAATAAGTCCTATCAAGGCTTGCAACACTTCTATGAGAGGTAGTTGTGACGGTGGAACTGATAGAACCATTAGGTCTACAAGCTTCGATGAGCATTTTATGGGTGGTTCTAGTTGTGCTCCTAGTAAGGATCTTGAGAGACCTTTCCAATTTATAGATGAATCATACTTTCGAGTAGATGTTATTCCTTTTAGTAAAAGCATGGTTCCTATGGCTAAGCAACTACTGTAGAGTGGACAAAGGGAAGTAAAGACATCTCGTGTAGAGAAGATGCGGCATGCTAAAGTTCCACCTATACTAAATAGAAGCCATAAGGTTGTGAAGCCATTTGGTAATGGTGATAAATCCACAGTGAGTCCATTGGACCAATGTGGGTAGATGAGGCAGTCTAAGAATATGAAAAGGAATATGAGATGGGTTTGGAGGCCCAAAATCCCTAAAAATACTATTGGTGTGTTAGATGAAGGGCCAGGAATTGCATGTGGACATGCTTTGATGGATTCCCAAGAGGATGCGACTAAAGGCCATAATGCGGCACCCGCCCTGAGATGCATTTATGTGATGGGTCTAGGCTTGAAGATCTATCTAGTTTGGGTCATATCATTGACATATGTAATGGTCCAATTAGAGAAGAGTTGAATGATCATAAATCCATGATTCTCCCTATAGGAGGAGTTACTGGAAAGTTGGGATAAGCGATCTGTTTGAATGATGACCAAAGGGATGAGATATATTAACCTAATGATGTCATTCATTCAGCTCATCTTACCCAAGAAGACATAGCCATTATTACTGAGATATCGGTAGAAAGGCTTGGGCTAGTAAATCTACAAAGAGTGTAGATCAAGCTTTTAGCTGACTCGCATGAATAGCATGAGGCTAGTCCTTCTATTTTATGTTATCCTAATTAGTTTGATAGGATGTGATGCATATGCCAAGGAGATTATATATTGCATGGATTAGAATGAACTATCCATTTTAGGCCAAGAGGGCCAGTTAGTTTGCAGTGAAATACTTTATTTCTTTCGGCCAAGAAGGCTAGCTGTCTGTTTAGTACGGGTGTAGATAATGGTTTCTTGTTTTAGTCCTGTGCTAGATAGGTTCAAAGAAGCACTTGGAAGGAGCCTTTATGGTGTGGAAGCTTCTCGTGGACCTATCCAGGTGATATCTCTCCTTTACGAGTGCCTGCTCTTTCACGTTATATGTATCTATGTACTTGAAGGGAGTCTTCTTTCTTGTTGGGGACCGGCAATCAAGGCATGAAGACCCAGGTTCAAGTTAGGTATGTTTGAGGGATGTCTGAGTAGTTATTGGCTTCTATAACGACATTGCCTGGCATTGAAAGACCTGTTTTAGAAGGCAGTTCTAGTGACCTTGTTCTGCCAGCCCACTAGGCGGCCGTTCTTGGAGCTCCTGTTAGTTGTGAGGAAGTTAGAGAAGCCTACTAAAATAATGGTGGAAAGAGACAAAAACCTAAAGATCTGAAAGACAATATATGAATATACGGACATGTGTAAAAAGGGGTTTTAACCCCTATAAAAATAGAAAAGGAAAGAAAGAAAAATCCTTGAGCAGTTGTTTATCGCCTTGGGAAGGCTTGGTAGGTTCTTGGGGACGAGCAAGACTCGGGGCCAATGCCTTGCCTTCCTTGGGGTGACATGTTTCCATAAAAGAAGAAAATAAAAGAAGGTTGGAGCGAAAATAAAAGTGAGTGTTGGAAAAGGATTAAGTGTTGCCTTGCGAGGGCTTGGTAGGTTCTTGGGTACTGAGACAAGACCTGAGGCTGATGTCCTGTTCTCCTTGGGCCACTACGCTCAGCTCCCTACTTTTTACATGCCCGAGTATGGAAAATGAGAGGTTAAAAGAAGAGTAATGTGCTAAAAAAAAAAATTTCTTGATCAGGCTATAGGAGTCCTCACCTAGTAGGAGCTCCTGGTTGAGTTGTCCTTAGTTAGGTAGGTAGTTCAGACTACCACTTAGGGCGACCCCTTTGATAGTTCTTTTTAGCTTGGCAGTGTTGGAGCTGTTGGTTAGCGACTGGCTTAAGACATTCTATCAGATTATGCTGCGCCTACTCCTCGTGGATTTCATGCCTTTGTTTTGACAGGGGGTAGGGTATGAGATGTGATGTGTTGTGTTGTGTATTTTTTGTATTAGCTTGATGCTCCTTTTTGTTGTTTATGTGCAGATCTCTTCGTGGGATTCGACGAGCTGAGTCGCCCTATCCCTTGCCAATGACAGATGATTTATGATGTCGAGAAGTGCTTAAAAATAGCCAAAAACTATGAATATCAGGGGAAAAATAGACTTTGTCGAAGGTGGCCGTGGCAATCAGTACGATTTTATAAGCGGAAAGTCTCAAAAGCACTAGTTCTTATTTTCATGGAAATCAAATGGTGGCGGATGGCTGAGCTGGAGTTTTCCTAGATGCAAAATGATGTCAGGAATTCATCACAAGTCTCGGATCTCCATTCCGAGGTCGTTTGATCCCCAATTTAATCCCCGCAAGGTTCGGGGTTATGAAGTAGCTACTGGATTTGGAAGCCGGAAAGAGCGTTATGGGACCCAGCTTCGTAGATTTCGATGCCACAAAACAACTCGTCCAGATGGATCTCCATTCTGATGTCATTTGCCCCCTCAAAACGGAAAAAACCACTTCCGCACAGTGTGAAACCCAAGACATGAAATAATTTTTTTGAGCTTTAAAGCTTAAAGCTCTAATTAAGAGCTTAAAAATCTCACGATATGAAACATTTGGGGGGGTCATTTTTTTGTGCCCCATTTCCCCCCTCCTCCCCTCCCCCCCTTCATTATCATTTTCTGATCACGTGAATGGAGAGGAGCCCTCCTGGCTGTGGGATGAAGATTCTCTACACCTCCAATCACTCCAGACCACGCGAGGAATGATGCACTGAGTCAAGAGATAAAAAATTAATCTTTCTCTGTCTTGCCTCTCTCTCCTGCATAGAGGCAATTCATGTGCAAGAAATCAAGAAGAAGAGGGGCTGAAGAATGCTTGTCCCGACTGTGAGATAGGATTACTTCATGATGAAGAGGAGGCTGAAGAAAGAGGTTAAGCACTGAAGAATGGTTGCTGGTCAGTTTGTGAGTTGCCTGGAATAGTTATTAAAAAACCCGCAACATGCAAGACATGCGGTATGCTCCAATTTTACAAAGAAATTTGATTGTTTTTGTTGTTTCATGGTCCAAATGTTGTTCATATGCGATGAATTTTTTTTTGAACCTTGTTTGCATCATGTTTTGAGGGCTGTAACTACAAAAATACAGAACCCGTAATAATAAATAGGAAAAAATAGCAAAAAAAAGAAAATTAGAGTTTTTGCTTTAAAAAAATATGAAAAAATAAGATTTATGTGCGTGAATGTTTGGTGAGGTTAAAGCATGAGGTCAAGTCTCAATTTGGCCTCCTTTTTTGTGTTATAGTACGTGCTTATTGTTTTTTACATATAGAAATGATACAAAACAACCATTTACACCTATGCATCGCAGCAACACCTAAACGGTGAGGGGGGAAGGAAGTTTGTGCAACGATATAATTGCTAAAAAGATACAAATTTTGATTTCCATCTTTATGCATAGCATTTAGGGATCGTTCCATAATTAAATGTAGGCAGCTAGTAGCACGGAAGTTCCAGTGCTAGTCCCTAAAGCAGCGCAGCACGTAATGCTTAGTTAAAATTCATGAAAGGGTTGTTTCCACACCTCATATGGCTGGTTTTTAATCATGAAATGGTTGTGCACAATCGTCATATACCTTGCATCAAGCATGCCACGTGGTATCTCCTGGAATGCATTGCAATTGTTTGATAAACCTTGACCAATACTGAGAGGACAGGAAACCTAAGTCGTCGGTTAGATGGGCGCTTCTGTTGGGGAAAGTTTTATGAGGCAAATCAAAATCTCTTGGAACGTTGAATCATTAAAGAGTGGAGTTTGTGTGAATGTTATATGTGTTAGAGACGCATCTTGGGGCCAATCCCGGAGGTGTAGGAAAGTCGCAGTGGAGCTGTGGCAATCAGCCGAGAGGTGCTTCCCTATGTGTGTATTATGAGGCATTATGCCTATATGTTATGGGATCTCCCTTTGAGGAGAAGGCAAGGTGAAAGTTGGACTACATATTGGATACAAACGTAAAATTGTCATAAACATTTAGTGCAAAGTGAGTTTTAGACGCTCCTGGCCCGCAAGGCCGTGTGGTGGGGTTGCCTGTCGTATGCATGAGGTCCAGCTTCTAGTGCCATAGCCAGTGCCAGGCCATTTGAGGTCCCATCATAGACTCAAAGGTTTCATTAATGGAAAGGTTGTACATATTTTAATGGATATAGGCAGCACTCATAGCTTTGTCAACACCAAATCTTTGAAAGGACTCCCTTTGCACTGATTTATGGGGAGATGGCCATGGTATCTTGCAAAGAACCTATGCAACATGCATTGGCAATGATCTTCCTAATTTATTTTCTTCTCATCACCGACTTCAATTTGTGGAATGGTTGCCTGATGAGGAAGCTACAAATCTAGTTTTTCTCTCTCCTCCCTCCTCTTAAGGGCTATTCACACACATGAATCTATGGAAGAAACGAGAGGAGTTGGATACGAGATGCTAACAAATAATTGTACCGAAGTAGAGTAGATCATAAATCAGAGTTGAAGAGAGAATAGCAAGGCAAAAGATAAGCATGAATAGCCTTCCAACCATTAAGTACGCACCTCCAAAACTAGGTTCCTATGCATAAGCATTCATTTTATTTGTTTTATGAAAGATGTTTGATGAAAGTATTTGTAAATGGATTCCTTTGATTGAAAATGCTGAAATCTATTAAAAATCTTGAAGAAAAACAAAAAATTTAATCTTTTAGAAATTTACATCAAAATACACAAAACTTGCAATTATGGGATTTTTATGAAAATGATAAAATTTGAGGTGGTGATTTTGAGGTTCATATGGAATAGAAATGGATACAAAATCAATTTTTAGTAAGAAAGGGAGGGAAAGAAAAATACAGAAGAAGTTAGAGTGGGAAGGAAGATGGGGGAGAGAGAAACAATGAGAGAGAGAGGGGGGAGAGAGAAACAAAGAAAGGTGAAGGGAGGCAAATAAAAAAAGGAAAAGAGAGATAAAGGGAGAGGGATGGGGAGGGAAATAGAGAGAGGGATGTTGAAATGCATGGATGTGAGCATGGCTATGGTAGCTTGAAGGTATAGAGTGAACTCATGAAGACATAGAGTTGAAGGTAGAATGTCACACAAGTGAATTAGGTTCCAAGATTGAGACTTGGACTCATAAACACAGTCTTGTGTGGTGCACTTAATTTAAAGGAAAAAAATACCATCATATTGCATTGAAAATTTGTTTTGTACATGCCCTAATCCCTTTTGGACACCCACTTCTTTTTTACATGACCGGCCATTTTAGCCTAGGTCCTCTTTTCCTATTCCCTTCTATTTACATTGTGGCTTTACCGATGCCCATCTAGTCTTTATGAATTGCACAAGAGGAATCCTGATACTCTTTTACAAAGATTTAGGAATGCCTTTGCATGTTAAAATGTGCCTCTTCCGTTTTTGCACTCACCTTGGGTTTTTAAGGTGTCTTTACACTTTTGGCCCTTTCTGATAGGATGCCATTTTTCACTTTTCCCTGTATTTTGAAATTTTCTTTTGCTTTCTTGTTTTTTATTTTTTGCATTTCTTGTGCTGGGGTTAACACACTCGATAGGTAGGTAGAAAATAGAGATGAGATGGGCCAAAGTTACAGTGTTGGGGTAATGTGTGGCTTAGGAGAAGATATCCTATCACACTCTCTCTCTTTCTCTCCCTCCTTTTCTTTCCCTCTATCTCTAATATTTCCTTTCCTGTCCATCTCTACCTTGTTGAGATGACAAGCTCAACACATGCGGACATTGATGATGGACCGCCTGGTTAGATGGGTCCACACATCTACACTTAGCACGTTGGTGGTCATTATGACTCTCACATGGCCATTGACTTATTACTTATTATATTCAGATTGTTACACCTATTTACAGCTCGCATAGTTATAGCGCCAGGCAGTCGACTAGTGTAGTTGGTTATGCATTGTTTGACTTAGTAGCCCACTTTCCTTTTATGTTGTATCTTATCTATACTTTGTGTACATTGTAAAGAGTGTGGAAGAAGAAGAAGAAATCAGCAAGAAAACGTTTTTGTCTCTTGAGTGAGCTTCTCCTTGTGCATTCTGTGTGTGTTCGGCGCAGCATCTTGAGCAACCCCCTCCACCACGCGATTCTTGACATGGTATCAGAGCCGCGCCATTGAGAGAGGCTGACTTCAAACGTTGAAGTGAAGGAGAAGAAGCAAGGTTCGAGCAAGCAAGCTACGGGTAAGAATCTCTCCCCTTCTTTCACTCCTTCTCTTGGATAGTGCCTGTGGAGGCACCGGAAGCAGGGCAGAGCAAAAATCTCAGATTGCAGTGAGATTTGGTGTGCGCGAAGAGCACTATATATTCTGCAAAGAGGCCCTTTAGGGCTATCCTGCAGTTATTTTGGGCATTTGAGGCCGTTTCAGGGCCTGTTTTAGAGCCGCAAGGTTGCGGATAGCAGTTTCGGGGTACACTGTGACTTCGACTGTATTGACCGAACGTGGGTGCGCAGGTTACAGATTTTAGATCTGTAAGTTCAAAGGTGTTTACCAGTGAGTAAACACAAGATTTATCTGCAAACTAGTTGCAGATTGCATGTATTGTTGAGCAAACAGTGAAAAAGGCTGTCTGGTGTACTGCTATGCACTATAGGTCAAGGGTTGCAGAAGATTTGCTTGCTGTTTGGTATTAGTTTTGTGATAATGGCAGAGAATAGTGGAAGCCCCGTCATTGAGAAGCTCGACAAGAACAACTACCCAACATGGAAGTTTTGTGTCACGAACTTCCTTATTGGAAAAGGTCTCTACGAGTTCGTTTCAGGTGAAGAAAAGGAGCCGGAGGTGAGTAATCCTCCAACTGCAGAAGAGACAAAGGCACAAAAGGAATGGAATGCAAAAGACAAGAAGGTCATGTATTGGTTGTCTGCAGTAATTGACAATAATATGTTGGGACACATTAGAAATGCAGAGAATGCATATGCAGCTTGGACCATACTTGAAAGTATGTTTTCTGTAAATACAAAGGCACGAAAGATTCAACTCAAGCAAGAGTTGAATACATTGAAGAAAGGGAAGATGTCTATCAATGAGTATGCACTGAAAGTAAGAAGCATTGCAGATGCATTGGCAGCGATTGATGCAATGCCCAAAGATGATGATTTGGTGTCGTCTACCTTGGGTGGACTTAACAATGAAAAGGGTTGGAAGTCTTTTGTAACTTCCGTATATGTCAGAAAGCCATTTCCAGATTTCGATGAATTGGTCTCCCTTATGATCACTGAAGAGATCAACATGCAGAGTGAGACATCTGAAAGAAGTGGTGAATAGGTCCAAGCTTTCTACTCCGGTTCTGGAAGGGGACGTGATAGGTTCTCTTCAAGAGGCCGTGGTATAGGACGTGGTAGTGACAACCGGCAAAACAGATTGAATCAGCAATTTGGCGATATGCAGGTTTCAGGAGGTCGTGGTAACTTTAGAGGCAGGGGGAGCTTTAGAGGAAGAGGTGGATGGCAGAACAGAGGCTCTAGCAACTCTGGTATTGTGTGCCACTACTGTGGCAAAACAGGTCATATTGCAGCCCAATGTTATGCTAAGAAAGATGATATCTGCAGTGGTAAGTTGCAGCAAGGAAAGTATGCATCCTCTTCACGACAGAATGAAGACAAAAATGAACGTTTGTTCGTTATGCAGCATATGCGGAATGCTATTATAGGAAAGGGAACACATGAAGATGTTTGGTATGTTGATTCAGGTGCATCCAATCATATGACCTGCCATGCAGAATGGTTTGGAGAGATGCAGGATTTGCAGAATGCAGGTTATGTGCAGACGGGTGATGACTCATGCCACCCAATTTCACACATTGGAAAAGTTCCCTTGTCCTTGCATGATGGTAAGACAAAGAGTCTTTCAGATGTATTGCATGTGCCATCTATTACAAAGAACTTGGTGTCAGTCGGTCAAATGGTAGAGCAAGGGCTGCAAGTCAGATTTAATGCAAAGGGCTGCTTTGTAGAAGACTTCAATGACAAGTGCAGGTTGGTAGCAAAGGGAAGTAGAGTTGGACTTATGTTCACTCTAAATGCTGGAATTCCTACTATGAATGCTGCTATGTATGCCAAAGGAAAAGGTGTTGTTGCAGACATTGAAATTTGGCACAAACGCATTGGACATGCAAATGTACAAAGGCTGAAATTAATGCAGTCCAAAGGGTTGATTATAGGTTTGCCTTCTTTTAAAGTTGCAGAATTTCAGAAGGTATGTGAAGCATGTCAGTTTGGTAAGCAGGCAAGACAACCCTTTTCACATGACAGAGATGTAAGCAGAAATATCCTTGATGTTGTGCATACAGACATTTGGGGGCCTACACAAAATGTATCTCTTGGAGGCAATTCATACTTTGTCGCATTCATTGATGATTGTTCTAGAAAGCTGTGGGTATATTTTATGAAGGAAAAGAGTGAAGCTTTTGAGCACTTTAGAACTTTCAAGGTTGTAGTTGAAAGAGAAACATGCTTGAAAGTAAAGTGCTTGAGGTCAGATGGAGGGGGAGAGTACCTCTCCAATGAGTTCAGTGATTTTCTGAGGTCTCATGGGATAAAGAGACAGTTCGCATGCAGGTATACCCCACAACAAAATGGGGTTGCAAAAAGGAAAAACATGCATATTGCAGAAGTTGCACGCGCCTTGATGGCTGAAAAGAATATGCCTAAGCATTTTTGGTCTGAGGCTATTCATACTGCTGTTTATATTATAAACAGAACTCCCACAGCTGCAGTTCATGGTATGACCCCCGAAGAATGTTTTACAGGTAAGAAGCCTGATGTTTCACACTTGAAAGTATTTGGCTGCATTGCGTATGTTCATGTGCCAGATGAGTTGCGGAAGAAACTGGATCCAAAGGCTGAAAAGTGTATCTTTATTGGATACTCTTTAGAGCAGAAAGGGTATCGATGTTACAACCCTGTCACATGTAAGTTCAGAGTGAGCAGGGATGTCATCTTTGATGAAATGAGCAGTTGGTATGCATCTAGTGGTGATGCATTGGATGTTGATGATGATCATGACACTCATGTGCAGGCTGAAAGGCAAGAATCACGGACTCTTAGTGGACCAGAGACATCATCTGGTAGTCCTTGGTCTGGGAGACTAAGGAGTACCTCTACATCTTCGAGTGCATCTAGTAGCACTACAGGTAAAGACAAAGGAAAGAATAAAGTGTCAGAAGGCATTGATGCAGTTCTTGATGGAGACTCTAGTGGCTCAGAGAGCTTGGATGATGAGCTTGGCATTCCTTCAGTGAGGACTCCAGGTGTGCAGAGAGCACGTGTTAATGCAAAGACTCCATTGAGTGATCCAGTGGTACGCAGGTCTAGCAGGGTGAGATACCCTATTAAAAGATTTGGTTTTGAGGGTTATGCAGCTCACCATTATGCTTATATGGTGAAACTAGTTGAGGATGTTGAGCCCACATGTTTTGAGGAGGCTGTTGGTCATGCTCATTGGGATGTGGCAATGGATGAGGAGATGGCTGCATTAGAGGCCAATAAGACTTGGGATCTAGTATCATTGCCGAAGGGAAAGAAAGCTATTGGATGTAAGTGGGTTTATAAGATTAAGCACAATGCAGATGGTTCTATTAGCAGGTACAAAGCTAGGCTGGTTGCAAAAGGCTATGCCCAAACATATGGCATAGATTATGATGAAACATTCAGTCCAGTTGCTAGGATGGCAACTGTCAGATGTGTGATTACTTTGGCAGCAGCCAAAGGTTGGAGGTTGCAGCAAATGGATGTAAAGAATGCCTTCTTGCATGGTGATTTGCAGGAAGAAGTGTATATGGATCAGCCAGCAGGTTATGAAGATTTAGAGCATCCCACGTATGTGTGCAGGTTGAAGAAGGCACTCTATGGGCTCAAGCAAGCACCTAGAGCATGGTCTAACAAGATTAGAGAGTATCTTGTCAATATTGACTTTTAAGTTTCTGATGCTGATCACTCACTTTATGTGAGAAAGGGAGATGCAGGTTTGGTCATCATAGTCATCTATGTGGATGACTTGATTATTACAGGTCATAGTGATAGTGGAATTGCTGAAGTCAAGGGATGTTTGAAGATGAAGTTTGAGATGAAGGATTTAGGTGAGCTAAGGTACTTCCTTGGCATTGAGGTGATCAGATGTGATGATGGTATATGGCTGTCCCAAAGACAGTATGGCTTGGATATGTTGTCCAAGTATGGTATGACTACATGCAAACCACTTTCAGTCCCGTTGGAGCAAAATGTAAAGCTGAGTGCTGATGTTGGGGATGAGATAGAAGACCCTACTATGTTCAAGAGGATAGTGGGGAGTTTGATCTACATGACCATTACAAGGCCAGACTTGAGCTACGTTATTGGTCTTATGAGTCAATTTATGCAAGTACCTAGAAAGCCACATTTGGATGCAGTCAGACGCATATTGAGATATGTGAAGTCCACATTACATTATGGACTTTTCTATGAGGCAGGTACAGATGTACAGGTGTTTGGATACACAGATGCAGATTGGGCTGGTAGTATGTCTGATAGAAGATCTACCAGCGGATACATGTTCTCTCTTGGTAGTGCAACAGTTGCATGGAGCAGCAAAAAGCAATCTAAAGTTGCTTTGTCGAGTACAGAGGCTGAGTATAGAGGTGCTACTGTTGAAGCATGTGAGGTAGTATGGCTGTAAAAGCTATTGGCTGATATGGATGTGCAGGTGGAAGGTCCAGTTGTCATTTATTGTGACAACATGAGCAGTATACAGTTGGCTAGGAACCCTGTGTTCCATGCCAGGACAAAACATATTGAGGTATACTACCACTTTGTGAGAGAGAAGGTACTAGCAGGTGAGATTGACTTGGTGTATGTCAGCACACTGGATCAGATAGCTGACATCTTCACGAAGGCCTTGGGTATAGAGAAGCTTCAAAAGTTTCGAAGCTTACTTGGAGTTGCAGAGATGCAGTTGAGCTTGAGGGGGAGTGTTGAGATGACAAGCTCAACACATGCGGACATTGATGATGGACCGCCTGGTTAGATGGGTCCACACGTCTACACTTAGCACGTCGGTGGTCATTATGACTCTCACATGGCCACTGACTTATTACTTATTATATTCAGATTGTTACACCTATTTACAGCTGGCATACTTATAGCGCCAGTCGACTAGTGTAGTCGGTTATGCATTGTTTGACTTAGTAGGCCACTTTCCTTTTATGTTGTATCTTATCTATACTTTGTGTACATTGTAAAGAGTGTGGAAGAAGAAGAAGAAATCAGCAAGAAAACGTTTTGGCCTCCATCTCTCTTCTTGTCTCTTGAGTGAGCTTCTCCTTGTGCATTCTGTGTGTGTTCGGCGCAGCATCTTGAGCAACCCCCTCCACCACGCGATTCTTGACATACCTCTCTCTTCCTCTTATTCCCATCATTCTCTCTCAATGGTGCTTCTTCTTTGATACTATGTCAAGAATCGTGTGATGGGGGGACTTGCTTGAGTTGTTGTACCAAACACACACCATAAACAAAAGAGGAAGCTCACTCGATGATATAAGAAGAGAGATGGAAGCCAAAATGTTTTCTTGCTACTTTTTTCTTCTTCTTCCATATAAAATACGATGTATAGATAAGATACCAACATAAAGAAAAGTGACTTGCTAAGTCAAATACTGCACAGCTAACCATACTAATTGACTAGTGCTTTAACTATGCCAACAATAGGTAGATATAACAAAATAAATATGATAAGTCATAAGTCAGTGGCCATGTGAGGATCATAATGACCATCGACGACCTGCTAAGTACTATAGAGTGCAGACCCATCTAGCTGGATGGTCCATCATCAATATCCACACATGTTGAGCTCGCCATCTCAACAAAGATCACCTTACATTCTCCCATACATTATATTGTTGTGATGGCAGCTATGATTGTCTAGTCCATTGTCATGTATTTTTCCTATGTGATCACTCTTTTAGTATGTACTCCATGCTCTAAGTTTGTTGTTTAACTCTTGAAACCCTTGTTGAAATATATGAGTATTTATTTTCTTAATTGATCACTTGTCTTAGTAAGTGCAAATGGTAGTCATTTCTTTTGGCATACTATATTGTTGAACCCATAATGCTATCATACCCCTATGTCAAGTTTGGGTATGTTCAGCTCTCGCCAGTGCAAGCAACTTGCACCCAGTAACCACAACTAGAAGCTGGTCCAAATTACACTACTACCCTTGTATTTTGTCTTGGAAAATATCCTTGGTAAAGAGGTTGATTTAGCTTTTGGCATTGTCTCTACCTTGACTCATTGCAATGGTAGCCTCTTTGAGTGACATTATTCGAGTTTGTTTTAATGGAATTTCTTGTTGCATTAACCTTATTTTTCTTCCTCATGTTAGCCTATTGTTGCACTTGGGTTCTTTTAATGAATGCCCATGGTCCCTTGTTTAGAGGAACTTGCCCCCAATATATTACGTTTTTAAATTTGGATTGGTACCTTAATAAAGCAGTTTCACTTGTAGCATTGCATCTTGAAGATTTGAGGATTCCATCACCTCCAATTGGGTGTCCAATGGGGGATTCATTCATTGGAAAAATCTAGCTATATATTGGTGGAAGGTATCCATGTACATGCTTCTTGAGCCTTCTAGAATAGTAGTAGTAAGCTTTCAAGCTCAACCATATTTGCCACAGGGCAAATAGCCCATTCATTTTCATGCTATGGTAAGATGGTGGGAGGTATGTTCTACACTCTACTTCTTTCAACTACTCCCAAGTGGTGATTAAATCTAAGGTTCCATTGGCTTGACACTATTACTCCCACCATACTTGTACTCTTGTTATTAATTTTTTCTTATCTATCATGGCTTGGTTTGAGACACTAGTTCTAACTATGAGTAAGTAGTCCTTTATTTTCTCAATCCATACCTTTGTATCGATTTCAATATATTTTCCCTTTCGTCAAACTTAGCTGGCTTGACTTGCTTAAGGAAAAATTCATTCTTGAGTTTTGGTAGGGTTACTCGTAGGTGCAATACCCTATACTAAAATGTCATTTGACTATTTCAATATAAATTATCAAGACTTTATCTAAATCCTTGCACATTCTTAATGTAAGATTCAAAGAAATATTAATATTTTGCAAAAATAAAAGGAAAAGAGACATCTTCTCATTAGCAAAAAAGGCGATACATCATACTAAGGATTTCTTTTACAAGAAAATGCACAAAACTTGGATATATCAATGGTTTTACAGACTAGAGGCTTGACAAAAATGTCTAGGTTTTATACTTGGGAGGAATGCTAGGATAATTGGAGTTGTCTAGATAACACCAAGAAAATGGAGAAATAACTGCAATAAAATATATATTGTATCATCAACAAGAATATTTTTCATCTCCTCATAGTGTCAAACAAAGGAAACAATAGAAGCAACAATACTATCTTCATGTGGCATCATAAATATGATCTTCCACCAATTTAGCTTCAATAGATCTTCACAATGTCTTCATTATCCACAAAAAAACAATGAAATAAACACAAAGTAATACTCAAGATGGAATATAAATGATCCATAGTCTTCATTTATCATGATTCATAGTCTTCTTGTCTCAATGTCTCACAATCTCACTCATATATATATTGTTTCAACCTCTCAAATGGCTATCTTTCTCTTTCATACATACTCTCAATAACTCATACATATGATAGTGACATATAATAAAATAGAATGAATGATCAATAATCTCTCTTGCTCAAAAAAACACCCTCCAAAGGGTATGTCAAATCTAAAAGGTCACTAGAGCTACTACAATGACTTTTTAGAGCTCATTATTACACTGTCACTTCCAAAGTCTTCACTTCAGTCTTCAGCTATACTACTTTTGCTTCAACAAGCTATCAAGACACTACAAGGATATGGAGGCTAGTGACGATGCTTTCTAATGCAAAATAGTGGCGTAGCTATTTGCGTCACTATTAACATCACAAATTGCAAATAGCGACAGCACTCGGACAAAAAAATGCGGGCCGAAACCCGAGGGCGTTATTTTGCGCGAACAAACGAAAGAGAGAGCAAAAGGGAGAGCGAGCTCCATCTTGCATTTGAGAGGGAGAGGGAGAGAAAGATGGAGAAGGAAAGCTTCTCACCGCCACCCGCCGCCATTCGCGAAGAAGAGGAGGAAGTATATGGAGGGCGAAGAGGAGCAGTCGTCGCGAAGAGGAGCTGCCGAATTCATCCTCGGGCCTTTACGGTGAGTGCATTGTTCCTTCTTGCTTTGTTTTTGTTTTTTCTCTTTTTCTTTTACTTGTTTTTGTTAAAAATCATGTGTATTGAGAGAGGGAGAGGAAATGAGAGAGGGAGAAGAAGAGAGAAAATGAAAGAAGGAACAAGAGAGAGAGGGAGAAAACATTAAACATAATAGGGAAAAAGAGAAAGAGAGCAAGAGGGAGAGGGAGCGAGAGAGAGGAGGGAGAGGTTGTTGTTGTTATTGTTGTTTTTGTTTTATTTCTTCTTTTCTTTTTTAATTGTTTGTTGTTGTTGTGGTAGTCGTAGTCGTAGTGGTAGTGGTAGTAGTGGTAGTGGTAGTGGTAGTGGTAGTAGTAGTGGTAGTGGTAGTGGTAGTTTGATTTCTTATTTTCTTGTTTTTTTTGTGGTTGTCGTAGTAGTAGTAGTAGTAGTGGTAGTGGTAGCGGTAGCGGTAGCAGTAAAGATAGCGGTAGAGGTAGTTGTTTAATTTCTTATTTTCTTGTTTGTTGTTGTTGTGGTAGTCGTAGTAGTAGTAGTGGTAGTGGCAGTTGTTGTTTAATTTCTTCTCTTCTAGTTTGTTGTTGTTGTGGTAGTCATAGTCGTGGTCGTAGTCGTGATTGTAGTAGTAGTACTAGTAGTAGTAATAGTAGTTTTCTTATTTTTTGTTGTTGTAGTAGTAGTAGTTTTTTTCTTTTCTTATTTATTTTTGTTTAGTTTTCTTGTTTGTTGTTGTTGTTGTTGTAGTAGTATTAGTTTCTTCTTCTTTTCTTGTTTGTTGTTATTGTAGTAGTAGTAGTTGTTGTTGTTGTTGTTTTTTTTTTTTTTCTTGTTCTTTTCTTGTTTATTGTAGTGGTAGTGGTTTGTTGTTGTGGTAGTTGTAGTCGTGGTTGTAGTAGCAGTAGTAGTAGTGGTTTTCTTGTTTGTTGTTGTTGTTGTTGTTGTTGTTTTTTATTGTTATTTAGTTTTCTTGCTTATTGTTGTTGTAGTAGTGGTAGTAGTAGTAGTTTTTTCTTCTTTTCTTGTTTGTTGTAGTAGTAGTAGTAGTAATAGTAGTAGTAATAGTTGTTGTTGTTGTTGATTTTTCTTCTATTATTGTTTAGTGATAGTGGTAGTGGTAGTGGTAGTGGTAGAGAGAGAGAGTTGTTGTGGTAGTCGTAGTCGTAGTCGTAGTCGTAGTCGTAGTCGTTGTAGTCATGATTGTAGTAGTAGTACTAGTAGTAGTAATAATTACTCATGCTATACAAAACTTACTCATGGACTTAGTTAATCGTGCTATACAAAAATAATCGTGCTATACAAAACTTACTCATGGACTTAGTTAATTATGTAGAGCATGAGTCCTCTACAGAAGATAATTTAGGTGATGAGAAGAGTAACCAGTTAGTGGTTACCCCATCCTCTAATGGGATGGCATGGGTCGAGGTTTGCCTTGCTGTGGTCTCTACCCAGGAGAAATCATATATAACCGTCCAACCTAGAGGGCATGGAACAAATATGTTGGAAGTTATGGTGGTCATGGCATCAACAAGTGATTATGCTAAAGTCGTAGTGACATGGGAAAAACTTGACACACAGTGGAGTGCAGTTATGGCTTAAACATCCCATGTGGTGGGGCATCGTGCCAAAAATTTAAGTATCACAAGGATGTTAGAAGCCCTAGATGTAAAGGGAAAATCATTGCTTAAAAGACACGGTCCCTAGGTCCTAAGTGCTAAGGATAAGTTTGCTTTTGATGAGGGGCAAAAGCTCCTAGATAGAGCCATCATGGAACTACCTAAGAAGGGGCAAGATATGGAAGATCCTCTAAGAAAGGATCGAAATGGCATGCTAAGAGCTATAGGTCTCCCTAGACCACTTTATAAGTTGGAAGAAAGGGACATTAAGGATAATAATAACCTCCCTACACTAGTAAAGGTGGAAATGGAAGAGGTTGGAGACCCAAAGACACTCAAGTTAGGTCATGAATATGAGGATTTTAATGCCCCAGTGCTGATCCCGAAGGAAAGGACTAAATGCCCTCCTCCTTATAAGGATCTCTCAGTGTTTCATGGGCTGGTTAATGAGGATCTGATGGTGCATTTAGGAGAATACGGCCTAACTTTCCTTGCAAGTGGATTCAATGATATTCATCAGATGCTCGTATTCTCAAGTACCCTAAAGGGAGAGGCTAGAAAATGGTACTCGAGCCTCTGAAGGGGGTCTATTAAATCCTTTGAGGAGTTGAGTGATAGATTTTTTGATGAATATGAAAAGAAGGTGCCTATGACCCAAGTTTTACGATAGCTGATGCAAATTAGGCAAGAGTCCTATCCTTCTATTAAAGAATATGCTAGAGCCTTTGATGATATTCTAAGGCTTTGGGCAATAAGAGATGTTGCATTGCCAGGTGATGAGCTATGTGAGCTCTTTTTAAGTGGCTTAGAGATTAACATGCAAATCCAAGTAGGATTGCGAAATCCTAAGTCGTTAAGGGAAGAAAAGATGCATGGCATTGATTATGAGGGACATATTCAGAGATGTTGGGAAAACTTTTGGAGTTTTCCCCGCTCAGTACAAGTGCATCCTAGCTTCCAACCATTTCTACAAGGAGGCAACTCACTTGTTGATACCAAGGAAGCCTATGAGAGGAACCTTGGTAGCCAAAATCTCCAAGCAGAAAATGGCAATAGTAGGGATAATATACCCCCTGGGGAAAAAATATACCAAGCCTTGTACGTTCCATCAAGGCTTGCAACACTTCCATGAGAGGTAGTTGGGACGGTGGAATTGATAGAACCATTAGGTCTACAAGCTTAGATCAACGTTTTATGGGTGGTTCTAGTTGTGCAACTAGTAAGGATCTTGAGAGACCTTTCCAATTTATAGATGAATCATGCTTTCGAGTAGATGCTATTCCTTTTAGTAAAAGCATGGTTCCTATGGCTAAGCAGCTGTTGCAGAGTGGATAAAGGCAAGTAAAGACATCTCGTGTAGAGAAGATGCGGTATGCCAAAGATCCACCTGTACTAAATAGAAGCCATAAGGCTGTGAGGCCATTTGGTAATAGTGATAAATCCATAATGAGTCCATTGGACCAATGTGGGCAGATGAGGCAGTCTAAGAATATGAAAAGGAATATGAGATAGGTTTGGAGGCCCAAAATCCCTAAAAATACTGTTGGTGTGTGAGATGAAGGTCCATGAATTGCATGTGGACATGCTTTGAAGGATTCCCAAGAGGATGCGACTAAAGGCCATAATGCAGCGTCTGAAAATAGGGATCGCCGCCTTGAGATGCATTTATGTGATGGGTCTAGGCTTGAAGCTTTTTCTAGTTTGGGTCATATCATTGACATATGTAATGGTCCAATTAGAGAAGAGTTGAATGATCATAAATCCATGATTCTCCCTCTAGGAGGAGTTACTGGAAAGTTGGGACAAGCGATCCGTTTGAATGACGACCAAGGGGATGAGATATATCAACCTAATGATGTCATTCATTCAGCTCATAGTACCCAAGAAGAGATGGCCTTTATTACTGAGATATCAGTAGAAAGGTTTGGGCTAGTGAATCTACAAAGAGTGTAGATCAAGATTTTAGCTGACTCGCATGAGTAGCATGAGGCTAGTCCTCCTATTTTATGTTATCTTGATTAGTTTGATAGGATGTTCTGCATATGCCAAGGAGATCATATATTGCATGGATTAGAATGAACTATTCATTTTAGGCCAAGAGGGCTAGTTAGTTTGCAATAAAATGATTTATTTCTTTAGGCTAAGAGGGCTAGTTGTCTGTTTAGTAGGGTGCAGATAATGGTTTCTTGTTTTAGTCCTGTGCTAAATAGGTTCAAAGAAGCGCTTGGAAGGAGCATTTGTGGCGTGGAAGCTTCTCATGGCCCTATCCAGGTGATATTTCTCCTTTACAAGTGCCTGTTCTTTTACGTTATATGTACTTGAACGGGGTCTTCTTTTACATTATATGTATCTCTGTACTTGAACGGGGTATTCTTTCTTGTTGGGGACCGGCAATCAAGGCATGAAGTCCCAGGTTCAGGTTAGGTATGCTTGAGGGATGTTTGAGTAGTTATTGGCTTCTATAACGACATTGTCGGGCATTGAAAGACCTGTTTGAGAAGGCAGTTCTAGTGACCCTGTTTTGCTGGCCCGCTAGGCAGTCGTTTTAGGAGCTCCTGTTAGTTGTGAGGAAGTTAGAGAAGCCTACTAAAATAATGATGGAAAAAGACAAAAACCTGAAGATCTGAAAGAAAATATATGGATATATGGAGGTGTGTAAAAAGGGGTTTTAACCCCTATAAAAATAGAAAAGGAAAGAAAGAATAATCCTTGAGTAGTTGTTTATGGCCTTGCGAAGGCCTGGTAGGTTCCTGGGGACGAGCAAGACCCGCGGCCGATGCCTTGCCTTCCTTGGGGTGACATCTTTCCATAAAAGAAGAAAATAAAAGAAGGTTGGAGCGAAAATAAAAGTGAGTGTTAAAAAAGGATTGTCGCCTTGCGAGGGCTTGGTAGGTTCTTGGGTATCGAGACATGACCTGAGGCCGATGCCCTATTCTCCTTGGGCCACTATGCTCAGCTCCCTCAATTTTAGATGCCCAAGTATGTAAAATGAGAGGCTAAAAGAAGAGTAATGTGCTAAAAGAAAATATTTCTTGATCAGGCTATAGGAGTTCTTGCCTAGTAGGAGCTCTTGGTTGAGTTGTCCTTAGTTAGGTAGGTAGTTCAGACTGCCACTTAGGGCGACCCCTTTGATAGTTATTTTTAGCTTCACAGTGTTGGAGCTGCTGGTTAGCGACTGGCTTCAAACCTTCTATCAGATTCTGCTGGGTCTGCTCCTCGTGGATTTCATGCCTTGGTTTTGATAGGGGGTAGGTTATGAGATGTGATGTGTTGTGTTGTGTATTTTTTGTATTAGCTTGATGCTCCTTTCTGTTGTTTATGTGCAGATCTCTTCGTGGGATTCGACAGGCTGAGTCGCCCTATCCCGTGGTTGCCAGTGACAGATGACTTTTGATGCTGAGATGTGCTTAAAAATAGCCAAAAACTACGAATATCAGGGGAAAAATAGACTTTGCCGATGGCGGCCATGGCAATCAGTACGATTTTATAAGTGGCAAGTCTCAAAAGCACTAGTGCTTATTTTCATGAAAATCAAACAGTGGCAGATGGCCAAGCTGGAGTTTTTCTAGATGCAAAATGATGTCAGGAATCTAATGCAAGTCTCGAATCTCCATTCCGAGGTTGTTTGATCCCCCATTTAATCCCTGCAAGGTTCGGGGTTGTGAAGTAGCTACTGGATCTGGAATCCCGAAAGAGAGTGATGGGTCCCAGCTTTGTAGATTGCAATGCGACAAAACGACCTATCTAGACGGATCTCGATTCCAGTGTCGTTTGCCCCCTCAAAACTGAAAAAACCACTTTCGCGCAGTGTGAAACCCAAGACATAAAACAGTTTTTTTGAGCTTTAAAGCTTAAAGCTCTAATTAAGAGTTTAAAAAGCTCACGATATGAAACGTTTGGGGGGGGGTCAGTTTTTTGCACCCCATTTTTCTCCCCCTTCAACATCGTTTTTTGATTAGGTGAATGGAGAGGTGTAATGTGTCCACCTGTTCGCTCGTAGGATACGTCTTAGCAGGCCATTGGGAAGAGGGTCTAGAAAGCTCTGCCCGGCACCCCCATGGAATGTTACGGGGTTTGCGATCTAGGTCTTTCTGAGTCAGCCACGTAGCGGAAGTATTCCAGCCGTTCCCACTTAGGACCGACCTAAATCAGGGTTTTCCTAGTGGTCAAACTCCTAGAACGGCAGCTAGAGTCGAACGAACCCCAGGCAAACTAGTTTACGCAGAAATGTCAGGGTCAAAGCAGATTCATGCTACACTTGGTTCACGGAAAATGGTTAGAGAGGGATACAAATCTTGATCTCTCTGCCCATAAGGCATAGTCCCATTTTGTTCCCCTAAAATAGCATAAATCACGATTCTAGTAACCTAGACTCTAGGTCAGTGCCCTTGCTCTTTATTTCCTTCGAGAAAAGTTCCCTACTGTTGATTTCATTTGAGAAAATTTCCCAGTCAACTGGGACCACCCATCCGTAGGATGGACCCATGGCCACATCCACCACACTTTCCTCAAGGTTGCTTTAGTTGTCTAATTACCTACCACATTTAGTTGGACACGTAAAAATAGCTTCCTTAATTAACCAATTAGATACCGGTTCCTTCACATAATCTTAGCACTTCAAATAGCAAAAAATTTCCAAACAAGTTCTTTTACATCAATTGATCTTATTTATATTTGGAATACATCCATATAATCCATAATTCGCCTGAAGGCAATCCATAATCCGCCCGAAGGCAATCTAGCAATCCACAGGGATTACTAATCCAAGATTCTGCCCATAGACTAGTATGCGGGCCTTGTGATCCAATCTTGAGTGGCGTTGTCCTCTTGTGCAGGGCCTCGAAGGCAAGGGATTTACAGCTAGAGCCCCCCTGGCACCCAAGCATCCTCCTGCTCCAAGTAGTGCCCAACAGATAGACCTCTTGCAGCAGGTTTTGTCCACGTTCCCGGCGTGACTAACAACCCCCTTGGTTAGGGTCAGGCAGACAGTCGGGGGTAACTAATGCTGCCTCTCCCTTCAAGCCTTCAACCTGAAGCATTAATTATCTTTCCATCTTTAGTTCCTTGAGCAAACAATGCAAACAGTGCTCCTAAACTGTTACAAACACAATCAATCCAGTGGTCGTTTATTTGGCCAATTACTAAGGAGTGAATCCTCTTCTCCGAATGCATCCAGCATTCGATCCGGGATGAATTGCGACTTGGTAAGATCCCCAAGGGTTTTGTTGTTTGTGTACCCTTGTATCCTTGGGTTAGGGTTATACCCTGTTAACCCAAATTAACTAACACCTTAGTGTTTCTTAAACTAAGACAGTAAATCCTGGCAACCATGTTGCTCTAATTTGATTGATGCTTTGCTTACCAAGCAATATATAACTTCCCTTAACTTGGCAAATCAGCCCAAGAAAGGCGATGTAATATGATGACTACTCATCCTCTTGTAAGTTAGACTTGCGTTAGAACCTGCGAATCTTATTCCAAGGAGTGGCAACTCTACTTTGTGTTTTAACACAACCATGTGACGTTGCAACTTGTTGCATAGGAGTTTCATCTGACTTGTGGGATCATCTTTCCCATCAAATGGGAGTTTCTTAGTCAAGAAATATGTTTAGTCAAGACGTAGAGTTTGGGGTGTCTTCTTACCCAACCCAACGCTAACCTTGCTAGGCCAACAATGTTTGGTCCTAGGGTTTCCAAACTCAATCCGAGTTTTAGCATTAGGTCGATCGATCCTTAGGGTAGAAACCCTAGATCGTTGTTTGCATGTGCGTCCAACTAATCCCAAACATTCCGTGAGTATGGGTAGGACCTTTGGGTTTGAGGGTCTCGACTTGGCGACCAAGTGCGATACTAGGCAGAATTTCTAATGTGCTAAATCCTAGCTAGCAGTTTGAGGTGTTTATCATATCGACTAATTATGCTTTTATGAACCCCCTTGAGGGTTATAACATCACAAATGATCTATCAAATCGGTCTACTTGTCTTGCGACAAGAAACGGTCACTTCTTAGAGATGCCAAGCTTGTTCTAAAGGTGCAAATAATTGCAACATGTGATTCATTACTTTTAGGCAG
Organism: Lygodium microphyllum; assembly: GCF_053477565.2. Lineage (NCBI taxonomy): Eukaryota > Viridiplantae > Streptophyta > Polypodiopsida > Schizaeales > Lygodiaceae > Lygodium > Lygodium microphyllum. Next base: position 140,018,535 of record NC_141146.1, read on the forward strand.
CTAAAAGGTTTTGCAATAACTACTTTTCTTGCTAAAGTCATGATGAATGACAATTTGGAGAATAACTTTCATGAAACCTACAAGGATTTACATCAAGGAACTATACCTACAACCTTTAGTTTAATGCAATTGAATTTCATGCTTTGATATGACATGCAAGTTACCTTTTCTACATGCAACTTCGATGAAATGAAATCTATGCATGTTGAATATGTAACTTGCAACCCTTAGATACAACATCGTTAATGAAGTTCATGCAAGACTAAGACTAGTGTTGACTTAATCCATTCCCAAGCATCTCTTGCATGCAACTTGCAAGACCATGGTTTCATTTCCATGCTATACAAATTTTCGGACAACATCTAACGGATGTTAACGATTTTTCCCCATGCGAATCACAACAAGGAAGTTATTGCCTAAATGCAATCTATGCTTATTCTTTCCACAGCCAATCAGAAATGCACTTAACAATTTCATCTTTTAACCTAAGCAATATGCATTTAGGCTCATTACTTTGGAAATGAACCAAAAAGGCAACATGCAACTAAGCTCATAAGATGAATAAGCAATTTATATTCATAGCTTCCCTATGAATTTTAAACATGCCCAACGTGGAATTAAACTTTCAAGAACCTGGGTTTGTGGATCCGTGGGGATGTCCACGTGTAAACTTGGGCTCGAATCTTCTACGCGTGCGGCTTGCGACTTGGACTTTGGAGCCATCGTAGACGTAGTGTTTTTTGACTCCAGATTTTCCTTCGCCCTTACGCGATCTGCGAATTCCCTCCAAGCTTGGTAAACAGCCTCAAGATCTACCCTCTCCCCCCGTGCGCAGAAAAATCCTTCACCAAAATGCGGTTTTTAGAAAAAAAAAAACCCGGGGAGGCTTGTAGGAATGGGGCTTATGGGAGCCCACCCTTAGAAGCTTCTGTCTTATCCAAAAAATGTGGAGGGGGAGTTAGTGATTGGTGGGAAGATGACGATGAAAAGGGGGGGGGGGGTAATTACGGCAATATGGCAGTGGGAGGTTGGGCAGCGGCTACAGCTGCAGCATGGCGGCTATCACGGTAGCGGTCTCACAGCAGGCGGCGGTCCTTCTTCTCAGCACTGCAGCATTCCCTTTGATCGTGCCTCCCCCCAATGCCTAAGGGGGAGGTTATATAATGCTAAGGGGAAGGAGAGACTCCAGACACGTGGAGCCCTCATGCTTCTCTCTTCTCCCCATGCACCCCACCTCTACACATTCCTCTCCCACTCCCTTTCCTCCAGCCATGCATCGACTGGGGAAAGGGATAATTAGTTTAAAAATTTGCCTAAATTTTCATCATTATCCATTTTCCCTTTATCCAACAAGGGTGTTCTTGCGCAGCTTGCAGTCTTCATGCCCCGGCCTTAATTGAACCTCACAGATGGGGATTTTTATCGCACGCACGGGGTAACCACTTAACCACTGTCATTAGTCGACACAGGATATGGCTTTGCATAGCTTTTACGCAGGTGTGTGGGGGTCAAGATCTATAATATTTTTGGGCACAAATATTACATTCTCTCCCCCTTGGAAGAATCGAGATGTCCTCATCGAACTAGGGATATTGTTGCTTGAGAGTACCTTCATCCATCCAAGTGGCATCCTCCTCGGAATAATCTTTCCACTGGACAAGACATTCTCTCAAGGTTCTGGATCTCAATTGTCTCTCCCTAACATCTAAGATCCTGTCAGGCTGTAGCTCAAGGACTCCTTGGCTAGGCATTACAACTTGTTGGTCATCAAGTACATGGCTAGGACTAGGTACATACTTCTTCTGTAGGCTGATATGAAATACATTATGAACCTTTAGGTTCTCAGGGAGTTGTAGTTTATAAGCATTCGGTCCTAGGCACTTGAGGATCTTGTAGGGTCCACAATACCTTGGACTTAGCTTCTTACATTCACCTAAGGATAGGGAACTCTTCTTTGAGCGTATGCAAATGAAAACCATGTCTCCTTCAGCGAAGGTTCTATCTTGATGTTTCAAATCCACATATGCCTTCTGTCTATCCTTGGTGGCTTGGATGTCCTATCTTATTGACTTCATTTGGTCATCCATATCTTCCAGCATCTGCCTTGAAACTTCAACTCTTAGGGTTGGATCTGAGAAGTTTAAAGGACTTTGATAGTCATGCCCGTACAATGCTTGAAAAGGGGTCATTTGAATGCTTTGTTGGTAAGAAGCATTGTAGGCAAACTCAACCAGTGTGGCAAGTATTGAATCCACCTTTTTGGTTCACGGTAGTAGTGTGCCCTTAGCATATCCTCAATGACTTGGTTGACTTGCTCCGTTTGACCATCGGTTTGGGGATGGTAAGTTGTACTAAAACAGAGTTGAGTCCCAATGGCTTCGAAGATAGCTTTCCAGAAGTGTGATGCGGAGAGAGAATCACAATCACTAATGATTCTTCTGGGTAACCCATGCAGTTTGAATATTTGATGAATAACCTTGTAATATTTGAGGCTTTATACTTTGTCTTAACAGGGATAAGGTGTGCAACCTTGGTGAGCATATCCACCACAACAATAATGGAGTTGTATCCTCCCTGAATTTGGGGGAGGCCAACAACAAAGATACTGATGAATTCCCATTTCATTTGGGGAATGTCAAAAGTGGTTGCAACTTTCCTGGCATTTTGACATCTTCAGCCTTAATGCATTGACAAGACAAACACTCACTGACATATTTGAGAATGTCACCTTTAAGCCTCTCCCAATAGTAGCTCTTTCTGACTGCATTGAGGGTCTTAGTATAGCCAGGATGTCCTGAGAAAGGGGAGTCATGAGCTTCCCAAAGTATCTTCTGCTTGAGTGACTGGCTTGCCGGTATACATAATCTCGTTCTATAGTAGACAAGTCCACTATTGATAGAGAATTCTTGATACTTAGACTATAGCTTTAGGTTTTGATCCTTGATAGGGATCTCCCTTAGCATCTTCTGATAGGTTGGATCATGGCATGCCTCTTCTCTAGCTAGCTCAAGTATTGGGTTGTTTGGCATGGATACCTTTGTGGCTAGAGATCTAGCTGTTGATGGATCTTGTAAGATTAGAGAATTTAGAAATTCCTTGCGACTGAGTGCATCGGCAACTACATTCTCATTTCCAAGTTGGTATTTGATTTCAAAATCATACTCCTCCAGCACTTCAATCCATCGATGTTGCCTCATGTTGAGCTCGTTCTAGGTAAAGATCCACTTGAGACTTTTATGATCCGTCACTAGGGTTAACTTGTTACCCAATAGGTAGTGTCTCCAAAGCTTTAAAGCATGGATGACAACTAATAGCTCTAGATCATGGGTAGCATAATTCTTCTTATGGCTCTTCCGTTTTCTTGAAGAGTATGCTACAAGATGATCTTCTCGCATAAGCACACATCCTAAGGCAAGTGTGTTAGCATTAGTTACTACTTCGAACTCCTTACCAAGATCCGAAAGTTTTGGGATAGGTGCTAATACCAAACTTTGCTTTAGTTTATCAAAGCTAGATTGTTCAGTAGTCGACCATACAATCGATGTTTGCTTCTTTAGTAGATCCGTCAGAGGTGTTGCAATCAAAGCATAGTTTTTGATAAAGAACCTGTACCATCCTGTCAATCCAAGAAAACTACGTATTTCTTTGACAGTTGTTGGTATTGGCCATTCCAGAACATCTCTGACTTTGGCCGGATCCATTGAGATTCCTTCCGCTGATACGATGAATCCCAGATATTCAATCTGACGTTTGAAGAATGCACACTTCTTCATCTTGGCATAAAGTTTGTGTGCCCTCATTGTCTTAAGGACAATGCGAAGCTGGGTTCAGGATCTTCTTCCTGTTTGGAGTAGACTAAGGTATCTTCGAAGAAGAAGAGTACAAAGTCATCAAGATATGGCCTAAAGATATCCTGCATTAACCTATTGAAGGTGACAAGTGCTGTGGGATATCTTGTGTTGAATGCCGTCTTTGGGATATCTTCTTCCTTGATGCTTATCTAATAGTATCTAGACTTGAGATCAATCTTGGAGAAGATCTTCACACCTTGAAGACGGTCAAGAAGTTCATCTATTCTTGGAATAGAGTACTTGTTCTTAATGGTTGATTGATTCAACCCTCTGTAATCAATACATAGCCGAAGCATTCCATCCTTCTTCTTCTGGAATAGCACTGGAGCTCCCCATGGAGAATTGCTAGGACAGATGTAGCCTTGATCTAACAGTTGCTTGAGTTGCTCCTTTAGCTCAATCACTTCCGGAATGGACATCCTATATGGCCTCTTTGCAATTGGCGCAGCTCCTGGCACTAGTTTGATTTCATGATCAACTTCCCTTTGAGGCGAAAGTTCTGTCAACTCTTCATGGAATACGTATGCGTACTCCTTTAGCCATGAAGGTTCTTCACTAGACTCTTGATTGTGATCTAGCTTATTAAGTTTAATCAAATATACAGGTAGTCCCTTTCTAAGTCCCTTTATTATCCAAGATGCTTTGGCCAATTGAATTTTCGGCTTTCCAGCCTCTCCTTGAGTTGTGACCAATTCCCCTTCAAATTTTTGAAAGGAAACTTGGCCCTTTCCACAATGAATGTGGGCATCACTAGGTTTAAGCCAATCCATTCTGAGCAACACTCATGGATACCTAGGTTCATGACCTTGAGTCTGACCGAATTTGACTTTCCTCCTAGTAAGAATTCCACATTACATTACATGTCCACTTCAGCTTTTAGCCAAGTGACCAAATCACTTTACTTTTTTATCAATATTCACGGTCAAGACAATCATTGATTAAAATAAGTCTTAATTCATTCATATGGGCATAGCCCTTTTTTCGGAGTACAATTATTCTTGGGAGAAATGGAACAAGCTGATACATTAATTCGGGGAGAATAAGGTTGTGTTACATTCAGCTATATGGGAATTGGGTAATAGTATGGATTTGGGTCATGGATCTTCAAGAATCGATAAGTCATTGGAAGATTAGAGTATCCTTTCCTTTGGTACCCATTCTTCTCGTAGCGTCCCAACACCTTGATCCTCAGGGATTATTCGGGTCACTTCCTCGTACACATACATGTTCATCTTGACCTTCCGACCTTCGACACGTAGGGTTGTGTTTGCGTGAGCCTCAACAAAGATGAACAACTTCACGATCTTCAGGTCCTCCAACCACTTGATTCTCTTTAGGTTGGTTCGAAGGTATGCAAATCAGTGGGCAGCTATGTAATAGATTCCTGAATCACCTGTCCATCTCCATTCCACATACATAGGCAATGGATTGTAGATGCGGTCTAGGATATTCATCATAGTGATCCTCCATCGATAATCTGAAGCATGCATCGTGGTCATAAACATGACCTGGAACACCAAGAATCTATTCCATGCTTCATAACTCTACAAGACAGCATCGATAAGTAAGGAAATGTTGTTTACAACAACATTTGCTTTACTTCACCTTATTAAGTTTTCTTATAAAGACAGATCCTTATTTGGTTTGCTCTGATACCAACTCTAACGTGTCCACCTATTCGCTCATAGGACACATCTTAGCAGCCCATCGGGAAGAGGGTCTAGAAAGCTCCACCCGGCACTCCCATGGAATGTTACGGGGTTTGCGATCTAGGTCTTTCCGAGTCTGCCACGTAGCGGAAGTATTCCGGTCATTCCCACTTAGGACCGACCTGAATCAGGGTTTTCCTAGTGGTCAAACTCCTAGTACGGCAACTAGCATCGAACCCCAGGCGAACTACTTTACGCAGAAACGTTAGGGTCGAAGTGGATTCATGCTGCACTTGGTTCAAGAGAATGGAAAACGAGAGGGATGCAAAGCTCGACCTCTCTACCCATAAGGCATAGTCCCATTTTGTTCCCCTAAAACAGCATAAATCGGGATTCTAGTAACCTAGACTCTAGGTCAACGCCCTTGCTGTTCATTTCCTTCAAGAAAAGTTCCCTGCTGTTGATTTCATTTGAGAAAAGTTCCTGGCCAATCGGGACCACCCATCCATAGGGTGGACCCATGGCCACATCCACCGCACTTTCCTCAGGGTTGCTTTAGTTGTCTAATTACCTACCACATTTAGTTGGACACACAAAAACAACTTCCTTAATTTACCAATTAGACACCGGTTCCTTCACGTAATCTTAGCACTTGACATAGAAAAACATTTCCAAACAAGTTCCTTTGCATCAATTGATCTTATTTATATTTGGAATACATCCATATAATCCATAATCCGCCGGAAGGCAATCCAGCAATCCACAGGGATTACTAATCCAAGATTCCACTCGTAGACTAGTATGCAGACCTCAAGATCCAATCCTGAGTCACGTTGGCCTCTTGTGCAGGGCCCGAAAGGCAAGGGATTTACAGCTAGATCCCCCCCTGGCACCCAACCGTCCTCCTACTCCAAGTAGTGCCCAACGGAGAGCCCTTTTGTGGTGGGTTTGGTCCACGTTCCCGGCGTGGCTAACAACCCCCTTGGTTAGGGTCAGGCAGACAGTCGTTGGTAACTGATGATGCCTCTCCCTTCAGGCCTTCAACCTGAAGCATTAATTATCTTTCCATCTTTAGTTCCTTGAGCAAACAATGCAAACAGTGCTCCTAAACTATTACAAACATAATCAGTCCGGTGGTCGTTTATTTGGCCAACTGCTAAGGAGTGAATCCTCTTCTCTGAATGCATCCAACATTCGATCCGGGATCAATTGCGACTTGGCAAGATCCTCAAGGGTTTTGTTGTTTGTGTACCCTTGTATCCTTGGGTTAGGGCTATCCCTTGTTAACCCAAATTAACCCACACCTTAGTGTTTCTTAAACTAAGATAGTAAATCCTGGCGACCATGTCGCTCTAACTTGATTGATGCTTTTCTTACCAAGCAATACATAACTTCCCTTAACTTGGCAAATCAGCCCAAGAAAGGTGATGTAATAGGATGGCTACTCATCCTCTTGCAAGTTAGATTTGCGTTAGAACTTGCCAACCTTATTCCAAGGAGTGGCAACTCTACTTTGTGTTTTAACACAACCATGCGACATTGCAACTTGTTGCATAGGAGTTGCATCTGACTTGCGGGATCATCTTTCCCATCAAATCGGTATTTCTTAGTCAAGAAATATGTTTAGTCAAGATGTAGCGTTTGGGGTGTCTTCTTACCCAACCCAATGCTAACCTTGCTAGGCCAATAATGTTTGGTCCTAGGGTTTCCAAACTCAATCCGAGTTTTAGCATTAGGTCGATCGATCCTTAGGGTAGAAACCCTAGATCATTGTTTGTATGGGCGTCCAATTAATCCCAAACATTTTGTGAATATGGGTAGGACCTTTGGGTTTGAGGGTCTTGACTTGGTGACCAAGTCTGATACTAGGCAAAATTTCTAATGTGCTAAATCCTAGCTAGCACTTTGAGGTGTTTATCGTATTTACTAATTATGCTTTTATGAACCCCCTTGAGGGTCAACAAGAAACAGTCACTTCTTAGAGATGCTAAACTTGTTCTAAAGGTGTAAATAATTGCAACATGCGATTCATTACTTTTAGGCAGCTAAAAGGTTTTGCAATAACTACTTCTTTTCTTGCTAAAGTCATGATGAATGACAATTTGGAGAATAACTTTCATGAAACCTACAAGGATTTACATCAAGGAACTATGCCTACAACCTTTAGTTTAATGTAATTGAATTTCATGCTTTGATATGACATGCAAGTTACCTTTTCTACATGCAACTTCGATGAAATGAAATCTACGCATGTCGGATATGTAACATGCAACCCTTAGATATAACATTGTTAATGAAGTTCATGCAAGACTAAGACTAGTGTTGACTTAATCCATTCCCAAGCATCTCTTGCATGCAACTTGCAAGACCATGGTTTCATTTTCATGCTATGCAATTTTTTGGACAACATCTAATGGATGTTAATGATTTTTCCCCATGCGAATCACAACAAGGAAGTTATTGCCTAAATGCAATCTATGCTTATTCTTTCCACAGCCAATAAAAAATGCACTTAACAATTTCATCTTTTAACCTAAGCAATATGCGTTTAGGCTCATTACTTTGGAAATGCACCAAAAAGGCATCATGCAACTAAGCTTGTAAGATGAATGAGCAATTTATATTCATAGCTTCCCTATGAATTTTAAACATGCACTACAAGGGACTGGGGCAATAGCGACGCCGATTAGCGACGGCGTGTATCGGCGTCGCTATTGGCGTCGCTATTGGCGTCGCTATATGCGTCGCTATACGCGTCGCTATTTGCATCGCATTTGCGACGCAAATAGCGACGCATATAGCGACGCCAATAGCGACGCCGCAGGGAAAAAAAGCGCGGCCGAAACCAGAGCGCCGTTTTCATTTTGTTTTCTTCGCCTTTTGAGAGCGAGAGCGAGGGAGAGAGCGAGGGAGAGAGCCAAGGCTTTGTGAGAGAAGAGGAGGAAGAGACTTGCCACCGCCGCCGCCGCCACCGCCGCCGCCACCGTCGTTGTTCGCGAAGGAGAGGAGGAGCCCTCGTTGCAAAGAGAAGCCGCCCACGCTCGCCATATCTCATTGGTGAGTCTCCCTCTCTCTTTCTTTTACTTGTTGAAGGTTTAAATCGTTCTCTTTTGTTTATTTAGGAGAGGAAAAGAAAGAGAAGGAGAGGGAGAGGGAGAGAGAGGGAGAGAAAGAGAGGGAGAGGGAGAGAAAGAGAGTGAGAGTGCATTCTCTCTCTCTCTCTCCCTTTTGCTTGTTTAATGTTTAAATTACTTTCTTCTTTGCTTGTTTAGGAGAGGAAACGAGAGAGTAAGAGAGAAAGAGAGGGAGAGGGAGAGGGAAAGGGAAAGAAAGAGAAAGAAAGAGAAAGAGAAATAGAGGGAGAGGGAGGGGGAGGAAATAGGAGAGGGAGAGAAAGAGAAAGAGAGGGAGAAGGAGGGAGAGTGCATTCTCTCTCTCCCTCCCTCTCCCTTTTGCTTGTTTAATGTTTGAATCACTTTATTTTTTGCTTGTTTAGGAGAGGAAATGAGAGAGAAAGAGAGTGAGAGGGAGAGGAAGGGGAAGGAAATGAGAGAGGGATAGAAAGAGAAAGAGAGGGAGAGTGCATTGTATCTCTCCCTCTCCCTTTTGCTTGGAGGATGTTTAAATCACTTTATTTTTTGCTTGTTTAGGAAATGAGAGAGAAAGAGAGATAGAGAGGGAGAGGGAGAAAAAGAGAAAGAGAGGGAGATGGAGAGGGAGAGGGAGAGGGAGAGGGAGAGGGAGAGGGAGAGGGAGAGGGAGGGGGAGGGGAAGGAAATGAGAGAGGGAGAGAAAGAGGGAGGGGGAGGGAGAGGGAGCGAGGGAGCGAGGGAGAGGGAGAGGGAGAAAGAGGGAGAAAGAGGGAGGGAGAGGGAGAGGGAGGAGGAGGGAGGAAATGAGAGAGGGAGAGAAAGAGAACGAGAGGGTGAGGGAGAGGGTGAGAGAAAGAGAGGAAGAGAGGGAGAGGGAGAGGGAGAGGGAAGGGAATGAAATTTAAGATAATATACGTATCGATAATGGTATGCAATGTGCTTTGCATACGGCCACGTACTTCATCAAAATTAACCCAAAATTATTGTTATAGAAGTGGAGATCCCTTAAATTGAGTATAGGATAATTTCTCTCAGGTCTTATGACTATGAGTAGAATTGATTGAAATAAATTTTATTACTATAGTTGTAAAATTTCATAGATGGCGCGCATTAATTTTAAAATGGATTACTTATACTCAAAGCCGAGATATAACAAACTGATTGATGCATGTACAACTAAATGTGATAGGTAATTAGATAACTAAAAAAACCTGAGGAAAGTGCGGTGGATGTGGCCATGGGTCCATTCTACGGATGGGTGGTTCCGGTTAGTCGGTAACTTTTCTCAATCATGATGGACAGCAAGAAGATCGTTCAAAGGACCCGAACAGCAAGGGCGCTGACCTAGAGTCGAAGTTATAATAATCCCAATTTATGTTGTTTTAGGTGAATTCGCTTCGACCCTGGAGTTTTTGCGTAAAGTAGTTTTCTTGGGGTTCGATGCTAGTTGCTGTTTAGGAAATGACCATTAGGGAAAACCCTGATTCAGGTCGGTCCTAAGTGGGAACGGCCAGAATACTTCCGCTACGTGGCAGACACGAAAAGTCCTAAATCGCAAACCCTGTAACACTTTATGGGAGTGCTAGGTGGAGCTTTCTAGACATCCTTTCCGATGGACTGCTAAGATGTGTCTTGAAGATAACAGGTGGACACATTACACTAGCTAACCGACGACTTAGGTTTCCTATCCTCTCAGCGTTGGTCAAAGTTTATCAAATGATTGCAATGCATTCCAAGAGATACCACCTGGCATGCTTGATGCAAGGTGTATGATGATTGTGCACAACCATTTTATGATTAAAAAATAGCCATGTGAGGTGTGGAAAACAGCCCTTTCATGAATTTTAACTAAGCATTACGTGCTACGCTGCTTTAGGGACTAACACCGGAACTTCCGTGCTACTAGCTGCCTACATTTAATTATGGAACGATCCCTAAATGCTATGCACAAAGAGGAAAATCAAAATTTGTATCTTTTTAGCAATTAGATCATCGCACAAACTTCCTTCCCCCCCCACCGTTTAGATGTTGCTGCGATGCATAGGTGTAAATGGTTGTTTTGTATCATTTTTCTATGTTAAAAACAATAAACACGTGCTATAACACAAATGACGAGGCCAAACTGAGGCTTGACCTCACGCTTTAACATCACCAAATGTTCACGCACATAAATCTTATTTTTCCATTTTTTTAAAGAGCGAAAATCCCAATTTTCTTTATTTTTGCTATTTTTTCCTATTTATTATTACAAGTTCAGTATTTTTGTAGTTACAACCCTCAAACATGATGCAAACAAGGCTCAAATAAAAATTCATCGCATATGAACAACATTTGGACCATGAAACAATAAAAATAATCAAATTTCTTTGTAAAATTAGAGCATACCGCGTGCCTTGCGTGTTGCGGGTTTTTTAATAATTATTTCACGCAGCCCACAAACTGACCAGCAACCATTCTTCAATGCTTAACCTCTTTCTTCAGCCTCCTCTTCATCTTGAAGTAATCCGGACAAGCATTCTTCAGCCCCTCTTCTTCCTGATTTCTTGCACATGAATTGCCTCTATGCAAGAGAGAGAGGGAGGAGAGAGAAATATTAGTTTTTTATCTCTTGACTCAGTGCATCATTCCTCGCTTGGTCTGGAGTGATTGGAGGTGCAGAGAATCTTCATCCCACAGCCAGGAGGGCTCCTCTTGTAATATTTCTGCCCAAAAAAATTATAGATCTTGACCCCTGCATGCCCGCGTAAAAGCTGTGCAAAGCCATCTCTCGCGTCAACTAATGACAGTGACTGAGTGGTTACCCAGCGTACATGATAAAAATCCCCATCTGCGAGGTGCAATTAAGGCAGGGCCACGAATACTGCAAGCTGCACAAGAACACCGTTCTTGGATAAAGGGGAAATGGATAATGAAGAAATTCTAGGTAATTTTTTTTTACTAATTATCCCTTCCCCTAGCTGATGCATGGCTGGAGGGAAGGGAGTGGGAGAGGGATGTGTAGAGGTGGATTGCATGGGGAGAAGAGAGAAGCATGAGGGCTCCACGTGTGTGGAGTCTCTCCCCTCCCCCCCTTAGCATTATATAACCTCCCCCTTAGGCATTGGGGGGAGGCACGATCAAAGGGAATGTTGCCGTGTTGAGAAGAAGGACCACTGCCTGCTGTGAGACCGCTACCGTGACCGCCGCCAGGCTGCCGTTGCAACCGCGTTGCTACCACTGCCCAACCTCTCGCTGCCATATCGCCATATTTACCCCCCCTCCCCCTTTTCGTCGTCATCTTCCCACCAATCATTACCCCCCGTCCACGTTTTCTGGATAAGATAGAAGCTTCTAAGGGTGGGCTCCCATAAGCCCCATTCCTACAAGCCTCCCCAGGTCTTTTTTTAAAAAACCGTATTTTGGTGAAGGATTTTTCTGCGCACGGGGGGAGAGGGTAGAACTTGAGGCTGTTTACCAAGCTTGGAGGGAATTCGCAGATCGCGTAAGGGTGAAGGCAAATCTGGAGTCCAAACACACTACGTCTATGATGGCTCCAAAGTTCAAGCCGCAAGGCTCACGCATGGAAGATTCGAGACCAAGTTTACACATGGACATCCCCATGGATCCACAAACCCAGGTTCTTGAAAGTTTAATTCCACGTTGGGCATCACTACAAGATATAGACCTTATGGCGACGTTTAAAGCGACGAAAATACAAACAACAAAATTTGCCCCCGTCGTCGCAAAAAGCGTCGTTATTGATGACGCCATGGAATCGTCGCTATTTGCGTCGTTATATGCGTCGCAAATTTGCGACGCATATAACGACGCATATAGCGACGGTTACAGAGAGTTTGCGACGCTGATAGCGACGACAATAGCGACGCCTACAGTAAATTTGCGATGCAAATAGCGACGGTAACAGAGAAAAAAAAAATTTGTGGCAGGGCAGCAAGCTGCCCTGCCACATATAGCACTGTGTGCTGTATGAGAGCCATACAAAATAGTTTCTGCACTGCTGCATACAAAGCGTTTGCAAACAAAAAGAATCTATACTGAAATCATAAAACTGATAGATGAAATAAATACATGATATCGCATAAAATGCGATTGGTACAATCATAAAACAATATCACTAATACGTAGAAAATGTCTACATAGATCGGGCGACTAAAAACTAAAGGTATGTGAGCGCTAAGGATCCGAGGGCGAGCTACAAATCGTCGTCCCCCGAAAGCTCGTCCCTCTGCAAAGGAGCATCAAACGGATTCTGCAGAAAAAGAAACAACATATCAATCCACCATACAATAATGCATTCAAATATCTCATGGTAACTACGGACATGAAAGATGAGAGACTTACTGGGCCGCCGCGTCTGTACAATCGGTCGATCAATGATCTGAGACCGTGCCTCTCTGCATATTGAGTCTCAAGGCCTTGCGGATCACGATTTGTAATGGAGTGCTGCAAAGAAAACAAAATGCTAACTGTTAGAAACATGATTGTCAGTACAAATAATATCTCAGAAAAACAAATAAGCAAAACAAAAGAGAAACTTACAAAGTCCTCCAAATATGTCATGTGGCCGCCACTCCCAAGATGATGTACTGATCCGGCCTCGATTCGTGCCCTCGCCGCCTCCCGCTGCTGACTCCAACGTCCTGGCGAATTTGTAGCCTCCTCCCTCAGTCGGCGCCAGACTTCTGCATCTAACCACTCGGGCTTTGGAGCCCCACTCTTGATTGCCTTGCGTGCGTCGGATCGTCTATGTGACATGTATGCACGCATGCAATCCATCATCCAGCCCGTAGAGAATCTATCCACTGCGGCTGGCACCGGGAACTCCTCGTGCAAGGATGCTACTATGTACTCCTTGCTCCCCTCCGGTATGTTCCTCCAATGATCTAGGACGTTGTGCCGAAAAACTTGTTGGCACAACTCCCTCATGCGAGCCATCACCCTCCTCCCCTCATCATTCATGATGATAGCTCGTGACCTGCCATCCACTAGGTATCCATAATCCCTAGGAGTGTGCCTCGTATGGGCCCTCTCCCATCTTCGTCCACGCTCCTGGGCATATCCAGGAGACCCCTGAACATCCGGTGTACCGACGGGGGTACCCTCTCCCGGAGTGCCACTGAAAGGGGTGCCACCAGAGGGGGTGCCACCAAAAGGAGTGCCACCAAAAGGCGTAACATCTGCCGACGGCTGCGCAAAAGCCGGAGTAACTGGAGTGGACGTCCCCACAGGTGTGACAAATCCTGGAGGTGACCGAGCTCTAGCTGAACGACGAGACGGAGACACCGCGTCCGTGTCTCCACAGCAGCACCCCCCTGATCCTCCTGCAGTCGCAGTCCCTCCCTCTGGCCCAAGTCGCGAGCGTCGAGATCGTCTGCTCGAAGCTGAAGCATCTGATCGCACTGAAGCTGATCTAGTAGAGCGCCCTGACGAAGAACGAGACAACTCCTGATCTGCTATCTCTCTGAATCTCGCGAGCTGATCTGGAGACATACGTGCCATCATCTCCTGAAACTCCTCATCGCTCATCCCTCGACTCATCCTGAAAATATCGATACCTGCAGAGATAAAAAATAATGTTAGAATAATCAATTGAAACTATACAAAGCGCATTAATATAAATCATTTTTGAAAAATCCATCTTAAAATGCATATCTTATCTACCTTTATGGAAGATCTAAACAACGAATTGAGTAATACAATTCTCCAAGAATGAAGTATTCTATGGTCCCATGTTAATCTCCTGACATAACTCTGCATACACTGGAAGGTCGATAGACATGTCACCACAAAAGAACGAGTCTGCCTCGTTCTCAAAAAATTCTACGACTTCTGTATTTCCATCATTGTTAGCCGATGCGGGCTCCAAGCTTGCGGTGGCCTCCACCCCTTGTAATTTCGATCCCTCTATTTGCATATATTCTTCATCTATGCCTGGAACATCGCTTTGATCGTATACTCTCGCACCTCGAGGAGTTGAAGGTATAACATACCACCATCGAGGTTGTCGGGGATTTGGATAGAAGATTACCTGTTCACAAACACTTACAAACCGTCTTCAAACCATTGTGACATAAAGCATGTCGTATTACAATTAGCAAGCAAATGACTAGAAGATTACCTGTTCACAATGTGCCGGCAACACAAAGGTGTCGCGCAAATCCATCCATTTTTTTTCGGAATCTATTTCGAGAAATCTAGATGGACCTCGTCAAACCGTTGCGCCAGCTCCTCCAAGTACCACTTTGAACCACTGCACATCGAATATTATCATGGAGAAGCTACGGTAATCCACCGTAATAATACTTTGCAAATTCCCAAAATACTCCATCTCATCCACAACCGTGTTCGGATCCGTTGCTCGTCGCCGGCTCTCTTGCTCAAACCTTGCCATGACACCACAGTCCATTGTGGAGCGCATTTTGTCAATACGCTCCACCCGAAAATGCCGTCCGCGCGACCACGTTGCACTATATATTTTGTACTGCACATTGAAACACTCAAATTAGATGTAGCAAACAAATTCAGATACGACACATTCTAAACCCCTCATTACCTTTGGACTACATCCCCTCGAGAACTCCCACTCCTCCATTGAGACCTCTGCCCCTTTGCTGGATGCTGCGATCAAGGCTCCATGCAACCATCGTGTTGACATAAACCGCGGCATCTCCTCCATGCCTTCGGGATATCGAATCGGTCGGTGACGCGTACTGCGTCGGAATTCAGCTCGCGCTTCCTCTCGATCTTGCCTTGCAATCTGGTACTTGGCGAGCCACGTCTCCATGGAGGCATGGTGCAACATACAAAAGCGATTCACCTTCTCTTCCATTGAGGCATCCATTCTTTTTTCTACCCCATTTCCAACCACCACATCTCCAGTCAGCCTGTCATCATCCTTGAGTGTCCATAGCATTTCATTGTCTGGTTCCACCGTTGGTAGCCATTGTGAGATATGCACTAATGCCTCTGACACCAACCAACCCTCCGCCATGCTACCTTCCGGACGAGCTCGTTGTCGCACAAAGCCTTTCAGGGTTTTCATGAAGCGCTCCAGGAAGAACATCCATCGCGTATGGACAGGTCCGGCAATCTCCACTTCGTCCACAAGATGCACAAGAAGGTGAACTTGTATCGTGAGCATGCTAGTGGGCAGGTATTTCTCAAAAAGACAGACCGTCTCAACTGCTCCCCTCCTTGCGGATTCAATAGAGGACGTCTTAATCTCTTTATGTGAGATCCATTGCACCAAAGTCGACAGCTTGTAAATGGCCCCGCGAATTTCTGGAGTTAGGCATCCCGCGATCGCGATCGGTAGGACAAACTGCCACAAATGAGAAAGCATTAAGAATAATGGTCACTTTTCAAATTTCAAAATGTCCACGCTAATTAAAATCCATTCTGTTCACAAACCTGACATATCTTATGCCAATCATGGGATTTTAGCCCAGACATTTGGTCATGTTTAGAAAATGCGGACCTGAGAGAACGCATCATACCCGTCGGAGTGCGGATAGACTTGATTACTTGCTTCACAATGCGCTCTTCTTTGGTAGACAAAACCGAGGGAGCGCGAGGAAGCTGCACTCCCCCTTCAGCACTCGACTGCGGCCAAAGGGCCTCCATCTTACCTACCTCCTTTAAATCCATTCGTGACCCTATAGTGTCTCTCTTTCCTGTGATGTGGTCCCATAGCAAGCTGCCCACATT
The DNA here is from genome assembly GCF_053477565.2 of Lygodium microphyllum. Lineage (NCBI taxonomy): Eukaryota > Viridiplantae > Streptophyta > Polypodiopsida > Schizaeales > Lygodiaceae > Lygodium > Lygodium microphyllum. Next base: position 140,034,834 of record NC_141146.1, read on the forward strand.
TTTGAAAATATGCATGGGATCCAACAAGTGGTTGACCTGTAAGTGGGTCCAATATGGCAACTCGTAGAAAACTGAGAACCGTCGCATTCCATTTGGATGTGATTCCGGGTTTACCATTTTCAGCTCGTACCATCTTGCAGTGTTCATACGTGCTGGAGGTCGTCCAAGAAAACCTTCCCTGAGTTCATGATCCTCCGGCAAGAAAGTGGCGTGTCCTTGATATACCATCTTCTTCATGGTTCGTGACCTTCGGGAGTCTAACTGTGGCCCACACAATGGACATGCATGATAACCTGAGGTAACGAGACCTGCAAGGCGATCCACGACCTAGTGAATACTTGATTGAATGAAATAAAATATAGATATTACCGGCGTGAACAAAGGTCTGCTCACCTGAGCACTCTCCCAATCCCGGAAAGTCATGCATCGTCCACATGAGAATGGCTCGAATGTTGGCTGACCGCCGACCATCGCGCCTGCTCATATCTTGCACCGTGACCCCCTCCTCCCACAAAATCTTAAGCTCATCGACTAATGGACGAAGATACACGTCCATATTTTTTACTTTGTAGCGGCCCGAGACGAGCAAGCTAAGGATGAGATGTCCTTTCTTCGTAGAAAGCCATGGAGGAATGTTGTAGTTGACAAGCACTATAGGCCACACACTGTAAGAAGTCGAGCGCAGACCGAATGGGTTCACACCATCCATGGCGAGACCGAGCCGAAGATTCCTTGGCTCTCGCGCAAAGCCTGGGAAGGTAGAGTCAATGTGGCTCCATGCGCGCGAATCTGCTGATATTCGTTGCACTCCATCCGTAGACCTATTCTGCACATGCCACGTTGTCAAGCTTGCCATGGCAGACGTGCGAAAGATGTGGTTTATGCGGGGGATGAGCGGAAAGTGTCTGAGGACTTTTTGAGGGATGGTCTGCCCTTGCAAGTCCTGTCGATACCTGTGAGCACCACACTTTGGACATGTCTCCATAGTCTCGTATTCATCTCGAAACAATATGCAGTCGTTGATACATGCATGGATGTTATTGTAGTCCATGACAAGCTTTCGTAAAACATGTCGTGCATCATCACGAGACTCAGGCATGGTGTTTGCAGGTGGCAATATATGATATTTCAATAACCTGAAAAAATCATAAAACACCTTGAAAAATCCATCCATATTTACAATAATACTGTTTTTAAAAAAAACAATGAAGTCTGTATGCAAGGTACCTGAATAACTCAGTCACACTCGTATCGCTCCAACCGTATTTTGCTTGCACACTTAAGAGTGCAAGCAATGTCTTCAACCGAGATACTCGGCACCCATCATATAATGGTATGGATGCTTCCTCTCTAAGCGGGTCAGATGTCTCAACATCCATGGGAATCAATGCATCGATCATTGCCTCCATCTCAGGCTCCAAGATTGTAGGCAAGTCGGGAAGGTTGTCTGTCTCCTCTGGCATTGACGATATAGATGGGCCTTGCGAGTGGTCTATTGGCTCCTGCCATCCATCCATCGCACGTCCACGAACTCTTCTAATTGGCCGCAAAGGGTGCACTCCCCCTTGGGTCGAGATATCACCCCCCTGGACACAAAATTTGCCAACAAGACCCAATCTTATTGTGTATGGTTTTCAATTAGCTTGAGAGTACAATGCATGAAAAATGCTAACTTGAAAATACCGTTTGCTGAAAATCTGCAATCGCCTGATCAATAATCTCAGGTTGAAACTCGCCAAATCGTCGTACGTGTTCTATAGACAATCGGCGTTTTCGTCTAATTGCCAACTTGCATTGAGAGCAAGGACATGGGACACGCTGATTAAGATACGACTCGCGGTCTTGAACAATAGGACCTTCTTCGTTTGCCATCTTATCTACATTACAGCAAACGAGGCTTAAATGGATAGCTTTTTGGAGATGTACGTCAACTTGCAAGTTGACCATAAACCTTGCATTGTATATTAATAGCCCGTTAGGCACCAGTTCCTTCACGTAATCATAGCACTTGAAATAGAAAAGCAATGTCAAACAAGTTTCTTTTCAACAGCTTATCATATTTATCTTTGAAATACATTTATAAAGTCTAGCCCGTAGGCTTATCCATAATCCGCTCGAAGGCTATCCAGCAATCCACAAGGATTGCTAATCCAAGATTCCGCCCTGTAGACTAGTATGCGGGCCTCAAGATCCAATTCTGAGTCATATGGGCCTCTTGTGCAAGGCCCGGAAGGCGAGGGATTTACGGCCAGAGTCCCCCCTGGCACCCAAGCGTCCTCGTGCTCCAAGTAGCGCTCAATGGAGAGACCTCTCACAGCGGGTTCGGTCCATCTTCCCGGTGCGGTTAATAACCCCCTTGGTTAGGGTCAGGCAGGCAGTCGGGGGTAATTGAAGCTGCCTCTCCCTTCAGGCCTTCAATCTAAAGCATTAGATATCCATTCATCCTTTAATTCTTTGAGCAAACAAAGCAAATAGTGCTCTCTAAACTGCTACAAGCACAATCATTTCCAGTGGTCATTATTTTGGCCAACTACTAAGGAGCGAATCCTTCTTTTCGAATACATCCAACACTCGATCGGGGATCAATTGCGACTCGGCAAGATCCCCAAGGGTTTGCTTATTAACCCTTATATCCTTGGGTTAGGGCCATACCCTATTAACCCAACTTAACCAATACCTTAAGTTCTATTTAGCAGTAAATGTGTTATTCCAATTTACTGATTGGTCCTTTGCTTCCAAGCAAATATCTAATCCCCGTATCTTGGTCACTTTGCCCAAGAAATTTACTATATCAGGACGATTATTCATCCTCTTGCAAGATAACTTACATAAGAATCTGCCAATCTCATTCCGAGGAATTGGCCATTCCCTTGTGATCAAATCACAAGATCATGCGACTTTGCAACTTATTGCCAAGTGTCGCACCTAATCCATGGGACTATTCTATCCATTGAATGGCGTCTTCTAATCACAAAATCATGATTAGATAGAAAATAGGGTTAGGGTGTATTCATAACAATCCATTCCTGCTTGCACTAGGCCGATATTGACAGTTCTATGCCCTCCTCCTTATAAGGATCTCCCAGTGTTTCATGGGCTGGTTAATGAGGATCCGATGGTGCATTTATGAGAATACGGCCTAACTTACCTTGCAAGTGGGTTCAATGATATTCATCAAATGCTTGTATTCTCAAGGACCCTAAAGGGAGAGGCTAGAAAATGGTACTAGAGCCTCCCAAGGGGTCCTAATAAATCCTTTGAGGAGTTGAGTGATCAATTTTTAGATGAATATAAAAAGAAGGTGCCTATCACCCAAGTTTTATGGCAACTGATGCAAATTAGGCAAGAGTCATATCCCTCTATTAAAGAATATTCTAGTACGTTTGATGATATTCTAAGGCTTTGGTCAATAAGAGCTACTGCATTGCCAGGTGATGTGCTATGTGAGCTCTTTTTGAGTGGCTTAGATATTAACATGCAAATCTAAGTGGGATTGTAGAATCCTAAGTCATTAAGGGAAGCAAAGATGCATGCCATTGATTATGAGGGACATATTCAGAGATGTTGGGAAAATTTTTGGAGTTTTTTCCACTCAGTACAAGTGCATCCTAGCTTCCAACCATTTCTACAAGGAGGCAACTCACTTGTTGATACCAAGGCAGCCTATGAGATGAACCTTAGTAGTCAAAATCTCCAAGCAGAAAATGGAAATAGTAGGGATAATATACCCCTTGGGGATAAAAGAATTCCAAGCGCAGTAAGTCCCATCAAGGCTTGCAACACTTCTATGAGAGGTAGTTGTGACGATGGAATTGATAGAACCATTAGGTCTACAAGCTTAGATAAGCATTTTATGGGTGGTTCCAATTGTGCTCCTAGTAAGGATCTTGAGAGACCTTTCCAATTTATAGATGAATCATGCTTTCGAATAGATGCTATTCCTTTTAGTAAAAACATGGTTCCTATGGCTAAGCAACTGTTGCAGAGTGGACAAAGGCAAATAAAGACATCTCATGTAGAGAAGATGCGGCATGCCAAAGGTCCACCTGTACTAAATAGAAGCCATAAGGCTGTGAGGCCATCTGGTAATGGTGATAAATCCACAGTGAGTCCATTGGACCAATGTGGGAAGATGAGGCAGTCTAAGAATATGAAAAGGAATATGAGATGGGTTTGGAGGCCCAAAATCCCTAAAAATACTGTTGGTGTGTCAGATGAAGGGCCAGGAATTGCATGTGGACATGCTTTGATGGATTCCCAAGAGGATGCGACTAAAGGCCATAATGCGGCATCTGACAATAGGGATCGCCACCCTAAGATGCATCTATGTGATGGGTCTAGGCTTGAAGCTCTATCTAGTTTGGGTCGTATCATTGACATATGTAATGGTCCAATTAGAGAAGAGTTGAATGATCATAAATCCATGATTCTCCTTGTAGGAGGAGTTACTGGAAAGTTGGGATAAGCAATCCGTTTGAATGACAACCAAGGGAATGAGATATATCAACCTAATGATGTCATTCATTCATGTCATAGTACCCAAGAAGAGATGGCCATTATTACTGAGATATCAGTAGAAAGGCTTGGGCTAGTGAATCTACAAAGAGCATAGATCAAGCTTTTAGATGACTCGCATGAGTAGCATGAGGCTAGTCCTCCTATTTTATGTTATCCTGATTAGTTTGATAGGATGTGCTGCATATGCCAAGGAGATCATATATTGCATGGATTAGAATGAACTATCCATTTTAGGCCAAGAGGGCCAACTAGTTTGCAGTGAAAGGCTTTATTTCTTTAGGCCAAGAGGGCTAGTTGTTTGTTTAGTACGGGTGCAGATAATGGTTTCTTATTTTAGTCCTGTGCTAGATAGATTCAAAGAAGCGCTTGGAAGGAGCCTTTGGTGGCATGGAAGCTTCGCGTGTCCCTATACAGGTGATATCTCTCCTTTTTACGAGTGCCTATTCTTTCACGTTATATGTATCTATGTACTTGAAGGGGGTCTTCTTTCTTGTTGGGGACCACCAAACAATCAAGGCATGAAGTCCCAGGTTCAGGTTAGGTATGTTTGAGGGAGGTCTGAGTAGTTGTTGGCTTCTGTAATGACATTGCCAAGCATTGAAAGACCTGTTTGAGAAGGCAGTTCTAGTGACCCTATTCTACTAGCCCGCTAGGCGGCCATTCTAGGAGCTCCTGTTAGTTGTAAGGAAGTTAGAAAAGCCTACTAAAATAATGATGGAAAGAGACAAAAACCTAAAGATCTGAAAGACAATATATGAATATACGGAGGTGTGTAAAAAGGGGTTTAACCCCTATAAAAATAGAAAAGAAAAGAAATAATAATCCTTGAGCAGTTGTTTATGGCCTTGCGAAGGCCTGGTAGGTTCCTGGGGACGAGCAAGACCTGGGGCCGATGCCTTCCCTTCCTTGAGGTGACATCTTGCCATAAAAGAAGAAAATAAAAGAAGGTTGGAATGAAAATAAAAGTGAGTGTTAGAAAAGGATGAAGTGTCGCCTTGCGAGGGCTTGGTAGGTTCTTGGGTACCGAGATAGGACTTGATGCCGATGCCCTATTCTCCTTGGTCCACTACGCTCAGCTCCCTCCTTTTTACACACGTCCTCCCCTAGTAGGAGCTCATGGTTGAGTTGTCCTTAGTTAGGTAGGTAGTTCAGACCGCCACTTAGGGAGACCCCTTTGATAGTTCTTTTTAGCTTGGTAGTGTTGGAGCTGCTGGTTAACGACTGGCTTCAGACCTTCTATCAGATTATGCTAGGCCTACTCCTCGTGGATTTCATGCCTTGGTTTTGACAGGGGATAGGTTATGAGCTGTGATGTGTTGTGTTGTGTATTTTTTGTATCAGCTTGATGCTCCTTTTTGTTGTTTATGTGTAGATCATCTCTTCATGGGATTCGACGGGCTGAGTCACCCTATCCCGTGGTTGCCAATGACAGATGATTTTTGATGCCGAGAAGTGCTTAAAAATAGTCAAACACTATGAATATCAGGGGAAAAATAGACTTTGTCGAAGGCGACCGTGGCAATAAGTACGATTTTATAAGCGGCAAGTCTCAAAATCACTAGTGTTTATTTTCAGGGAAATCAAACGATGGCGGATGGGCGAGTTGGAGTTTTCCTAGATGCAAAATGACGTCAGGAATCCAATGCAAGTCTCGGATCTCCATTCCGAGGTCGTTTGATCCCACATTTAATCCCCGCAAGGTTCGGGGTTGTGAAGTAGCTATTGAATCTGGAAGCCAGGAAGAGCGTGAGGGGTCCCAACTTTGTAGATTTTGACACCAGGAAACGACCTATCAAGACGGATCTCAATTCCGATATCGTTTGCCCCCTCAACACTGAAAAAACCACTTCCGCGCAGTGTGAAACCCAAGACATGAAACAATTTTTTTGAGCTTTAAAGCTTAAAGCTCTAATTAAGAGCTTAAAAATCTCACAATATGAAATGTTTGGGGGGGGTGTCAAATTTTTGTGCCCCATTTTCCCCCCCTTTCATCATCATTTTCTGATCAAGTGAATGGAGAGGAGCCCTCTTGGCTGTGGGATGAAGATGCTCTATGCCTCCAATCGCTCCAGACCACACGAGGAATGATGTACTGAGTCAAGAGATAAAAACTAGTCTTTCTCTCTCCTCCCTCTCTCTCCTACAGAGAGGCAATTCATGTGCAAGAAATCAAGAAGAAAAGGGGCTGAAGAATGCTTGTCCATTACTTCAAGATGAAGAGGAGGCTGAAGAAAGAGGTTAAGCACTAAAAAATGGTTGCTGGTCGGTTTTTGGGCTGCCTGGAATAAATATTAAAAAACCCGCAACACGCAAGACACACGGTATGCTCCAATTTTACAAAGACACACAGCATGCTCCAATTTTACAAAGAAATTTGATTGCTTTTGTTGTTTCATGGTCCAAATGTTGTTCATATGCGATGAATTTTTGTTTGAACCTTGTCTGCATCATGTTTGAGGGCTGTAACTACAAAAATACAGAACCCGTAACGATTTAGAGCCGTTATTAATTCTTTAAAACCTATAAAATGTCATTTTTAATGAAAATTAGTGGTTTTTTTTTATTTTGAGTTGGAGAAAAGGGGTGAAATGGGACAAAATTAGAAAAAATATTAGGTTTCAGTCAAAATAATAAGCCAACACAAATTAAAAAAAAATACCTATTTTTTATGAAAATTAAATAGGAAAAAATAGCAAAAAATAAAGAAAATTGGGATTTTTGCACTACAAAAATATAAAAAAATAAGATTTATGTGCGTGAATGTTTGGTGAGGTTAAAGCATGAGGTCAAGCCTCAGTTTTGCCTTGTCTTTTGTGTTATAGTACGTGTTTATTGTTTTTTACATACAAAAATGATACAAAACAACCATTTACACCTATGCATCGCAGCAACACCTAAACGATGAGGGGGGAGGAAGTTTGTGCGACAATCTAATTGCTAAAAAGATACAAATTCTATTTTTCCTCTTTGTGCATAGCATTTAGGGATCGTTTCATAATTAAATGTAGGCGGCTAGTAGCACGGAAGTTCCAGTGCTAGTCCCTAAAGCAACGCAACACATAATGCTTAGTTAAAATTCATGAAAGGGTTGTTTTCCACACCTCATATGGCTGGTTTTTAATCATAAAATGGTTGACCACAATCGTCATACACCTTGCATCAAGCATGCCACGTGGTATCTCCTGGAATGCATTGCAATTGTTTGATAAACTTTGACCAATGCTGAGAGGATAGGAAATGTAATATTCCGCGTAGAAAAAAAATAAATAAATCGGATTAATAGAAGAAAAAAAATTTCCCCCCCCTTATCCCTCCAGCCGACTGACGAGCTAGAGGGGGAGGGGAATAGAAGGAGGTAGTAAGCTCCTTGGTGGAGCCTTGGAGGGAGGGGGGGACATGCGTGTCGACACGCAAGAGTGAAGATCCCCCTCCCTCCACTATTTCAACGATGGGAGGCTAGGGGCCGTGAAAGGGAGCATATCATAAGAGAGTGAGAGTGAGGCTCTGTGTAGGGCATCGTGAGGAAGAGAGAGACTCAAGCCACCATTGCTGGTGTTGCCGTGAAGCAGCTGCGCCACCGCTTGAAGACATATGACCATCGCGAAGGAGGAGTCTGGTCGCCACCCTGTGCCACTGTTGAAGAAGGAGTCCTGAGTGCCGCGTCAGTCCATCGTCATCTGTTGCACGCCGCCAAGGGCCCTCCCGTCGGCACGCTACACAAGGGGAGCCACTCCCTCCACGTGGCTCCAGAAGAATCCCCAGAAGCCTTGGAAGCTTCTTGGGGAAGCTTCCAAAGACCTTGATAAGCCCCCCTTCATGTGGGCCTATTCAAAGTCCTTTTTTTTTTGCCATAAAAGGCACCCTCTTGTGGCCTTAAGACTACCCCCCCCCCCCCCCCCGGGTTTTTAAACCCCCCTAAGGCCTTGTTTTCCTCCCCTCCTCCCAGTAAAATCCCCCCCCCCAAGCCCCTTGTTCTCCCCCCCCCCCCTCCCGGGGTTTTAAAATTCCCCCCTAAGCCCCTTGTTCTCCCCCCCCCCCTCTCGGGGTTTTAAAATTCCCCCCTAAGCCCCTTGTTCTCCCCCCCCCCTCCCGGGGTTTTAAAATTCCCCCCTAAGCCCCTTGTTCTCCCCCCCCCCCCTCCCGGGGTTTTAAAATTCCCCCCTAAGCCCCTTGTTCTCCCCCCCCCTCCCGGGGTTTTAAATTCCCCCCTAAGCCCTTGCCCTTTTCCCCTCCGGATTTTTCTTTAAACTATTCAAGTCATCATCACGGCCTCGTATGTACCCCGTAAGGAAGAATATAGCCGTGAGATAAAAGATAGGGAGGGAAGTAGAGGGAGTGAAAAGAGGGAGTGACGGAGGAAGAGTGGGAAAAAGGAAAAAGAAAAGGAAGGAGAAGATGGTGGAATTCCAAGAAGAAAAAGGAAAAGGCTATCTCACGTTCGAACTATGATGCCACCGAAGAAATTCCAAGGTGTAGCTGTGGGAGGGTCATCTCCCGGTATCCATGTGGATATCTCACCTCAAAGCCAGGTTTTTCTTCTTGATGTTAATTCGGTTTTAAGTCAGTCACACAAAGAAAAATTGTTAAGGAAAGATATAATTGTTCAAGTTATTTTTAACGAAGGAGTTAGCTTATGAATGACAATGTATACAAATTAGCTTTCTTCAAATTGCATCAAGCATTATAAAATTATAGGCAAGTTTAACCATTTACTATAATAATATATTCAAATTATATCTTGCACCATTAGTCTTATTCCTTTCGCAACGAATCATGGTAAAATGGCTAAATTCATGGAAGGTTTCTTCGATGCTCAAATTACTAGGGAGTTATCTTTGCTAGTTGCACATCTTAGCAAGGCAACTATTGTTATTTGGCATGAGTTCATCTTTAAAGAAAACGGAAGTTAAATGTTAGGAATTAACAAGTATAAAAATTAGATATACGAACTCATTTGGAAAGAAAATGTAATGGGAAATTACTGGATGACACTCTATTAACACTTTTCCCCTACTATTTGAGGACTTGGAACTAATAAAGGTGTATACACTAAATTCTCAGCTAGACCTTTTGTCCCAAGGAGTATTGTCGTCTTTGTATCATCTTGGCATTATGCTATATGCCAAATTAAACTGTATTGATTAGGAAGGTTAATTGTCACAAGAATAGTAAAACCGTGACAAGACGAGTAGGATTACCTTCCAAAAGATAATCGAACCAATCTAAACATAGAAACATTCATACCCTAAACACTTGACTACTTTCCTTACCGTAGGGACAATAAATTCATAAAGATAAGAAACTAGGGTTTGTCCCTAAAGTTCTTAAATGAAGAAACCCTAGGCCTGACATACGTCAGCTTAAGGAATCTAAACAGATTATTCCATCGCCACACTTGCGCAACATGTAGGAAATCATTTTGTGATTGATTTACAAGGAAAAAAGGGAAAAACCCTCATCAAGGACGGCAGATCCTTACGCAAGCTATCTTGCAAAAAGACGTATTTTTGGGTATCCTTCTAAATAAGGAAAGTTGTAAACCAGAAACTAGCATATCTAAGGTACCTTAGGGTTAACCAAGTTGGGTATACCCTACCCCTGAATATAAAGTATCTTGCCAAGTTACAAGACATCTTGAGAACAACTGCTGATACACTCAAAAAGGAAAGAACACTTCTTTAGCGGTTTGCCATACAACTGGGTTGATTAATGGAAATGTTTGTGCTTACTAGAGATTTTAGGCTCTGTTTGAATTATGAATTATAAATTAAACAAGTACCTATACTTCACGTTAAAGGCCTGAAGGGAGGGGCAGCTTCAGTTACCCCTGACTGCCTGCCTAACCCTAACCAAGGGGGTTGTTGACCGCGCCGGGAACGTGGACCGAACCCACCGCGAGAGGTCTCTCCGTTGAGTTCTACTTGGAGCAGGAGAATGCTTGGGTGCCAAGGGGGGCTCTGGCCATAAATCCCTCGCCTTCCGGGTCCTGCACAAGAGGCTAACGTGGCTCGGGATTGGATCTCGAGGCCCGCATACTAGTTGACGGGCGGAAGCTTGGAATAGTGATCCCTGGAGATTACTGGTTAGCCTTCGGGCAGATTATGGACAAGCCTACGGGCGGAACTCCTTGTATTTCAAAGATAAAATGATGAAATGTTAAAAGAACTTGCTTGATGTTGTTTTTCTATGTCACGTGATAAGATTACGTGAAGGAACCAGTGCTTAACAAGATTAATTAAAGAAGCTAAATGTTATATGTCAAATTAATGTGTTAGATAATTACATAACTAAAACAAAACGAGGAAAGTGCGGAGGATGGGCCATGGGTCCGTCCTACGGTTGGGTGGTCCCGGTTAGTTGGGAACTTTTCTCAAAAATCTCGAAGAACAACGGAATGATCATCATCATCAAAAAGAATAACAAGAACGATGACCTAGAGCAACATCTTACCCGATTTACGCTGTTTTAGGGGAACGGAATGGGACTATGCCTTATGGCAGAGAGGTTGAGCTTTGCATCCCTCTCGTTTCCCATTCTCCTTGAACCAAGTGCAGCGTGAATCCGCTTTGGACCTGGCGTTTCTGCGTAAAGTAGTTCGCTCGGGTCTGATGCTAGTTGTTGTTAGCTAATGACCCATTAGGAAAACCCTAATTCCAGTCGATCCTAAGTGGGAACGGCCAGTATACTTCCGCTACGTGGCAGACGCAGGAAGAACTAGATCGCAAAACCCGTAACATTCCATGGGAGTGCCGGGCGGAGCTTTCTAGACATCCTTTCCGATGGACTACTAAGACGTGTCCTGGATGATACTATGGGACACGTTACAGGAAACCTAAGTCGTCGGTTAGATGGGCGCTTCTGTTGGGGAAAGTTTTGTGAGGCAAATCAAAATCTCCTAGAACACTGAATCATGAAAGAGTGGAGTTTGTGGGAATATTATATGCGTTAGCGACGCATCTTGGGGCCAATCCCCAAGGTGTAGGAGAGTCATAGTGGAGCCATGGCAATTAGCCAAGAGGTGCTTCCCTATGTGTGTATTACAAGGCATTATGCCTATATGTTATGGGATCTCTCTCTAAGGAGAAGGGAGGGTGAATATTGGACTACATATTGGATACAAACGTAAAATTGTCATAAACATTTAGCGCAAAGTGAGTTTTGGATGCTCCTGGCCTACAAGGCCGTGTGGTGGGGTTGTCTATCGTATGCATGAGGTCCGGCTAGTGCCATAGCCAGTGCCAGCCCATTTCAGGTCCCATCATAGACTCAAAGGTTTCATTAATGAAAAGGTCGCACATATTTTAGTGGATATAGGCAACACTCATAGCTTTGTCAACACCAAATCTTTGAATGGACTCCCTTTGCACTGATTTATGGGAAGATCCATGGCGTCTGGCAAAGAACCTATGCAACATGCATTGGCAATGATCTTCCTAATTTATTTTCTTCTCGTCACCGACTTCAAATTGTAGAATGGTTGCCTGATGAGAAAGCTGCAAATCTAGTTTTTCTCTCTTCTCCCTCCTCTTAAGGGCTGTTCACACACATGAATCTATGGAAGAAAGGGAAGGAGTTGGATGCGAGATGCTAACGAATAATTGTATCGGAGTAGAGTAGATCATAGATCAGAGTTGGAGAGAGCATAACAGGGAAAAAAATAAGCACGAATAGCCTTCCAACCATTAAGTACACACCTCCAAAACCAAGTTCCTATGCATAAGCATTCATTTTATTTGTTTTATGAAATATGTTTGATGAAAGTATTTGTAAATGGATTCCTTTGATTGAAAATGCTGAAATTTATTAGAAATCTTGAAGAAAACCAAAAAATTTAATCGTTTAGAAATTTACATCAAAACACGCAAAACTTGCAATTATGGGATTTTTATGAAAATGATAAAAATTGAGGTTGTGATTTTGGGGTTCATATGGAATAGAAATGTATATAAAATCAATGTTTATGAAAAATACAGAAGAAGTGAGAGTGGGAAGGAAGACGGAGGAGAGAGAAACAATGAGAGAGAGAGAGGGGAGGAGAGAGAAACAAAGAAGGATGAAGGGAGGCAAATAAAAAAAGGAAAAGAGAGATAGAGAGAGAGGGGTGGGGAGGGAAATAGAGAGAGGGATGTTGAAATGCATGGATGTGAGCATGGCTATGGTAGCTTGAAGGTATAGAGTGAACTCATGAAGACATAGACTTGAAGGTAGAATGTCACACAAGTGAATTAGGTTCCAAGATTGAGACTTGGACTCATAAACACAGTCTTGTGTGGTTGGACATGCACTTAATTCAAAGGAAAAAAAAACCATCATATTGCATTGAAAATGTCTTTTGTACATGCCCTAATCCCTTTTGGGCACCCACTTCTTTTTTACATGACCAGCCATTTTAGCCTAGGTCCTCTTTTCCTATTCCCTTCTATTTACATTGTGGCTTTATCGATGCCCATCTAGTCTTTATGAATTGCACAAGAGGAAGCCCGATACTCTTTTACAAAGATTTAGGAATGCCTTTGCATGTTAAAATGTGCCTCTTCCATTTTTGCACTCACCTTGGGTTTTTAAGGTGTCTTTACGCTTTTGGCCCTTTCTGATAGGCTGCCTTTTTCCACTTTGCCCTGTATTTTGAAATTTTCTTTTGCTTTTTTGTTTTTTATTTTTTTCCTTTCTTGTGTTGGGGTTAACATGCTCGGTAGGTAGGTAGAAAATAGAGATGAGATGGGCCAGAGTTATAGTGTTGGGGTAATGTGTGGCTTAGGAGAAGATATCCTACCACTCTCTCTCTCTTTCAATCTCTCTTTCTCTCCCTCCTTTTCTTTCCCTCTCTCTAACTCTTCCTTTCCTCTCTATCTCTACCTCTCTCTTCCTCTTATTCCCACCATTCTCTCTCAATGGTACTTCTTCTTTAATACTATATCAAGAATCGTGTGGTGGGGGGACTTGCTTGAGTTGTTGTACCAAACACACACCATAAACAAGACAGGAAGCTCACTCAATGATATAAGAAGAGAGATGGAAACCAAAATGTTTTCTTGCTGGTTTTTTCTTCTTCTTTCATATAAAATATGATGTATAGATAAGATACCAACATAAATAAAAGTGACTTGGTAAGTCAAATAGTGCACAACTAACCATATTAATTGACTAGTGCTATAACTATGCCAACAATAGGTAGATATAACAAAATAATTATAATAAGTCATAATTCAGTGGCCATGTGAGGATCATAATGACCATCGACCTACTAAGTGTAGAGTGCAGACCCATCTAGCTCGATGGTCCATCATCGATATCCACTCATGTTAAGCTTGCCATCTCAACAGAGATCACCTTACATTCTCCCATACATTATATTGTTGTGATGGCAACTATGATTGTCTAGTCCATTGTCATGTATTTTTCCTATGTGATCACTCTTTTGATATGTACTCCATGCTCTAAGTTTGATATTTAACTCTTGAAACCCTTGTTGGAATATATGAGTATTTATTTTTTTAATTAATCACTTATCTTAGTAAGTGCAAATCGTAGTCACTTCTTTTGGCATACTATATTGTTGAACCCATAATGCTATCATACTCCTATATCAAGTTTGGGTATGTTCAACTCTCTTGTTTTGCAAAGCCAGTGCAAGCAACTTGCACTGTAACGTGTCCACCCGTTGCTTCCAGGACACGTCTTAGCAGCCCATCGGAAAGAGGATCAAGAAAACTCTGCCTGACACTCCCATAGAATGTTACGGGGTTTGCGATCTAGGTCTTTCCGAGTCTGCCATGTAGCGGAAGTATTCCGGCAGTTTCTACTTAGGACCGACCTAAATCAGGGTTTTCCTAGTGGTCAAACTCCTAGAATGGCAGCTAGCGTAGAACCCTAGGCAAACTACTTTACCCTGAAACGTCAGGGTCAAAGCAGATTCATGCTGCACTTGGTTCAAGGAGAATGGGAAACGAGAGGGATGCAAAGCTTGACCTCTCTACCCATAAGGCATAGTCCCATTCCATTCCCCTAAAACAACATAAATCGGGGTTCTTCTAACCTAGATTCTAGGTCAACATTTGTGCTGTCCATTTCACTTGAGAAAAGTTCCCGATCAACCGGGACCACCCATCATTAGGACGGACCCATGGCCACATCCACCACAGTTTCCTCAGGGTTGTTTTAGTTGCTTAATTACCTACCACATTTATTTGGACACGCATAAAACAAATTCTTTAATTAACCAATTAGACACTGGTTCCTTCACGTAATCTTAGCACTGACATAGAAAAGCAGTGTCAAATAAGTTCCTTTACATCAATTGATTTTATTTATCTTTGGAAGACATCATATAATCCAGCCTGTCGGCTAATCCATAATCTGCCCAAAGGCAATCCATAATCCACCCGAAGGCTATCCAGCAATCCACAAGGGATTACTAATCCAAGATTCCACCTGTAGACTAGTATGCAAGCCTTGAGATCCAATCTCGAGTCACGTTGGCCTCTTGTGCCCAACGGAGAGACCTCACGGGGCGGGTTCAGTCCATGTTCCCAACATGGCTAACAACCCCCTTGGTTAGGGTCAGGCAGACAGTTGAGGGTAACTGATGTTGCCTCTCCCTTCAGGCCTTCCGCCTGAAGCATTAATTAACTTTCCATCTTTTAGTTCCTTGAACAAACAATGCAAACAGTGCTCCTAAACTGTTACAAGCACAATCAATCCAGTGGTCGTTTATTTGGCCAACTGCTAAGGAGTGAATCCTTTTCTCCGAATGCATCCAACATTTGATCTGAGATCAATTGAAACTTGGAAAGATCCCCAAGGGTTTCATTGTTTGTGTACCCTTGTGTGCTTGGGTTAGGGCCATACCTTGTTAACCCAACTTAACCAACACCTTAGGTTTTATAAATTAACAGTAAATCCAGGCAACCATGTCGCTCTAACTTGATTGATCATTTGCTTTCAAGCAAATACATAACTTTCCTTAACTTGGCAAATCAGCCCAAGAAAGGTGATGTAGCAGATGACTACCCATCCTCTTGCAAGTTAGACTTGCGCTAGAACCTGCCAACCTCATTCCAAGGAGTGGCAATTCTCTTGTGTGATTAAACCACAAAGCCGCGCGACGTTGCAGCTTGTTGCACAAGTGTCGCACCTAACTCATGGGATCATTTCACCCATTGAACGGCGTTTCTTGGTCAAGGAATTATGTTTAGACAAGACGCAAGGTTTGGGGTGTCTTCTTACCAACCCAACCCTAATTGTACTGGGCCGACAACGTTCGATCCTAGGGTTTCCAAAATCAATCCGAGTTTTTAGCATTAGGTCGAATGATCCTTAGGGTAGAAACCCTAAATTGTTGATTGCATGAGCGTCCAGTTGACCCAAACATTCTGTGAATGTGGGTAGGACCTTTGGGTTTGAGGGTTTTGACTTGGCATCCAAGTTCGATATTTGGTTGCATTCCTAACGTGCCAAGCCCTAGCTAGTACTTGAGGTGTTTATTGTGTCGACTAGTTATGCCTATACGAATCCCTTGAGGATTAGGTGATTTAGCTAAATTGATCTACTTGTCTCGGGACAAGGGCGATCCTTTCCTAGAGATGCTAACCTTGTTCTAAAGGTGTAAATGGATGCTAGATACCACATTTCGTGCAAGTATATGATTTGTTACATCTATGTTCTATAAGGTATGCAATACCCCTTTACTTTTCTTACTAAAGTCACGACAAATGATAACTTGCATGAAACCTACTAGGGTTTACATAAAAAAACCATGCCTACAACCCTTTTGTTTAGCTTTAGAATTTCATGCTTTGATAAGCCATGCAATCTTTTCTAAATGCAATTTGATGAAATGAAATTTACGAATATGTAGCATGCGACCTTAGATACAACATCGTGAATGAAGTTCATGCAAAACTAAGGCTAGTGTTGACTTAATCCATTTCCAAGCATATTTTGCATGCAACTTGCAATGTCCATTGTTTCATTTTCATGCCGTGCAACAAACGTTAACAATTCTTTCCATGCGAGTCATAACAAGTAAGTTATTGACTAAATACAAGATACTCTTTTCCTTCATGGCCAATGCACTTAACAATTTCCTCTTTAACCCTAGGCAATATGTGTTTTAGACTTCCACTTTGAAAATGCGCGACAAGGCAAATTGCGACTAAGTTCATAGGGAGAGTAAGATTTACATTCATAACTTTGGAGATTCAACGATCCAATTGCATGATATGCACCAATCCTTATCTATCGTTCAAAGAGATAATTTATCAAATGTACTTTTATCACTACCACAAGAATTAACAATAAACGTAAAATGCATTCTCCCTATGGAATTAAGCGTGTTTAAAGCATTTCTTATACGTGGGATTAAATTCATAAAACCTGGGCTTGTGGATCAGCGGTGATGTCCACGTGTAAGTTCGGGGAGGAACCTCATGCGGGTGCGCCTTGCATCTTCTTGGGAGCCATCGTTAATGATTTGAACTCCGTGAATTACCCTCACTTCTACGGGATCTCCGAACAGCCTCAAGATTTGCCTTCTCCCGCGTACGCAAGAAATTCCCTCACCAGAACGTGGATCTTTAAAAAGCTGGGGAGGCTTGTGGGAATGGGGCTTATGGGAAGGCTTGTGGGAATGGAGCTTTACGAGCTCAGTTTAAAAATCGGGAAGGGCATGTAAGAATAGGGGTTAAGGAAGCCCCTTGTGGAAGCTTCTGTGCTTCAAAAGTTTACGTGGAAGAGGGAGGATAATGGAAGATTAATGACTGGGGGGGGGGGGGGGGGTAATTATGGCGGTGGGAGTTTGACCAGCGACAGCAGAGCTGCAATCTATTGCAGCTGTGGCGTATAGGGGTGGCGTCCTCCTAGCGACGCGTCTCCAGCACAGCGGCCTATCCTAGCACGGCAGCGTTCTCCTCTTTCCTCCCTTCACTCAAGACTAAGGGGGTTTATATAGTGCTTAAAGGGGGGGGGGGGGGGGGGGGGGGGAGAGACTCCACACACGTGGAGCCCCCCATGTTTCCCTCTTCTCCCATCCATCTCCACCTCTACAAGCTCCCCATACCCCTCACTTGCTCTTCTCCTACTCCCCTCCTCCAGCCATGCATCGGCTGGGGGGAAGGGCTGATTAGAAAAAGAATTTGCATAAATTTTCATTATTGTCCATTTGCCCCTTTAAAAAGGGTGTTCCCCCGCGGCTATGCGGTCTTAAACCCCGGCCTCAACTGCTCAATGCGGAGGCCTCATTTTTGACTGTGCGGGTTACGGATTAAGCTACGGATAATTATGATGTGGGAGATAACCTTGCACTGGTTTCAGGCGGTGTGCGCGGAGTCAAATTCAATAATATTTTTGAGCGGAAATATTACATGCACCTAGTGACCACAACTAGAACCTGGTCCAAATTGCACTACTACCCTTGTATTTTGTCTTTGAAAATATCCTTGGTAAAGAGGTTGATTTAGCTTTTGACATTGTCTCTGCCTTGACTCATTGCAATGGTAGCCTCTTTGAGTGACATTATTCGAGTTTGTTTTAATGGAATTTCTTGTTGCATTAACCTTAATTTTCTTCCTCATGCTAGCCTGTTGTTGCACTTGGGTTCTTTTAATGAATGACCATGGTACCTTGTTTAGAGGAACATTCCCCCAATATATTATGTTATTAAACTTGAATTGGTACCTTAATAAAGCAGTTTCACTTGTAGCATTGCATCTTGAAGATTTGAGGATTGCATCACCTCCAATTGGGTGTCCAATGGGGGATTCATTCATTGGAAAAATCTAGATATCTATTGGTGGGAGGTATCCATGTACATGCTTCTTGAGCCTTCTAGAATAGCAGTAGTAAGCTTTCAAGCTCAACCCTATTTGCCACAAGGCAAATAGCCCATTCATTTTCAGGCTATGGTAAGATGGTGGGACGTATCTTCTACACTCTAGTTCTTTCAACTACTCCCAAAGTGGTGATCAAATCTAAGGTTCCATTGGCTCGACACTATTACTTCCACCATAGTTGTACTCTTGTTATTAATTTTATCTTATCTATCATGGCTTGGTTTGAGACACTAGTTCTAACTATGAGGAAGTAGTCCTTTATTTTCTCAATCCATACCTTTGTATCGATTTCAATATATTTTCCCTTTCATCAAACTTAGATGGCTTGACTTGCTTAAGGAAAATTTCATTCTCTTGAGTTTTGGTAGGGTTACTCCTAGGTGCAATATCCTATACTAAAATGTCATTTGACTATTTCAATATAAATTATCAAGACTTTATCTAAATCTTTGCACATTCTAAACGTAAGATTCAAAGAAATATTAATGTTTTGCAAAAATAGAAGGAAAAGAGACATCTTCTCATTAACAAAAAAGGTGATACATCATACTAAGGATTTCTTTTACAAGAAAATGCACAAAACTTGGATATATCAACGGTTTTATAGACTAGAGGCTCGACAAAAATGTCTAGGTTTTATACTTGGGAGGAATGCTAGGATAATTGGAGTTGTCTAGATAACACCAAGAAAATGGAGAGATAACTGCAAGAAAATCTATATTGTATCGTCAACAATAATATTTTTCATCTCCTCATAGTGTCAAACAAAGGAGAAAATAGGAGCAACAATACTATCTTCATGTGGCATCATAAACATAATCTTCCACCAATTTAGCTTCAATAGATCTTCACAATGTCTTCATTATCCACAAAACAACAATGAAATAAACACAAAGTAATACTCAAGATGGAATAGAAATGATCCATAGTCTTCATTTATCATGATTCATAGTCTTCTTGTCTCAATGTCTAACAATCTCACTCATACATATATTGTTTCAGCCTCTCAAATGGCTTTATTTCTCTTTCATGCATACTCTCAATAACTCATACATATGATAGTAACATATAATAAAATAGAATGAATGATCAATAATCTCTCTTGCTCAAAAAGACACCCTCCAAAGGATATGTAAAATCTAAAAGGTCACTAGAGCTACTACAATGACTTTTTAGAGCTCATTATTACACTGTCACTTCCAAAGTCTTCACTTCACTCTTCAGCTATACTACTTTTGCTTCAACAAGCTACCAAGACACTACAAGGATACGGAGGCATAGCAACGGTGCTTTCCAATGCAAAATACCAGCGTAGCTATTAGCATCGCAAATCGCAAATAGCAATGGTGCTCAGACGAAAAAATGCGAGCCCAAACCTGAGCGTGTTATTTTGCGCGAACAAACCAAAGAGAGAGTGAAAGGGAGAGCGAACTCCATCTTGCAATTGAGAGGGAGAGGGAGAGAAAGAGAGAAAGATGGAGAAGGAAACCTTCTCACTGCCGCCGCCACCGCCATTCGCGAAGAAGAGGAGGAAGTGTATGGAGGACGAAGAGGAGCCACCGTCGTGAAGAGGAGCCGCCAAATTCATCCTCGAGCCTTTACAGTGAGTGCATTATTCCTTCTTGCTTTGTTTTTGTTTTTTCTCTTTTTCTTTTACTTGTTTTTGTTAAAAATCATGTGTATTGAGAGAGGGAGAGGAAATGAGAGAGGGAGAGGAAGAGAGAAAAGAAAAGAAGGAATGAGAGAGAGAGGGAGAAACATTAAACATAATAGGGAAAGAGAGAAAGAGAGGCAGAGGGGGAGGGAGGGAGAGAGAGAAGTGAGAGGTTGTTGTTATTGTTTTATTTCTTCTTTTATTTTTTAATTGTTTGTTGTTATTTTGGTAGTGGTAGTGGTAGTGGTTGCTTGATTTCTTATTTTCTTGTTTTTTTGTTTTTGTGGTTGTCGTAGTAGTAGTAGTAGTAGCGGTAGCGGTAGCGATATGATAATCTTTTATTGATTTATATTATATCTTCAATTCTGCTATTACGTAAGCAATGTAGCTACTTCACAATCAGACATTGATAAAAAGAAGTCTTATTTGTATTTATATGGACATAGCCCTTTCAGAATACAACATTTCTTGCGCTGATAAGCCAACTGTTACATTTAATTTGGGGAGAATGACGTTGTATTACATTTATCTACAGGAACTAAATAGTAGTATGGTTTCGGGTCATGGATCTTTAGGAATTGGTAAGTCATTGGAAGTTCAGGATATCCTTTCCGTTGGAATCCATACTTCTCATGGCGGCCCAAAACTTTAATCCTGTGAGCAGGGATTACATGGGTTACTTCCTCATATACATATAAGTTCATCTCAAACCTCTGACCTCGAATATGTAAAGTTGAGTTTACGTGAGCTTCCACAAAAATGAACAGCTTCACAACTTTCAAGTCTTCTAACCACTTGATCCTCTTTAGGTTGGTTTGTAGATAAGCAAACCGATGGGCGGCTATATAGTAGATTCCTAAAGCACCCGTCCATCTTTGTTCCATGCACAAAGGTGATGGATTATAGATTTGCTCCAGAATGTTTATCATCCCAACCCCTTGTCGCTAATGCGGAGAATGCATTGCAGTCATAAACATGATTCGAAATACTAAGAACTTGTTCCACGCTTCGTAGTTCTGCAAGACAGTATTGAAGGTAAGGAAATGTTTGGATAGCAACATTTGCTTTACTTCAACTTATTAAGATTTCATAAAAACAATTTCGTTGTTGGTCGGCTCTGATACCAACTGTAACGTGTCCACTTGTATCTTCAGGACACGTCTTAGCAGTCCATCGGAAAGGGTGTCTAGAAAGCTCCGCCCGGCACTTGCATGGAGTGTTACGGGGTTTGCGATCTAGGGCTTTCCGCGTCTGCCACGTAGCGGAAGTATTCCGGCCGTTTCCACTTAGGATTGACCTGAATTAGGGTTTTCTTTATTGGTCATTTCCTAACAGCAACTAGCGTCAGACCCAAGCGAACTACTTTACGCAGAAACGCCAGGTCCGAAGCAAATTCACGCTGCACTTGGTTCAAGGAGAATGGGAAACGAGATGGATGCAAAGCTCAACCTCTCTGCCATAGGGCATAGTCCCATTCCATTCCCCTAAAACAGCGTAAATCGGGTACACTCATAACTCTAGGTCAACACTTTAGTTGTTCGTGTTCTTTGACGATCTTCCTACTATCCATCTTGAATTTCAAAAAAGTTCCCGGCCAACTGGGACCACCCATTCGTAGGACGGGCCTATGGCCCATCCTCCGCACTTTCCTTGGGTTTTTTTAGTTATTTAATTACCTAACACATTAGTTGGACATGTAACAACCAACTTCTTTAATTAACCCATTAGGCACTGGTTCCTTCACGTAATCTTATTACTTGACATAGAAAAACAATATCAAACAAATTCGTTATTAACAGATTATCATATTTATCTTTGAAATACAAAGAGTCTAGCGGGCTGTAGGCTTATCCACAATCCACCCGGGGCTATCCAACAATCCACAAGGATTACTAATCCAAGTTTCCGCCCGTAGACTAGTATGCGGGCCTCGAGATCCAATCCTGAGCCACGTTAGCCTCTTGTGCAGGACCCAAAAGGCGAGGGATTTACGGCTAGAGCCCCCCCTAGCACCCAAGCATCCTCCTGCTCCAAGTAGTGCTCAATGGAGAGACCTCTCGCGGGGGTTCGGTCCACGTTCCCGGTGCGGTCAACAACCCCCTTGGTTAGGGTCAAGCAGACAGTCGGGGGTAACTGAAGCTGCCTCTCCCTTCAGGACTTCAACCTGAAGTATAGATATCCATTTATCTTTTAATTTATTGATTAAACAAAGCCAAATAGTGCTCTAAAATCTGTAGTAAGCACAAACATTTCCAATGATCATTTTTATTGGCAAACTGCTAAGGAATGAATCCTCCCTTTCGAATGCGTCCAGCACTCGATCCGGGATGACTTGCAACTTGGCAAGATCCCCTATATCCTGGGTTAGGGGGTGCCCTATTAACCCATTTTTGTCAAACCTTGAGTTCATTGGTTACTTCCGTCTATCGGCTGGTCTTTAGTTTCTAAACAATCTTCCTTACTCAAGAAGGATACTAAAGTATTCATCCTCTTGCAAGATAACTTTGCATAAGGATCTGCCATCCTCGTTGGGAGAATTTGGCCTTCCTTCTTGTGAACCAATCACAAGACCATATGACTTCGTACCTTCTGTACAAGTGCCGCATCGTATTATGCGATAATGGAATCACGAATCAATCTGTTTCGGGTTCTTTAAGCTGACATTGTTAGACCTAGGGTATCCTAGCTTCATTCTTGTAAGAATCTCAAGGACAAACCCTAGTTCCTTTTTCGATCACAATATACTAACCCTACATTCAGGGAATGTGGACAAGTATTTAAGGTATAGACGTTTCTTGGAATTTAATTCATTCCCAATGAATATTTCGCAGCATAGGTATTTCTAAGTCTATATTAATTTGGTTAACTTCAGAAGGTAACATCGAGATTTCCTCCGCATGATTTGTTATCTATGTGTCAATTGATTTTTCAATCCTATACTTTATCGAATTGAGGTTAGGTTAAATCCAACTAATATTTCCTTTTCTTTGCGAACAAACTCATGCTAAATAAACAACCTTTTCCTTGCTAAGTTATGCAGTTAACAATCATAATTTCATAGAGTTTATGCATCGTAAGAGTCCTTTCATGATTTGCATTTTCCATGCATAAAGCTATTGAAAAAAATTACGCTTATGCTTTATCTATCTTGCATGTTCCATTAAACTAAATTCCTTCGTCGTGAACAACTAGGACAAAATATAACCTATCCCTAACAATTCATCTTGCATGATTGAATTACAACGATATAAAATTAAGAAGAAAAACCTGGGTTTGGGGTGAGATATCCACATGGATACTGGGAGATGACCCTCCCGTAGCTACTCCTTGGACTTTCTTAGGAGGCATCGCAGTTGTAGTCCTTCGAACATGAAAGCAGCTTTACACTCCTTTTCGAAATTCCACCGTCGTTCCCTTGCACCGTTTCCGTCGAAAGTAGTTTTAGAAGGCTCCCTCGAGACTTTAGAGCGCGAAAGGAAGGTCTTAAAAAAGAACACTCAGCACTCTCTTCCCTTTTACAAGTGGGGGAAGAAGAACAAAAATCCAAGGTATTTTGCGAGTTTGAAAGGAAAGGCTAAGGACAAATTCTCTTGGGGGGAAAAGGGCCTTATAGAATTCTAAGGGAGGAACTCCAAGGGGGGAAAGTAGCCTTAAAGGTTATTGGAAAAGGGGGCCTAAGGAGGCCTTAGGAGAAGATATAAGGGGGGTAGTCCGAGGGTTATAATGAACAAGGGCCCTAAGGGGGAAATAAAAAATGGGGAGATAAGACCTTTAAGGTAAACAAACCCTTTTATGGGGGGAAATCTCCAATCCCACAGGAAGGGGCCCTAAGGGGGTTTTTTTTAAAGACACGGGGTGGAGGGGGGGGGGGGGGGGGGGGGGGGCAGGGTTGTTCCAAAATGGCACAAGGGAAGGGGGCCAAGGGTTTAAACTCGGAGGGGAGCCCAAGGGAAAGGGGGCTTAAGGATTACACATGGGGGGTTGAGGGTGGTTTTTTAAACACAAGGAAAAAAGGGCTTATAGGTTAAACATGGGGGGAGGCAAGGTGGATTTGAACCAGGGGAAAGGGGGCTAAGAAGTGTAAAACACGAGGGGGGTGGTGTGGGGTAATAAAGCTAGGGGGAAAGGGTCTTAAGAAGCTCCTTTTTAGAAGCTTCTAGGTGCTTCTACGTGTTCTAAGGGAGGAGAGTACAGATGGCGGATGGCCTCAATGCTAGCGTAGATCCTCAGCGGCGGCGGGCGACTCCATGGCGGCGGCCCTTTCTCTTCCTCACGTAATCCCTGTCCTCCATCTCTCGTACCTCACGGCAACAGCAGGTGCAGCCTTATCGTTTCTTCCTCTCAATTTCAGCCTCCTCCTTCCCTCTGATAGCTTCCCATATATCTTCCTCACTCTCCCCCCCCATTGTCCTTTAGAGGGGGAGGTATTTATGGGAAGAGGGGGGGTAGGGTCTCCCTCTCCCACGTGGAGCTTGCATGCATTCCCTCCCCTCCACCTCTACATTCTCCATTTAGCACCATCCTCTTCCCTCAGCCACGCTTCGGCTGGGGGAAAGAGGATTAAAAAAATTTGCATTAAATCCAATATTATTCCCTTAACCTCCTCCCAAGAGGAGGCTCTCATGAAAATATGCGGTTTCATTAAGCCATGTCTCGTTTGGGCACAGTGGAGAGCGTATTAGTAAAGACCAAACCGTCCCTAACCACAATGCAACATTGTCATTTTCCCGAGACTTCACACGGCCTCATAATATTTTTAACAGAAATATTACAATCAATGTGGTGGAAATCAAAGAGCTATTTGAGTCAGAAGTAAATATGGTTACTCACTCATGTAAAAATATCCAAGCAGTAGCAGAGAAGTCTACAACAATTTTATGGATATGAAAGGAGAAAGTCCACCAACAGGTGGCTAAGTAGATGGCAAAGTAACTAGTGGTAATGAGGGATCTACAAACTAATTCTTGTCTCAAATTCAATACCTGTGATATCAAAAGGGACCATAGGAGCACTGGTCGTGATACAAAATTTGCAGTAGCAGTTGACTCTTGAAGTCAATACCTAGGAGAATAGAAGGGATAGTAGGAGCATGGGCAATGATACAAAATCCATAGCTGGCTCTTGGTCTAGAGTCAATATCCATAAAGGTGGAAGGAAACCTACCAATACTAGACGTTGAGGCCCAATCTTCTTTATAGGTGGTTCCAACTAATTCTAAAACACAAATTGTATGGGGATCAATCTCTATCATTATTCCTTTGGGAATTGTCTATATTCTCTTCTAGCATTTAAGGAGCATTTGCTTAAAATGATTCAATCACATCGGCCTATACTATAGGTACTAGAAGTGGCAAACTTGACTACAACCACACTAGAGATGAGGAAGTCCACAAGGTGAAACAAGAGCCAATTCCACTAAGACCATTCTCTGACCCCAATATTTTGGTGATTTCTCTTCAGTTCAAGGGTCAAGTAATTAACAATGATAGTTTCTTAGGATTCAACATTATCACAATGGCCACAAGTCAAGATTTTGGAGTAATGAACGTTCAAAGAGAGGGGAAGAGATAAATAATAATGGAAGCCATAAACAAATAGCAATGTACTCTCTCTTCTTCCATTATTTGTTCATTGTGTAGCACACAAAAAAATTCTAATTCTAAGTCATACATACATTGTATGCAAGTAGGCCATTAACTGACTAGACATCTCTAACCTAAGTTAAGTGTGATTGACTCATTATTATGCCACACATGATTAGAAATAGCTAGCTATAACTGTATCAAGTAGAGTTAGTGTGAATACCACAAATGAGTTTGACCTTCAACACTTCCCCTCAAGTTCAAGTCAACTTATGTACTCTAAGTAGATCCCTAAAGTAAACAAAATTATCTCTACCAAGTGATTTGGTAAAAATGTTAGCTTCAGTCTTCACGTGAAGCATGTCTATCTTTTTTGCAAGTCCCATTTTCCTCATGAAGTGATAATGAACTTCTATGTGCTTTGATCTAGCATGGTAGACTGGGTTGCTAGCCAAAAACACACTACTCATGTTGTCACAATGCAATGTGACCTTCCTATCCATCTTTATACCCAAGTCATGTAACAACTTCAAGAGCCAAGCTAGTTCACATGCAACTAAGATTGCACCTCTATACTCTACCTCTATGCTAGAGAGAGCAACTGTAGGAGGATTCTTTTTATTGCTCCAACTCGCCATACTACTTCCAATAATAAAAGCATAACCACTGATTGATCGTTTGTGTCATATGAACATCTAAACCAATCAGCATATGTATATCCTATCAAATCAAGTGGCTTTCCAAAATCATTAAACAACTCATAATCAGAAGCACCCTTCATATACCATATAATCTTCTTAATTGAATCCAAGTGAGGCTTTGTGTGGCTTCCATATAAAATGACTAATTAGCCCCACTGAATAACTAAGATTAGGACAAGTAATGGTGAGATAGATCAAGATGCCCACCATCTACCTGTACATTGTAACATTCTCTATCTCACTGCCAATATCAACTCTAAGCTTATATTCTAATCTAGTGTTGTCTCCATGGGCTTACAATCCATCGTTTTGTAAAAATTACATGGCACAATGTACAATCTAAGCAAGGAATGGAGAACACACAATAAATATGAGAAGAACAAAGACTACTTTAATTTCAAACGAACTAGTACAAAGATGGTTCTTTCCACTCTTGTGCTTCCATTGTGAAGCTTAGATGGTGATTTAAACATATAAGAGGCGTGTTGAGAGTTAGGAAATCACACTCATTAGTATGCCTCTTTGTATGGAGTGTCTAGGGAAGGGAAATGCAAGTAAGTAGTAAAATGTGCATGAATCCCATAGGCACAATGGAGGAAGAGAGCTACCATCATGAAAGTTCTATAAAGCTATGTACTTGACTATCATCCTCAATGCAATGCTATTGTACTTTGTTCTTCTAGATATTGTCATGACCTGGTCAAGATTGTGTTTGAGTCCAAGCACTTAGTCTTGGAACCCAATTCACTTGAGTAACAAAAATTATGTATTTTCTATGTCATCATGTTTCTAATCCATGCTTTCCAACCTCCATAGCCAACCATGCTCAAGATCCGTGTTTCTTGACATGGTATCAAAGCCATGTTGAGCATGGTTGAGTTACAAATCCTTCCTTCATCTTTCCACAACCTCAATGCAACTCACATCAAGCACTTGACTTTATCTCTTCACTCCATCACCACTGTGTGCCTCATGTCTTGTTGGGAGCAAAGGATGCGTGGTTTGCGCTTAGCGAATGGAAGAATCTCCCTCTTTCTCTCTTCTACTCATAAAATTGCATATGACTCATGAGAAATTAAAAAGAGACTAAAAGAAAAGGTAAAGTAAGATGAAGCGACTCAAGATTGGATTCAATCTCCCCCCGACATGAAGTGGGCAGCTCCCTTCATGCTGTATTTATAATAATATTATGAAATCTTCTTTGCCCAAGATTTAGGCCCTTTATAATCACTCTTTGCATAAAGAGTTTGAGTGAACTGGAAAAGAGATAAAGTAATCTGAATTAATAGATGCTAACAGTTGTGCATCCCACAACTCTCTAGTACCATTAATATTTTATTGGACATATCTTCTAAAAATCTATTTTGCTAATAAATATTTACATAGAGGCTATGTGCATGCTTTATAAGAAATAGCGGTGCATCTAATACAATAATCCAATAATTTTCAAATAAATTCTTGAGGAAATAATCTTTAGAATTCTTGCGCGCATGCCTTTCCAATTCTCCTTGCTCTACACATCAGCTGCCAAAATTCAGAAAATCACGTTAAAATAATAACCAACTGAATAATTGCAGCTAGCCATATAAATCAATTAATTTGGAATTCCATACAATAAATAATTCACGAAGACGTTAATACTCATGTGGATAAAATGGTACCACCCACGTTCACACTTGCATTGACGCCCGGAAAGGATAGGCGTCCCATCGACCTTTTGCCTAAGACGATTCTTAGGAACATGCCCCGCATTGACGGAGAACCATTTAAGGTGCTCATCCCGCCAACATACACATAAAGGAGAATCATTTAAGGCGCTCATCCCTTTACGTAGGTGCCACCAGGCAACATACCCCCGGGGTGGGATAGCAATTGTCCTCAATTACTATTGGCTAGATGTGGAGACAATAAATTGGAAAAAGGTCGCAAATCACAAGCATGCATCCATTGAGCTTCCTCAACAGGATGATTGTGGAATTTGACAAGATAACGAGGATAAATATTTTCAGTTCTAGTGGTCATATAGTCAACATCAATAATTGTTTCAAGGATTAGGATTTCATGGTCATCTGATAAAGGGTGGTGATTCATAAACAGGGTGAATAGGAAGAAAACCTTTGAAGGGATGTAAAAGACTAATGTGAAAGGTGTTGTGGATTTTCCAATGATGAGGTAACTTTAATTTGTAAGCATTAGAATTAATACAATGGAGAATTTTAAAAGGTCCATAGAAACGAGGAGCTAATTTTACATTTGGGTTCTTTTCTACACTATGGAGTCTATGTTTTTCAACACGTAACCAAACATAATCTCCTTCTTTATAAATCATAGCTTGCTTTTTTTTATTTGCTTGTTTCACATATGATTGTTGGGCCTTTGCTAGTATTTGTTTAACTTGCTCATAAATACTTGAATGATTTTGAATCCAATCGTCAACAAAAGGTATTTTTCTGAGTTAGACGAAATGTGGGAGTTGGCAATTTGTGACCATAAACAATTTCAAAAGGTGCCTTTTGTGTAGCATTGTGAGTGGTATTATTGTAAGCAAACTATAGAAAGTGCAAATGATTATCCCATGTGACTGGAGAAAAATTTGTATAAGCACGGATTAAATCCAAAATTGTGCTATTTTGTGGCCTCTGTTTCACCATTAGTCTCTGGATGAAATGCAGAGCTAAAATCAATCTTAGTTCCTAAGTTAGTAAACAATGTAATCCAAAAATTATTACAGAATCAAGGATCTCGGTTGGACACAATAATTTTTGGCAATCCATGGTGCACAAAAATATGCTTGAGAAATAAGTTAGCGACTTGTGCAGCACTTAAGGTCTTTTTACAAGCAATGAAGTAAGCATGTTTACTAAATCTATCAAGTATGGTCCATATCATATTATTTTGTGAAGAAGTTTGTGGTAAACCTATAATGAAGTCCATAGAAATCTGCTCCCAAGGTGAATTAGGGATAGGTAATGGAAGTAATAAACCATATGACTTACCATGATGTCTTTTTATGTGTTGACATACAATGCATTCAGAAACAAAATTAGAGACATCATGTTGCATATTTGGCCAGAAAAAATCTTCATGTAAATTTCTAAGTGTGGAGATAATACCACGATGTCCCATATAAGGAGGCTCGTGTACTTCTTGCATAATGAAATGACAAAAAGGATTAGTAATATATAACTATTTTTCATAAAATAGAAAACCATCGGAAATAGAAAAGTTATTAGTAGGGATCCATTGATTGTTAGATAAATCTACCCAAACATCATGAAAATCGAGATCTTGAAGATAAGTATTTTTCATTGTGTCTAACGAAAAAGTAGAAATGACAGAAATATTGTTTAATGATGGCCTACAACTAAGTGCATCGGCTACTACATTTTCCTTACCTAGTTGATATTGAATGATTGGATGAAAGGATTGAATAAATGATGCCCATTGTATGTGTCCATCAAATATTTGTGGTTGTGACAATAAATGTTTAATACTCTACTGATCGATTTTAATCATAAACTCCGAACCAATTAAATAATGCTTCCATATGTGCAATGCATGAACTACGACTAATAATTCTTTGTCATATGTACTATATTTAACTTCAAACGGTGTCAGTTTACAACTAGAGTATGCTATAGGGTGATTGTCTTGCAACAATACTGCACTGATGCCAGAACCACTTGCATCAGTAACCACAAGAAAGAATGGTCTATTGAAATCAAGTAACTGCAAAACTAGTGTGTGTGTGAGTGCATGCTTAAGTATTTCAAACGATCGTTATTGGATGTCGCCCCAACGATAAACAAGACCTTTCTTTAACAAAAGAGTTAACGGTAAAGCAAGCAATGAAAAGTTTCTAACAAATTTTTGATAAAAGCTAGCTAGTCCTAGAAATGAACGAGCTTCATGTACATTTTTAGGTGTTGGCCAAGACTTAATTGCTTCAATTTTACGTGGATCTACATGTATGTCTTTGGCAGACATGATATGACCTAAATATTCTATTTCAGATTGAAAGAAAGAACTTTTGTCAAGGTTAGCATATAGATGGTTTTGTTTTAATAAACTAAACACTAAAGATAAATGTTCTTCGTGTTCTTTTTTAGTTTTGCTGAAAACAAGAATGTCATCGAAAAAAAACTATTACATAATGTTGAAAATGCAAAAATATTCTATTCATCATTCTACTAAATGTAGCTGGTGTGTTGGTAAGTCTAAAGGGCATTACCAAGAATTCATAATGTCCAAATTGTGTACGAAAAGCTGTCTTAAAAATGCCAGAAGTAGACATATGAACTTGGTGATATCCTGATTTCAAATCAATTTTACTAAACACTGTTGCTCCTTGTAATTTATCTAGAAGGTTGTTTATTCTAGGTATTGGATACCTATTTTTAACTATTATTTTATTAAGTTCTCTATAATCTATACACATGCGGTAAGTTTGATTTTTCTTTTGTCAAACTAATAATATAGGAGCTCCAAAAGGTGAACTACTTGGACGAATTAATTTTCTACTTAGAATTTCTTCAATTTGCTTCTGAATCTCTTTTTTGTTCTAATTGGTTATGGCGATAGGGAGCTTTGCAAGGTGGTTGACTACGAGGAAGTAAATTAATTTGGTGGCCTTCGGGTCGTGATGGAGGAAGTTGTAAAGGTAAATCATTAGAAAAGCAGTCAGAAAATTTAGCAATCAAATGCTATTGCTTTGGAGTTAGTTCAGTTTTTGTAATATCAACTTCATTAATCCATACTAAGAAATCTTTTGATTGTTTATGCAAAGCTCGCTTCGCCTGTGTATAACTAATAATTGGAAATAATTTGGTTTTTGTTAACCCTTGAAGTAAAATTTGTTTACCTTTGTGCTCAATGTGCATTGAGTGTGTGCTGTAATCTATATTGGGGTTAAATTGGTGACGCCATGGCATTCCTAGAATTACGCCAATAGATTGCAAAGGTGCTACTAAAAATTTCTGCTTTTCCTTATAAGATCCAATACAAATTTCTAAATTATGAACTTCTTTAGTACCATTATATCGTTGTTCTAGAAATGCAACCTTAATTTTATAGGCAGATGGAATAGTTTTAAGTTGTAAGTTTCTAACTACTTTTTCTGAAACAAAATCATGAGTACTACCATCGTCATGCAAAACAGACATATCATTATTATTGATTTTGCATCGCATCTTTAATAAGGCATGCATAAAAATTTTACCAGCAAGGTCTTCAGGTTCGTTAGAATTTTCACCCATAAGTGTAGCCTCATTGGAGTCGGTCATTGCTTCAAAGTCTTCCTTGGATTCTTAAGATCCAAGAAAATTCAAATGTGCCATGGGTTTCTTCCAATCACAGGTGTTGCCCATGGGACAACAACTCGCAATATGACCAGGATGCTTACAATTATAACAAATTACATTTTTGAAAATGGCATTGGAGACACTTAGATTAACATTTTTAGGTTCACCAGATTTAGGCAAATTTGAAGGTGGATTGGGAGGTTTAGAATTGGAAGCTGATTGGCCATGATTATTAAGAACATTTCGCATCCATGGTCGTCGGTTAAAACGATTCTTTCCATATTGAGAATTGAAGTTACGGAAAGAATCAAAACAAAATTTGTTACCCATGTTGTTACCATTGGATGCCGAAAATTGCCTTCGGTCTTTAGATTGCTTCTTTTTAGCGTCGTGAGCTAGGGATATGGCTTCGTCCAAGTTATTGGGCTTGAAAATGTTGACTTCGGCTTGGATGGATGGAATTAAGCCGGATACTTTCTCTTGAAGGTAGACTTGGCCACTAGCTCCACCATTTGGAGCTGCAAGAGAGTGCTCCAAAATCTTTCTATGTATTGACGGATAGACTCACATTCCCGTTGCATGAATAAGTCCCATTGTTGTTGCATGCGGAGTTCGAATTGTGCAGGGAGAAAATTTGCAAGAACCTTCTTGCGAAAGTCATTCCATGTGAGAGGACGATCAATGCTTTTACACGTGACATCCCACCATAATGCAACTTTCTCAATAAAATAATGAGATGCACACTTGATTTTATCACTTTCTGAGTATTTGTCATTGTCAAAATAAGCTTCGAACTAACTTAACCATGACAAAATTTTGCGACCATCTTTAAGACTATCAAAAGAATTAAATTTGAATGTACGCTTGCTTATCTTGGACTCCTTTCCACTAGCGTGGACATCCAAAGTAGCGTTGATGGCATGAACTAGGTTGTCGTCGTTGGTAGAAGTTTCAGTGGTGGCAGGACGCTTGAGGGACTTCAGTTCTTGTTCCATTTGAACATGATGTTGACGCTCTTCTTCAAGTTGTATAGATATTAAATCCATACGCTGCTCTAAGGCTGGCTCAGGAAGCGGTGATGCGGAGTTGAAATTGGCCATGATTGCTTGATGGAGAAATCCGGAGATCTAGGACACCTTGCAAGTGAAAAGACGCCTTGTCGTTGAAGAATTTTGGCTTGTAAGACCAAAATTTTAAACAGTCTTTGGACAAGAAATTATGGTTGGAAGTAGGCAAGAAAGGCGAAAATTTTTTATGGAAATTTTGTGAAATTTATAAAGCTGGAAAGAATTGCGCGAGAACTACCTCTATGGAAGAGATAGTCAGCTATGACTTGTGAAGATTTGCAGAGTCTATGTATGACACGGATTAAGAGAGGTTGAAGTTGATCATGAAAGTTAGTAATGTAACTTGCTTAATAAGGCTTTAAGCCTTAAAAATTTTGACATTTGAGGACAAAAGGACGTCGTGGATGCTGCCGTGGCATCAAACCCCCCCCCCCCCCCCCCCCCGCCCGAAATCAAAATAGAGCTTAAGCTCTTGTTTCAGCTCAAACTAAGCTTTTAATTAAGCTTTAACTAAGTTTACTAATCACCTAAAAGCTCCAATTCATCACGAAATATGGTGCCATGATGTAGGAGTGGATCTTCGTCAATGTCTAGGAAAATAGAAGAATTTCTTGACTGTGATAGAGGGGTTTGGGGTTCTGAAGGCCTAGGAATCCAGCCGTGTAGTCAGTTCGCGATGAGAGAGATTGTAGAGCTTGTTTGCAGAAAAGGGCTCGCCCTCACACTAGAGGGTAGGCGAGGAAGCCCAAGAGGTAGGCTGGCACTGATACCACTGTTGGAAGCAACAGATGCGTGGTTTGCACGTAGCGAATGGAAGAAGCTCCCTCTTTCTCTCTTTTACTCATAAAATTGCATACGACTCATGAGAAATTAAAAATAGACTAAAAGCAAAGGTAAAGTAAGATGAAGCTACTCAAGATTGGGTTCAATCTCCCCCGGACATGAACTGGGCAGCTCCCTTCATGCCATATTTATAATAATATTATGAAATCTTCTTTGCCCAAGATTTAGGCCCTTTACAATCACTCTTTGCATAAAGAGTTTGAGTGAACTGGAAAAGAGATAGAGTAATCTGAATTAATGGATGCTAACAGTTATGCATCCCATAACTCTCTAGTACCATTAATATTTTATTGGACATATCTTCTAAAAATCTATTTTGCTAATAAATATTTACATAGAGGCTATGTGCGCACTTTATAAGA
This sequence comes from Lygodium microphyllum, assembly GCF_053477565.2. NCBI lineage: Eukaryota > Viridiplantae > Streptophyta > Polypodiopsida > Schizaeales > Lygodiaceae > Lygodium > Lygodium microphyllum. Next base: position 140,068,690 of record NC_141146.1, read on the forward strand.
AATAGCGGTGTGTCTAATACAATAATCCAATAATTGTCAAATTAATTCTTGAGGAAATAATCTTTAGAATGCTTGCTATTGGGGTAAAAGGCCTCTGGGCCTACCCATGTATAGTGTGACTGCCCATTCTTTATTCATATATAATATGATAGTGCAATAAGGCTATCAGTTCAGTTGGATAGCACCTACATTGTGTGTGCTCTTCTCTCCCGCATCTTCCTCTTCTCCTTCTCCACTGCCATTGCATCCCCTTCACTTGCTCGTGGTGTACCTTTCCAATTCTCCTTGCTCTACACATCAGCTGCCAAAAATTCAGAAAATCATGTTAGAATAATAACCAACTGAATAATTGCAGCCAGCCACATAAATCAATTAATTTGGAATTCCATACAATAAATAATTCATGAAGACGTTAATACTCATGTGGATAAAATGGTACCACCCACGTTCACACTTGCATTGACGCCCGAAAAGGATAGGCATCCCCATCGACCTTTCGCCTAAGACAATTCTTAGGAATGTGCCCCGCATTGATGGAGAACCATTTAAGGCACTCAGCCCGCTAATGTACACATAAAGGAGAACCATTTAAGGTGTTCATCCCTTTGCGTAGGTGCCACCTGGCAACATATCTACCATAGCTAGCAGCACCTACCCACCTTGAAGTGCTTAGATCTCCTCAAGCATAGAATATCTCAACAAGCTTCCTTCTACAGACTTCTTGCTGGTCACACAATCATATTACTTCACATCTTGGCATTGTGCATTGTAGGGCTTGGCATTGCCAAAATTCATCTTTGTTGTCCAGATAGATGTAGAGAAAGTCATATGACTAGTTCTCACTCCATGCTTCACGATTTTCACTCTAGTCATGGGGTTTTGAAAGCTTCCCATTTAAGCCACCTTCCATTCAAATCTTAGCTTAAATGGTCCACCCTATGAGTTGCTACAACAAAAAAACGAGTCACTTATCCGAAAACCCTAATGGCAGCCATAGCCATCCTCACTAAAGCTAAAAAATATTTTTATTCTCTCACTTCACTTGGCCCGAGCCATTGGCCTGAGCCAAGTCACTTCCATTTTGATTCACCAATTCACTAAAGTTCCATCAATATTTGCACATCAAATTAATAAGGAGGGGTAGATTTGGAAGACTCAAGCTCAACTCAAGAAGATTCAAACTTGAACAAGCATTGTGTCTATTGACACTCATCTAATGTCTCTCGGTAATTGTGTCTATTGACACAATCAGCTCATTCTTGGTCCAAATTTAAGAGTTTTGGTACCGATTTGATGCTGTTCTAGTCACTCAACATGGACAAAGACTCACCATCCTACTGCTTCAAGGGAGTTGGGTTTCACACCTTGCAAACAAGGATAAAACTTATCCTAATGGAGAAGGGTGTATGGGCAATCACCAATGGTCAAGAGAGAAAGACTCAAGATACTTCTCTTTGCAATAGCTTGGCAGAGGAACAATGACAAATCTCAAGCCATCATAAAGCTTGAGTTAGATGATAGCTACATCCATCATGTGGATACTTGTAAAACCTCTCATGACACATGGGACGAGCTATACCTAAGAGACATTATGAGTTGTGATGTGCCATTTGGTGGAAAGGTTTGTTTATTTGGAGGCCTGATTTTAGGAAAGTCTTGCCAATTGTAGAGAAAGAACACACGAGGATATTGTTAATGCTACACTATGTTATTTTGATTTGTGGCACTATGTGAGGGTGTTAAGGCTATTTGGGAATATGTGACTATCAACGGTTGGTAATGTGGTAGAAAATGGATTCATTTGTTGGATTCAAGGGATAGGAGATGGGATGGGCATTATCAAAAAATGTGATAAGGTGTGTGTTCCACCAAGCATGGTGTTAAAAGGACACATCTATTGAAACCTTTATTGGTAGTATCTACGGTGATGTGTTGAGTGTGAGTGGCTATACAATGTACTTCAGTAAGCGAGCTATACTTTCATCATAGAATACAAAGATGGATACTTTGAATGAGTGTGCATTGCAGTTGATGCCAGGGGAGGTTAGGCAGTATTATAGTGTAGACTCGATTGTAAAGAGAGATGACTAATTTTTGTACTCTGTTGAGTATTTAAATACGTTTGATCTTGGAGGTGGATTTCCCCATTTATTGTTGCTAAAGGTAAATGCACATGTTATTCTTCTTAAAAACCTAAACCTAAGAAGGGGTTTGTGTAATGGTACGTGGTTGATCTATAAGGCATTCAATAGAAAGGTTATATATGCTGAGATAATAATGGGGGAAAATGTGTGTGAATGGGTTTTTATTCCTAGGATTACTTCTCGAGTAAGTTACTCATGAATATATGTGTACATCACGTGGGTTCAAAATAAGGTATTTTTAAAATACAATTTTTATACATTTTTTACATACAGAAGGGATAATATAAAGGGATTATTTACAAATTGAATAGAAAAATGTTATGTTTTATTCAAAAAAATTCAAAGATAAGGATATTTATAAATAGTCCTTGAATGCACATGATGTATAGAATATACATGAAGTAGCTTCCTTAAGGATTACTTTTATTTCAATGATGTGCAGCTACCATTCACAAATTGAATAAAAAAAGGTTATGTTTTATTCAAGAAAAATTCAAAGATAAGGATATTTATAAATAGTCCTTGAATGCATGTGATGTATAGAATATGCATGAAGTAGCTTCCTCGAGGATTACTTTTATTTCAATGATGTGCAGCTACCATTTACTATCAATCGAAGGCAAACTTCCATCCAATTAGCATTCATTATGATGATCAACAAGTTATAAGGGTAGCCTCTATCCATTGTTTGGGTCTTATCTAAAGGCCCATGTAGTTGCGTATGGTTAGTTGTATGTTGCATTTTCAATGTTGAAAAAAAGGTGCAATGATATGTGTTTCTATTGTCGACCATGTAGGGTCAATGGTTTGGCATATGTGTGAATTCCTCTTCATGCAATGTTTGGTTAGCATATACTCTTTTGGAAGTGGATTGTTTATCCTGCTTCACTATTTATTCGACTTTTGCATATGCATACCCTAGAGTGGAGCTATTACCCAACCTTTGACTCTATCAAAAGGAGCTACATTGCACGTTGCATGCACTAATAAGTGATGATATCATAAGAAGGATACTTGCAAGAGTTGTTTATCATTTACATGACAATGTCAACATAGAGTTGTTGAGCATTTACAGGAGGATGTCAACATAGACATTAAGCTTTCAATTTTTATTGAAGTTGTACATTCTGGATACATGCAATGTTTTCAGGTGCATATGTACAAGGTTAACCATGGGAAGAGGTTTCAGTGCTCTCACACTAATAAGATATCGAGGCATTGGTTTCGATATGGGTTCAAGGATTTGGGTTATTTTGTTATGCTCCATCAATGTTTGTCAGTACTACCTACTAAATGGTTTACAAGTGTTTAGCCAGGTATTATTATTTTGGAAATGATATGTTCTTTCTTAGTTGTTCCACGTACTTATATTGAGATTTTGTTCAGATGCAAGTGCTACAAAGAGAGATAGGACCATCGCATCCTCCGTGCAATTACCATAGGAAATTGTGGAATCAACCCCTACTTTTCCTTTGCATGTTTTTCTCGAGAATGGCGAGTTTGCCAATGATTTCTTAAAGAAGATGAAGGTTCGTTTCTATTGGGCACCTTTGAAGCAGTGCCTTTTTTGTTTGGCATCAATCATTTACATGTGGTACTTAGAAACAGTCAAGCAAGCAGTGTGGACAAAAGATAGGGTGTCTTAAACTTGGCCTTTGTGGCTTGCTAATGGAAAGTAGGATGTTTTATGCCTTCCCTTTGTGGCATGATCAATAGAAAGAGGCCAACAATATTGGCATCATGCTCTACTTTACCTATGAATGCCCAAATTGGAGATAAGAATGATTCATGCTTGGAGAATGTCCTTTTGTGGTGCTTGGTCTTTGTTTCAATTGTAATCCATTTTTTGGTATAACATTGCTATTTCTAAGTATCATGCAAAGAAAGCAAGTGATTTCTTGCCTTTGTGTTAAATTGAAGATTTATGAGTACTATGCATGGAAGAGATGGTTTGTATTTCTAGCATTCTACGTTGCAAATTTTATAAACCGCTTTTGGTTTTAAGTTTGGTGTGTGTGTGTGTGTGTGTGAGGGAAGGAGGAAGCCATTCCTAAATATTACATAAAGCAAGCATGTGTTTTCTTATGGTCATGTATAGGTGAGATTGCATGTGTATCTAGCATTCTCTATTGGAGATTTTACAGTTTTTTTTTTTTTTGAGAGAGAGAGAGAGGAAGAGGGATAAGAAGATGAGAGAGAATAGAATAAAACAAAGGGCAGAGAGAGAGGGAGAGAGAAATAAGATTTATAGAGAGAGTTGGGGGGAAAGAAAGAGGAAGGGGAAAAATATCTAGGCATGGGAGTTTGTGGGGCGGGGGGAGGACACAAAGAGGGGGAGAGAGAGGGAGAAATGAGACAGCTTGGAAATGGAGAGGGGAAAGATGGGAGAGAAAGAGAAGAAATGGATTATTGAGTGAAGTGCACGACAACTTCGTTTGCTAGTTTGCAACAGCTCTACACGATAGTGTGGAGTTGTCACGAAGAGGTCTAGCATTCCGACTATATATATCTAGATTGGTATTTTTTAATAATTCAAATAATATATTGTGGTGGAACAAATGACAAAAAAATGCAATTAGGCTTCTTAGAGGGAATCTAATTTTCTTTTTGATAGATTGTATTCTTTAATAACACAAATATTCTTTCTCTCAAGAATACTAGAATTGCATGGATGCAACACTGAATTACTCACTCTCTAAAAAATGTATTGGTAGAGAAACTTGTCCATTTCTCATGTTGCACATGGCATCTTCAATAGCTCATGTTCAGTGTAGAGGCTTGCTTTCCTATTTTGTGAGAACAAATATAGTATGGAAAGTAAAGAAAAAGATAGGTGTAGGCTACTTCTTTAAGGAGAAAATGGGACATCTTTGCAACAAAATATAATTCTTGCAATTGCAATTGATTATTGCATTAAGCCTAGTAAAATAGGGTAGCAACAGTCTCACCTCCATAGAATCTTTAAACCTGAAGTACAGCAAGTCACCTTGGTGAATAACACTTCTTTATTCCTATTAATTGTTGTGATGAGATAGACAAATATGACCATGATATCTTGACGGATGATAACTCAAATTTTCCAAGTAAAGCAAGTCACCTAGGCCATTACTAGTTATCTTACTAAGATACATATGATGAAGTGAACTTGAAAAGCCCCTAATAACTTGGAAAATAAACAATGAAGAAATCCATGTCAAGGATTGTTATCCCCATCAATAAGCCAACAAAAGAGAATCCCACTCTTGTTAGCCATATATTTAAAAGCATGTACTTGGCAAACAATCAAAACTACCAATAATTCAACAAGTTCCTACTCCATCCTTAATATTTGAGATAAATTATTGCATGCAACCATATGTCACAAAACATTGGAATGAATCCACCAACATAACTCAATTAGGAAGATGGTTCTTTATTGCAACACATTGCTTGTAACCTGTAACCACCATTAGATGCATCACTATACTAGCTTCAGACTAACTTCTTGTAATGTAGGAGCAAGCTTGAACATCTACAAGGATCATATGCATTCTTAGAAAAGGGCAAAATTTGTTAGAAACAAATGGCATGCAAAAAATAAGTTGTTATAAAATGCGTAAGAGACAATACTTCAAAATTGGAATAGCTCCATTGCTTTGTTTTGTTTTGAGAAGGATTGATATTTGAAAGATGCCTCAAGGATGTGTCCAAGGTTTGAAGTCATGTACACAACCACATGCTCAAGCCACTTGGGCTACAAGCCATTGGTACTAGCTCCCTTGTTGGTTGTTTCATCAAATGATAGGTGGATAACACTTGCTTGTTGTGAAAGCCAAGTAAAGAAAAGATTGTGTATGCTTGGAATAAGTGGCAAACGCCTAGAGAGGATAGGTGGTTGTCCTGAAAGAGAGTCTTCTTGGTCTGTTCTTGCGCCATTTGGTGCATGCAGCTTGGCACAATGCGCCTCTCTCTCTCTCTCTCTCTCTCTCTCTCTCTCTCTCTCTGTGGAGAGGGCCGAGGCGCATTGTGCACAAGCTGCTGCACCCAATGTAAAGAACATTCATTCATTCATTCATTCATTCATTCTCTCTCTCTCTCTCTCTCTCTCTCTCTCTCTCTCTCTCTCTCTCTCTCTCGTTGAACCGTGTGCACAATGAGACAAACCAGGCTGCCCCGCTCTTCATTTATAAGAAGAAGAAGAAGAAGAAGCGGCCTTAAGTGATAAGGCCTTGGACGACACGTGCTTATCGTCATGTGTTTTTTCTTTGAATTATTGCGCGTTTCAAAAGTTCCAAATTCCCCCAAGAAAACGACAGAATTTGCTGCATGTCGCACTACTAAAATGCCCATACTAATCCATTAATCATTCGTAAATATCAATGATACTCGATCGATCACAGAAGCATTATTAGTAGGTTCCTTAACACACTAAGTAGGAATAATGAAACATATAGATATAGATGAAGGGAAGGGTAAAGTTGGTTGGTCTTTCCAATTCTTTTGGAAACATAATTCTTAATGAGCTTTGGTTTGGATAAGCCAAATGTACACACTTTTATAGAACGGTATCCATGCTACCATTGAAATCATTGCACCTATCGTATCGAAACCTACTTATTTACTTTTGACCATTCACTATCCACTTACATCTCACAAAATTGTCTAGATCTCACTCCACTTGTTTGTGATAAAGTGTGATTCATATGTGTGAGAGGAGAATATAAGAGAAACAGGCACTTGATCTGATGTAGCTAAACAGGAGTGCCTAAACTAGCTAACCTTATGCACATGTATCTTCTATAGGTGTATGCAAATCTTAATAATACAATAAGATGAGCACCTAAATATTTTTTGACAATCTTTTGATGTTGGAAGGTCTCAATTGGTGGCACTATTTACCTCCTTTAATCTTCAAAATCAGGATGTTGTTGGTTTCGAATAGCATTTGCATACCAAGAATCGGACATTAATCGTCATAAATCTAGAACTATTGAAAACAAATATTCATGTTGTTGTTTTAGTGGGGCAATGTTGCTCAAAGTTCCTCTTTCTATATTTACTTTTGTCAAGCCAATTGTTACATGGAGGAGAAATATCTATTATATATCATTTTGGTTACAGCTAAGGGAGGTCCCAAACCTATACCCATACCCAAACCTCTCCAAGTTTAAGTTAGAGTTTAAAAAAGGCAAAATTTTCCAAAGAGAAAAATGCCATCTCTCTCTCTCTCTCTCTCTCTCTCTCTCTCTCTCTCTCTCTCTCTCTTTGTGAGCACATGAGTGCTACCGGCTATGCATTGGCAAGTTTCAAGGTGGGTCCTCTTCTCTATCACTAATAGATGATCCCAAGCACATGCTTAAAACTATGGCAATGCTAATTTGATCACTTTACAAGTGCTAACTCTATTATTAGACTAGTTTACACATTCAAAGAGAAGATTAGTCTATTACAAGTTGTTGATGCCTTCTTGCTCGGGTAAGTTACTCATGAATATATGTGTGCATCATGTGAGTTCAAAATAAGGTATTTTTAAAATGCCATGTTTATACATTTTTTACATATAGAAGGGTCTAATATAAAGGTATTATTTACAGATTGAATAGAAAAGGGTTATGTTTTATTTTTCTTGTAGCTCTATTGATTGGTAAGATTCAGTATGGATTTCATCAGTGATAGATGTGCCATTGCACCAACTCACATTCCTATCAAATCAACTCCAAATTAGCAAACAACCCTACAACTCTATGGAATGACCTACCAAATGGCCTCTTGTGCTCAAGCTATCTCTTTGGTTTGTAATTGTTGTGCACTCCTCTCTGCCAACCTTCCATGGCTACTTTGTCTCTCTCTCTCTCGACCAACATGCTTAAGCTTATTCTCTTCTCTTCTCTCTCTCTCTCTCTCTCTCTCTCTCTCTCTCTCTCTCTCTCTCTCTCTAACAAAAGCAAGGTGCAACTACTAGCACAAGTAGGTGAGGCCCACGTCTAAGGGTAATAAAGCAGTGGGAGATAGATAACAAGTTCCCCCTTGTAGCTTCATAGTCGAATCTCTCTCTCTCTCTCTCTCTCTCTCTCTCTCTCTCTCTCTCTCTCTCTCTCTCTCTCTCTCTCTCTCTCTCTCTCTCTCTCTCTCTCTCTCTCTCTCTCTCTCTCTCTCTCTCTCTCTTTGCTAGGTAGTTGAATTGCTCTCTCTCTTATAGTTGAATCTCTTATATAGGGCTGATAGGTAGCATTAGGCAATTGGGAAGAAGTTATAGTGGCGTAGGCCTTACGTGTGTGCACACACTCTCTCTTTATCGGTGAGTGAGTAGGAGCAAGAAGCTAGCACAATACTCTCTCTTCTCTCTCATGTGTGTGTGGGCAAGAGGAGCAAGCAAGGTGGTGTAAGAACATCGGGTGCAGTCCTCTCTCTCTCTCTCTCTCTCTCTCTCTATCTCTCTCTCTCTCTTATAGGCAAGTAGGGGGAAGGAGGTAGCATTATGCATAGGTACTAGATGTGCAAGTGAACAACATCTCGCTACTAGCAATATGCACCAAAGAGTGGTAATCAAGATTGGACAAAGATATAAAGCCATAAGGCCCCCAATAGTAGCATCTCTCTCCTTTATTTGTGCATCTAGACTTAAAGGGATGTATTCAAGGAGAGAGAGAGAGAGAGAGAGAGAGAGAGAGAGAGTGTGTGTGTGTGTGTGTGTGTATACCTCCATAATGGGGGCCATGCTACACATGGTGTCCTTGCCTAAGTCAATCCCCTCCCCACCCTTTGTGATGACCACTCCCCACTGTGCTACATGTGATATCCTTGCCCAAGTCAATCCCCTCCCCACCTTATGTGCTGGCCACTCCCCTTGTGAGTCCCCCCCACGCACACCCCTAGTTTTCCAAATTTCAAGAACTAAAGAAGTAGAAAATTTTATCTATTTTTATTTCCTAAAAGCTAGAAAGAAGCTCTATGTACCACCCCCCTCCCCCCCCAATTGAGAGTAAGAAGGAGAGAGTGAGAGTGAAAGTAAAAGAGTGAGGAAAGAGAAAAGTGACAGAAGTTATGTAATGAGGAGATAATGGCCATTCAAGCATTGTCATCCTAATGTTCTTCTTGCAAACATCGTCTTTCTAGCATTCCCCTTCAAGTACATATCCCATGGCCCAATGTAAGCACATCAACATCATAGGACCTTCATCCATCCTTAATGCCAAAAATATAGACGTCAATATGATGCAAGTTTACTAATTTATTTAAATAAAGTTTAATTAAGTCATATTATTTTAAAAGTAACCTTAAAAATTATTATAAATTAAAATTAGGCTTATCTCCTCTTCATAAACTTTCTATTTATATTAAATTCAACAATTACCAAACTATTAGTAGTAAAATATGTTAAAAACTATGGGAAACTAATAATTTAGAGTTGAAATTTTAAATTTAGCTTACTTAGCTATCATAAAAATATAATTAATCAATAAAAATCTCAAAAAAATATTGAATAAATAAAATAAGTCATCAGCAAATTAGATTAAAAGGTAAAACTTAATCTTGCAGTCTCTCTTTGCTCATTTGTCTCTATGTTTCTATTTCTTTCCGTTGCGTACTCTATCATAGTATCAAAGCATGTTGAGATTTCAACTATGGAAGCTTGGGATATCAGGCAGAGAGAGAAGAGAAAAATCCTTGATTAGCAAAAAGTAATCGAGTTTAAGATTTTTTAAAACTCTATCAACCCCACTTAGTCCTAGAACCATCAAAATGGGTCTCTTCTTGTCCATGAGATCCCAAAGTATCCAAGATCCCTCCATTTCTTCTTTGAGAGCTCCACAAATAGTGAATACTAACTATAGGTAACGCCGACTAGTCACAATCTAAACTGTACCAAGTTCTATAACCAAATCCTGAACTTTAGTTACTCTAGATAGCACTCGTAACTAGATCTAGGCTTGAAAAGGACCTTGCCAAGAATCAAATTCAAGGCTCTAATACCATTGATATGAACTTAGCCTAAACTGAAATAAAATAACAATAAATTCAAGCAAGAACAATTGAATCAAATGGCCATATCCATGCCATAGATGAAAATGTATTAAATCTATAGCACAATGAAGCCATAGCTAAATTATATCAAAGGTATAATGAGAATCATGGATGAGAGGCTGCTGCAAGAAATCCACCTCTTGCTATGGTGGGCATTGAGTATTCACCCTTAGTGTTGGTGGGGAAGGCAAGAACCCTCAAGCTTCAAGAAATTGAGAAGTTAAAAAATATGTTGAAAAGATGCTTACAACACAACAAAAATGAGTCATCTGTCTTTGCAATTGAGTCTACACTATGATACTGCCTAACCTCCGCTCGCATCAACTGCAATGCACAATCTCTGTTGAAATGGTTCCTTGATTTTAACCCTAGGATGGAAAAATTGACTAAGATGGCAATCTTGGTTGAATTGATGAACCTCCCCAAAAACCTATTCCACTTTGTAAAAACTCTTATTTCTCCACTAGATAAACTATTAGGTGAGAGATCAATGAGTCAATTGTAAATGTTTCCTCAAGTCCTACTCAAAATGGAACTTAGTAAAAAATTGTCTAACTCTCTTCTAATCATAAACTGAGAAGGTCAAAGTCCTGACCAAGTACCCACTTACATACAAAAACATCCTCAACACCTACTTCAAATGTTTAAAAGTAGGCCACTTCATTAAACATTATCCTAAACTAAAGCCTAAGACCGCTCCTCCAAAATAAGAGGATACAAAAAAGGCTAATAATGAGTGTTAACCTATTTAGAGAAAAGCAAAGAAAGCCATTATTAATGATAATAGTAATTAGAACTCTCAAAAGAATAAAAACCCCAACAATTGATATACTCCCCCCCTTAGTGAGGTTCCTAATGAATTAGCCAATCCTAGATGAGTAGAGGAGAACTTCAAGGAGCCAAAATCCTCCTTGGAATCTAAAAAATCAAGAAATCCTAGTGGATAATAATCAAGACAATGAAGCTAATAATAAAAATAGATCTTAATAAAAATTTAGATACATTTAACATAGAAGTCGTGGAAGAGGAGTAGATAGATGGAGATAACTTTCTCCATCAACCACCCACCTCTATAAGCCTACAAAAGGGAGACAAAGATCAATTCAATAAGGCCTCTTAAAAAAATGTTTTCTAAGATAGGGAAGGCAACATTAATCCCTTTGATAAAATCAAGGAAGAAGCTCAAAAATAAAAATACAAAAATAAATTTAAATGATTAGGTCCCTTAAAATATTTTTGTTAAGAGCTCACAAACTCATACTAGGCTAAAGTAATAAAAGGACATAAAAAAGAACCATCTGGATTCTTTTGACTTCATCATTGTCATCCAAGATATTAAATCCATATGTGTGTGTCTCGAAAAGACCTCAAGCTAATTATCAATGATTATAGTTTGTACTTCACTAATCATAATAACAGAAGGGAAGGATCCACAATAGGAATAATTAAATTTCTCAATATTTTCATCAATAATATTATTAACACCATGTAACATACCTGCCTTGATTATGCGACAAGTGATGTTTTAGTAATCGCCCATATTTTACCTTCCAGCTATCACCATTCCTCCTCTAACCAGAATGATCAGATTTTGTCCGGCTAGTTAACCCTAGGTCTACCCCACAGGGGAAGTGTCCCAAGGTGAACCCCATGGAGAACTGACTTGAAGGTTCCTAGTTGACCTAACATTCACCTATCAACAACTAGCTCACATCCGAAGGTGCCCTTCAAGAGGCTTCTTGTCCCGAAGGAGCCACTGCCATTGCCCTTGATTCATGGAGTACAACGGTTTTTTCCAGTAGCAGACTAAGGATTTATGAAATCCCTCGCAATGCTCTGGCACAACTGTTGTACCTTCCCTCAAGATAATTTATAATTCGGGTTCTAAGACCAAACCTTAGGTAAGTTAGCAAATCAGCCCTTCCTAGAGTTTCTTCCTAGAGTTTTTTTTTTTGGAAAAACCTCTCGGCTAACCGAGACCACCCTACCATAGGACTAGATTTGTCGGAAATCCATCTACCCGCTTCCCTCTATGGAAGTTCTTAGTTATCTAATTACCTACCACATTACATGAAATATATAAAAATAGCTTCATTAATTTAAAAGAATCCTTTTATGCACAGTTATTCGTTTGCGTAATTTACTCACAGACATACAATCAAAGTAAAACAAATTCATTGATTATGTTCCATAATGTGTGTTCTCCCACCCACACAGGAGAAAAATTACAATTTCACGTGCTGCCAAATCTGGCGCAAGTAGAACTTGGGCCATACAAGGGACCAAGTAGTTCTTAGGTGCATAAAGGATTTACTAGCCAGAGCCCCCCCTGGCACCTTAACCACCTCCTACTTAATACAATCCCTATTGGGAGACTTCTCGCCATCGGAGTCTGTCCATGCTTCCACAGCGGTAAAAACATCCCCTCTTGGTATGGGGATTCAGGACCTATCCTTGGGGGAGGTATAGGGCTCCTCAATTTTTATATGTTCCAATACTTAATTCAATCAAGATAAAATCTAGAAAATCACAAACAAGATTGATGTCTTCAAGCAATCATGACTTCAAACACTAATGCAACTTTCAAGTGATAATTAATCTCGTAGCAATCGACCTTGAAATTCATGCAGTGAGCTCTTCCCCTAGGGTATCTAGATTTTTGGGGTCTCTAACCTCTCAGTTTAAGGTTTATAATGACATTCTTGTAACCAAGTTTCTTGGCCTTAAGTCCGTTTCTTCAACTTAGAGATATTTCTGGCCTTAAAATCTTCTATCAAAGCTTCTAAATTAAACTATATCCTTGATCCGTCTTGAAAATTTTATCATAATTTATCTTAAGTTCTAGAATTTCGTAGTTTCCCTAACAATTTCTAGCCTATAAGATGTTCTAATAATTTACCAAGTGAATACTCTAAGATCGTAGTATTTCTTAAGAGACTTATCTTATTCCTATTGAATTCGGATATAATTTTTTAGAAAAAACCTATGGTATCAAAATTGGTAAAGGGTTGTTATCCATGCCTGTGACTCCGTTAGTGACTCTCGTGCTCGCAACTCCAGTTGTTGCTTCCATGTTAGTAGGCTCATTCACGATTTCCACTTTTGAATTATTTTTCTTCGGGGCAATGAGGGAAATATGATTCATAGAAGAAGAAGAAAACGACAATAATACCCATTGGCAAGGGTGTAAGACTCTCGATGATGATGATGGTTATTGTGGGATTCAATGATGTAGGCCTCGCGGATGGTTCTTCTTGCCTCATGGAGAGCAATACTTCTCTCTCCCTAGTAGATAGAATAGGGACAAGAGTAGAGGTGTGATTTCTAACCGGATTGATAGAATAGGATAAAGTTCTTCAGTGTCTTCTCTTCTTGGATTAGAGTAGAAGAGGATGAGAGACCTTCTATGAATCCCCTTCCTTGGATTGAATGGAATGATGTCTCTTCATCTTCAAAATAGAGTCTCCTCCTTCTCGATCAGTGTCTCGTCCTTGTCAAGATTGCTCTTTTCCCTCTTCCTCGTCATCCCCAAGCCCTCAATTTATAGTTTTACAGGGGGTAAAAGAGAGGACGCTTGCTTTTTAGCGTTTTTCGATGACATCATCGATGACAAAGAGAGAACGCTTTCTTTTAGTGCTTCTGATGACATCATTGATGATGTCAGAGAGAGAGTCCATTTTTGTACCGTGAAGATAAAAATTTATGAATATATGGGTGAGCAGTGCGTGGTGCATTGTCGGGCGGCCGTCACTCCAAGGCTTATGACTAAGGTAGCAACTAAGGCGGCGACCAAGGCATAGACCTTGGAATCTTGGCCTTGGCATACTTGGCAATGGGCTACGAAGGCTTCGTTGGTGTTGTTTGATGTACGCGAGAAGCTCCCACTAACTCTTGTAGGAAAATCTTCCCGAGAGGTCACCCATCTCAGTAGTGTCGTCACCCAAGTGCACTTAACTGCCAAGTGACTATCCACTAGGCTAGTTCTTTTTGTTGTTCTATACTACAAACATAGTTTTAATAAGCTAGTCTTGGGAGGGTCTCCCAAGTCTTTCTTCCATGAACTGGCATATAATACCTCATTACTAATAATAATAATCTTCATAACGAGAGTCAATTTCATAATTATAACTATTTTTTTTTAAATATGCAACATAAATCAATTTTCTTTGGAATTTATATGCACATTAAAACAAACTAAGTAATGGGGACATTACACATCAGTCATGTAAGTTGCCACAAAAGTTGTTGCAAGCCACCTAAGTGGATTAGGCCATGTTTTACTATATTTGAAATCATGTGTGCATGCAATACCAAAACTGCATAGAAATTGGCTAATACTGTAAGATATAGAATAAAAGGTTGGAAACACGTTTCAAGTGGAATTTCCTTTTCTAGAATAATTGGATTTTCAGATGTGGATGAAAATTAGTGAAAACAACACTCAACAATGCTAGTTGGAGCTCCTTAAAAAGTTAGTAATTTTTATCTAATTGCAATTCTCTTAATGGGGATACATTCTATACATGTCAAAGTATTTTTATTGAAGATTTTAGCTTGATTCGAAAAAAAAAGAGGGTTTTGATTAGAAGCATTAAAATTTGTCAATTTTCTACAAAATTTGTCTCAATGGTGGACATAGAAATATATACTTCGTAGCTTTTATGACCCTTTTTTTTTCAACTACTATCTTGTGTTAATCACATTCCCCTAAAACATTTTCTTCTTAGTCTTTCTTGTTGATGAGAAATGGAAAATTTTATAGAGGGTACAAATTGCCACCAAAGTTACTTGTTTGCTACAAGACTAGTATTAAAGATGAGAAAAATTTAAGGGTGGCTAAGGAATTTGTAGTTCTCTCTCTTTATGGGTAGCTATACATTCAAGATTAGAAAAATAGATGGATAGCCATACATTTGAAAGGCCAAGAGTATATGGGTAGCTATACATTTAAAAGGCCAAGAGGAGTTTGCAATTATCTCTCTTCATGCCCTTTAAAATCAACAAGAAAGAGCTAGCCTTTGGACCTCCCTTTTGAGATTTTAGTGCCCCCTCATCATCACATGAGATTTAATATGGTAGAAGATATTGAAGACTAATTTGAACACAAAGATCAAACCATATCAAGCTACAAAAAGGATACGTGGAACAAATTGAAGCTCTTTTAAAGTTTCGGATGTAAGTAATGAAATAGGCTTCACATGGTCTAACAACCAAAAGGGGCTAACTATGAGAAAAACTAGATTGGATGCTAAATATGTAATGATGTAGCTCTCTTAGACCATTATCCTATAGCCACAACACTTTCTTGTAGTTTGGACAAAATTAGAGTAGGATGATTCCACATTGATCCTCTTTAAATCTCCAAGGATCCACTAAGGGAAAAATTTGATATGGGGGATGCTTTCCGAACATACTCTCCTACTTTGGTATGAGTCAAAACCATAAAAGCATCGCAAGAAATGTTAAAACAAGGAGAAAAGGAATATTTAAAACAATGATTAACAAAAAAATAAAATCAATATATGCAAGAGCTCAAGAAATGGAAGAATAATTTAGGCAAGGGAAATCTAGAAGAGAAAGAAGCGATCAAGATTCTTCTTCATACAACTAGGTTTTAATTGCATCCTTGCTATATAGTAGCATGTATGAAGTTACATATGCAAAGCATAGCAACCTAAACTTAACTTCACTAATAAAGTTAGGTGAGATTTCAATAAAACAATCAAATATCTTCTTCACAAGTCTACTCCAAGGACCATACCATTCTAATTTAATTGCTTGTATTTTCTACCATTACACTTTGTTATGTATCATATAGCATTTATTTCTTTATTATTCTAGAGTATTTAGACTTTTCCTCAATTTTTGGTAAAGGATGCATGTCTACTTGAAGAATGAATTCATCAAGCAAAGGTGCTAAAGTTCATCCTATGAAACAAGTCTATTTTGAAGAGTAAATACATCAAGTAGAGTAATTAAAATCCCTATGAGACTCTTTTTTCTTATATTTTCCTTTTCTTACTCAGTAATTTTTATATTATTTTCATTATTGATATATTTTAATAGGTGTTTTGAAACAACTGCCAAAATTTACAGGGAAACATTCTTGATTACTAAAGAATCTTTCTTTCATACAAAACACTCTTTTGCACAAAACAATTTCTTTGTACGAAAGAAAGTTTTTTCCTAAGTCCTTTTTTTTTTTCAATCAAATACATCAATTCATGTATCTGATGAAGTTTCCCTATAAATTTTTAGTCTATCATATAACAATTTCATATGTTTATATATTTATACAAACTGCATAATTCATAGTACAAATCGAGATCCTTAGAGTATATCTACATTTAAGCTCTTTTAAGGGCTTTTCTTGAAGCTAAATATTTCTTCAAATTTTCAAAATTTGGAACTAAGGATGCATAAATAAGGATGTTTTTTTATAGATTTCAAGCTATGAACTTAAGTGTATTGCAATAGAGTAAAAGAAAAATGGCTCCAAAATAGTGGACAAGAGAGAAAAATAAACCAGTCACCATTGTATAAAGACCTAGCAAATATTCCCAAAACATTTATATTTCTCCTAGTCTACATCTTGCTATACTATAAGCCCTACCATCCCTATTGATACAAAAAATGTCAGTGAAGAATATAGATGGAGATTTTATGCCTATATACAAGGAAACAACTCCTAGTTGTTGGAGCCTCCAAGAGAGGCTAGTAATAACTTACAAGCCAACATTATAGAGCTAAAAGAGAAGAAAATTAAACTTAGCCATCTCAATCAATGACTGCTAGTGAGCTTGTAATAATGAAGCTACGTACAAACTACATCCACCAAACCCAACATAGGGTATACACAACATTTTTCAACTAAGAATGATAAAGAATCTTACCTCTCATCTCCCCTTTCATTTTCTCTACTTGTCAATTTCTAAAAGGGAAAACTCATGAGAACTTTAAAATGCCACACTTGTTCCTTCAAACCTCCTTACATGCAAGCCAATATATATCATTGAATGAACTAAATGTCTTAAAACTATGCTTACCACCTTGTATGCGTTTGCTGCATTCTAAGTAGGACCATCTATTTGCATTAGACTATGGTACTTATAATGCATTATTTTACAAGGAAATAAGTAAGGAAAAGCAACATCAAGTGTCCTAACCAAATGAGAAATTAGCATATATCAACAACAAGTGAGAAATTAGCATACATCAAGTGTCCTAACCAAATGAGAAATTAGCATATATCAACAACATACTAAGAAAGAAAGAACTCAAGAAGAAGAAACCACATATTCAGGAACTTGGGAATTTTCATAAAGTTTGGGAATTCCTAATGTGTTTTACTCTCTCCATGAAATATGTTTATACCAACCAACTCATTGTGAACATGCCAACAACCATAAAAAAGGGCGGCACTTTATATCCACTAACCAATGAGCATGTAGAAGTGAGGATGCAATGAGTCTATCTAAAACTAATGGGTCAAGAGGACGACGAAGGGTGCAATTGCCTATGAATCACATGTAACTAGTCAAACACAACCTATCCATTAAGAGACTACTGGAATTTAAGGATATAGAAGAAAGTATATGAGAATAGAGGACAGAACCCCCATAAGCTACAAAAGAGACCATCCTAAATTCTATATACGCATGAACTTGGCTCAACCTTTAGTGCAATGAAGTGATGTTTGTCAAGCTTCTTCATGCCCCAACTCTTCAATGTTGTAGATCTAATTAGCTTGAGCGAAAGTGCTTCATTGCTAGTTTGGTGGTGTGCTTCATTCTCCATCCATTGTAGTTTGACATAGCTTTAGATCACCATGTTTTATATTGATATTATAGTCAACATATAGCTTTAGGTCACCATGTTTTCTACTAACAGTGTACCAGCATAACTCTAGATGACCATGCTTATTCTTCCATCAATCACAATTTAGCATAGCCCTAGATGGTGTGTGTTATCTACTAACATAATACTTGAGTACTACTCTCCCAAATATTTGTATCTATAGCTTTCCCTAGAAGACTTCACATGTACACCAGTCCACAAGAACTCAACAAGGAGATTGTTTAAATTAGGGCAGAAGGATCATTAAAATTTGTTAAGATAATTATTTTAAAAATTTGTAATTTGAAAGCATTATGATGATTTGATGCGCTTGCCTCTATGAACAAGTGGAAGATTATCTATTTACTACACTTGAATGGATTTAGTAAGCTGCAATGATCTCACATCTTATGCTTGCCATTGAAACAGCAATATGAATCTTCATTGTTAGTAGTTCTAGATTTATGTTTATTAATGCATGGATTTTGGTATGCTTATGGTATTCAAAACAAGAAATGTCCTCATTTTGATGATTAAATGAGGTGAATGCTACCACCAATTAAGACCCGCTAAGCTGGGAAGATTGTCATAAAAATATCCCGGTGCTCCTTAGCTTATTGTATACATCACATCATGCCATATATTTATTGAAGATTTGTGTGCACACTTATAGAAGATAGAGCTTTACATGTGCATAAGGTTAGTTAGTTTAGGCACTCCTATTTAGCTAATTCGGATCAAGTGCATCTTTCTATCACACTTTATCACAAATCACACTTTATCACAAACAAGTGGATGGAGATCTAGATAGCTCTGGCTAGTCAATGGGTCAAAAGTAAATGAGTAAGTCTCGATACGATATCATTCCATAAAAGTATGTTTGGGGTTATCCGAACAAATGCTCTTTAAGAGTTGTCCTTCCAAGTATTGAAAAGACCAACCAACTTTAGCCTTCCATTGAGCCATGTGCTTCATTATTCCCAAGTTTTAAGAGTCTCGACGAACCTACTAATGCTTCTCCGATCGATCAACTATCATTGATATGTACGGATGTCTAATGGATTAGCATGGACTTTTTAGTACTGCGACACGTGACAAATTCAGGCATTATGTCATTTTCTTGGGGGAATTTGGAACTTTTGAAATGCGCAATAATTCAAAGAGAAAACATGCGATGATAAGCACGTGTCCAAGCTGGCCTTATCACGTCCGGCACCTTCTTCTTCGTCTTACAAATGAAGAGCGCAGCAGCCTGCTGGCTTATCTCATCGTGCTTCCTTCAACACCCAAAGAGAGAGAGAGAGAGAGGGAGAGAGAGAGCGCGCGCGTGTGTGTGTGTGTGAATGCTCTTTACATTGGGTGCAGCAGCTTGTGCACAATGCGTCTCTTTCGAGAGAGCGAGAGCGAGAGAGAGACGCATTGTGCCAAGCTGCGTGCACCAAATGGCGCAAGAACAAAACGAGATTACTCTTTCACGACCACCACCTTGGCGTCGTTCTTTACCAGAACCCCTTCTCTCTCTCTCTCTCTCTCTCTCTCTCTCTCTCTCTCTCTCTCTCTCTCTCTCGCGGATTATTAATGTATTATTTGTGGCTCTTCTATTTGTTATAACCCGATAGGAATGCTTTTATGAATGTATTATTTGTGACTCTTTAGTTGTTAACCAGTAGGAATGCTTTTGCAGGTTGCTTCTATACATTTCTTTCTTCGTTACTTGACAATTGCCAACGTGTTGCTTGTCCACTTCATACTAATAGGCCTCCATACGACCACACCCTCTCTAGGAGTTTGCTAGTCATTCCAAGGATATGCAATCTTTACTTGGCTTTCACACAAAGCAAGTGTTACCCACCCATCATTTCATGAAACAATCCACAATGGAGCTGCTACCAATTGGTGTAACCCAAGGGGTTTGAGCATGTGAGTGTGTACATCCTTGAGGCATCTTACGAATTTCAAGCCTTCTCAAAACAAAACAAAACAATGGAGCTATTCCAATTTTGGAGTGTTGTCAATGATGCATCTAATTGCTAATGATATGCTTCTAAATATGCCTAGCAAGAGTGTGATTCTCTTTTGTTGGCTTATGGATGGGGATAACAAACATTAGGATGGAGTTGTTCAATGTTTATTTTCTAGGTTATTATCAAGGTCACTTCATCATACGTATCTTAGTAAGGTAACTCGTAATGACCTAGGTGACTTGCCTTGGACTAATAGGTTATCATTTGTCAAGATATCATGGTCATATTTGTCTACCTCATCACTACAATTCTTGGGAAGAAATAATTGCTATTCACCAAGGTGACTCACCTTACTTTGGGTTTAAATTGAGACTCCTGCTACATATTTATAGGCTTAGTGCAACAAACAATTACAATAGTTAGAATTGTATATCATTGCAAAGATGTCCTATTTGGCCCCCAAAGAAATTGCCTAAGCCTATATTTTTCTTTTATTTAATTCCATCCTATTTTTTCTCTCATAAAATAGGAAAGCAAGCCTCTAGATTGATCACGAGCCATCATAGCCTACACCTATGTTTCTCTTTTGATTTTCATACTATTGTTCTCATTAAATAGGAAAGCAAGTGACCACTAGCCATCAAACGATGCCATTTGCAACATGAGAGATAGACAAGTTGCTCTATCAACACATTTGTTGGAGAGTGAGTAATTCAAAGTTGCATTTACACTATACCCTTGCAGTTTTAGTATTCTTGAGAGAAAAAGTATATTGTGACATTAAAGAATATAATCTATAAAAAGGAAAATTAGATCCCCTCTAAGAAGACTAACTGCATTTTTTCTTAGTCTTCTATTTTACCACAACATATTGGAATTATAACAAAGACCAATCCAGTACATTAGCCAACATTCTCCTTGATATGCATAAGGCTTTCAATAATGCCTTTTTTCTTCTCATATTTTCTACTTTGGTTCAAGTTTTGACTATAGTATTCCTCAAAGTGCCTAGAATATACCTAATTTTACTTTAAGATTTACAATTGGCAAACAAGTAATTTATAGTTTTAGTGGCAATGTTGTATCTACTCATTAGGGGAGACATGTATTGAAAAAATTCTAGATAATTAGTTTCACTAAAGGTTTTTCCCTTGAATATTAGCCAATACAATCTTGATAGAGCTTGATCTTATGGATTCATATCAATCTTCTTCTATTCTGGTCCAAGTTTGACTCAAGCATGCCTTACAATTACTAATATATATATATATATATATTAAAAGATGTCAAATTGATAAGCAAGCGATTTAGTGGAAAAACTATATTCGCCATTAGGAGTGAAGTGGGCTCAAAAAGGGCTAGATCATTAGTTTCATCCAAGCTTTTTACCCTTAAATTTCAACCACTAGTATGTTAAAATATTCACTCTTAGCGTTCCATATTTTTTTGTCTATGGAAAAAACTAGCACTATTGAATATTTTATATAACTTTTGACAATCCCCTTTGTCAGCCTTTTGTAGGGCCCATTTTTCAATTTTCAGTACCCCTCACACCCCCCCTGCAAAAAAGAAAAGCAAAACTGGCACATTCTTCATTTTCAAATATCTCCTATGTTCAACTTTTGGTTCTCTCTTACTTTCTTCCTTCCCTAGCCCTATGAATATTTCTCTCTACTCCTCTTTTGTCTCTCTAGCCTTTCTCCAATCTCCTATCTTACTTATACATCCTGAACCAACTTTGCAAGTAGGAACTTTTCTTCTATTCTCTTCTTCTTCTTCTTCTTCTTCTTCCTCTTCTTCCTCTCTCTCTCTCTCTCTCTCTCTCTCTCTCTCTCTCTCTCTCTCTCTCTCTCTCTCTCTCTCTCTCTCTCTCTCTCTCTCTCTCTCTCTCTCTCTCTCTCTCTCTCTCTCTCTCTCTCTCTTTCTACTTTCTACTACATATTTATTCACCACCATTGTAGACTAGGTCTTTTCTTTATATGCCTAATTATTATCCCCCCAAGCCACTTCTCTTTTGAATTCTCCAATATCAATACAAGAGTTGATCTTCTCCTTTATCCATCTTCTACACTCTTATTCCTTCCCCTTCCTTGCTTCTATATCCTACCCCACCATTACAAGCCTAGGCTCCTACTTCCTCTACATTGAGAGTTTGTACCAAACGAAAGGGGTCTCACATATGAACAAAAAATAAGAAAAGGTATTTGTTTTCTTTCCTCTAAATCCATCAATTAGAAATAAATAGGTAAAAGAAATTTTCTCCTCAATCCTCTTGACTTAGGTCTCTATCTATTTGTTATCACACTTTCTTGTAGGTGAAAACATAGAAATGCACATGTTTAGCACAAAAGTTTTAGGTCTGTTCACCCTCATTCTAGTCTATGTTTCACTATGCATATTAATACATCTAGTCCATTAATTTTAATCCTCTCCTACTCAAGTGATCAAGGAAGAGTTTGAGTGACACACTCCTTATAATGTCAAAATGAAGATGGAGAATGATAAATGGAATTATTCAAAGTCTTTAATTGGACATACATGTGATCATGTGCTTCTAGTCTATAAAAAGTTAAAGATTGTGATGAATTAACTAGAAGGTCCAAATCATTGCTTTCATGAAGACCACTACCAACTAGAAGCACAAATAACCATGAGCTCATGAATCTTACATTCATTGGGTAGCATTAACCTTGCAAATAAAAATGCAAAAAAAGAGGTTTCAAATATGTTTTGTGTAATCTCTTATCTCATGAAGCAGTATTTTACTTAGTCTCATGTTATGCTTTTTCTTCTTATGATGGACACATTCTCTTTTGATTATGTGGGCATAGATTGCTTCAAGAGAAAATTTACAATTTTACATGCATTTATGGGTGTATTGGTAGAGGTAGGGAAGATAATAGCAAAACTTGTAGCTTTTAACACCTTTGTCTCAAATAAGCCTACAAAAATAATCAAAGAGTACACCTTTCGAAAAGCTCACAATTATGTTTGATCTTCCCATTGCTATTGAATATGATCCACACTAGATTTCTAAAGGGTACATGCTTTGAGTACAAAAACGCTACATAATCTGCATATACTTTGAAGCTTTTGTATCAATCAGGATCATTCATTAGGGCCAATTGAAAACAGGCCTTTTAATTAGGGTTCACTAATGATGAGATTAGTGAATAGGCCAATGAAACACTACCATGTGTGATTCGATGTAACATTTCATCCTCTATTATTTTGGGCCAAATTTTATCTATTAATAGCAAAAAGGTGAAAAGAGCTGGGTAAACTTATCTCATGAAGTGATTCTAGCCAAAGGCCTTGTCCTTCATATTTATACTTTTTGTTCATTTTTCTTGCTTCAGCACTTTGATGTGACTTTTTGAAAAAGTGGGGTTCTTTTAACTTGCCTCAAAATTAAAAAACTAAAAAACTTTTATCTTGATCTCTGAAATATTTCACGAATCTTTGTAGGTTTCACCCTTTTTGTGTGCATTCATCTCATAGCTCTCACCGTTTGGTACCTCAGCTCCTCTAAACTCCTTTTCTTATTAGTTTTGCTCTATTCTAACTTCATTTCTTATAAATATTTAAAATAATTTGTTTTAGGACATTACATAGCTCTATATGGTTATAGTTGTATTAGAATACAAAAGAGGATGATGTATGCCATCCAACAACCTACAAAATTTATGAATATCAACTATCACAAGGAAAATTTGAGCTTTGAATTAGGTAGTGAAAAAAGGTATGTAAACATTTCACTAGTATATTTTACGAAATACCTTCATCTAATGCATTTTATTTAGTAGTATTTTTCATCTTATTGTAAGGTGATGATCATATCACTTATTTTTATTATTTTTATCTCAAGTAAAACTTAGGACTAACAATGAGAACTTTGTGCAGAACAATCTCATGAACAAATTGAGCGTGGCAAACTTGAAGTATATTAAGCATCATGCATGCAAATTTTGGCTATCTTATTTACTATTTGGTGCTGGATGGACCAAATGCCAAGGAGTCAAGAGACCAAATGCTTAGGAATCAAGAGTTGCATCTCGAGAAGTCAAGAGTCATGAGTTGTGCATGTTGTCATCTACCAATTGAGAAGGATGTAATTGATTAATATATTCAATACAATGTATTTCGATAGATTTTGATTCTAATGTATTCTAAAGGATAGGCAAAGAAATACAATATTCATGAGCAAATTGTTCTTGAGATCTGTCTATGTTTCGAATGCTTTTT
Organism: Lygodium microphyllum; assembly: GCF_053477565.2. Lineage (NCBI taxonomy): Eukaryota > Viridiplantae > Streptophyta > Polypodiopsida > Schizaeales > Lygodiaceae > Lygodium > Lygodium microphyllum. Next base: position 140,092,883 of record NC_141146.1, read on the forward strand.
GTTCTTCCATGCAATGAAGTGATGAATCTCCAATATGTATTTCTCTATGTTGAGTTCACATATTGTGGATTTCTATATTCTTTAGGTGTATCTTAACTCAAATACACTTAGTGATTATGGATCTCTCCCCCTATCATGAGTCTATATGTGGATGTGTTGTCAAGGTTCCACAACACCTCCCACTACTCTTATGGTTGGACACCATTCACAACATGAACTAAGGTAGGTTTGCACTCTGGAGGTTCTTGGCTTGCACACTTCCCAAAGTGATGAAGAACCCAATGAGGATGGGATTCCTGAGTCATCCTTCCCTTATTGATTGCATCGATTCCTTCATCTTGGGTATCTCTATAAGTTCTTTTCCTTGCCCCTGAAACACTAGTAAAATTTGGAGATCAATTATTCTCCTCTATCATTCTAGTTATTGTCTCTTCTATCCCTCCTTTCCAATGGCACCTAAGGTGGATCTTCCTCATTTTAAAGGATCAAAGTCCCAGAATCTAGATGTGGTTATCTAGCAATTGGAAGTGGCTTAGGATGTTAATTTTTCCAATCAGAATAATCTTTCCCATCAAGAGGTGATTTTTGAATCATGTTATGTGGAAGAAGGGGCTAACATGGCTGGCAAAAGAGAAAGGGTAGCCTACATATACGATAGTAAAGGTGGCATTCACCCCAAGCAGCTATAGTAGGAAAGACTAATACTTAGAAGCTAGATAATTTGTGGAATTTGAAGCAAGATGATTCCACTCTTTAGAATGACACTACCCAATCTCAAGTATTACTGGGCAAAGTTATCATTCTTGCTAATAAGAAAATAGGCAAATGCTTCATTCTATGTATGTCTGAGGGTTACAACGCGATCTTTGTCACTCACTAGCTACAAAGGATTTGGTGTTGCATGATTTGAATAATTTCACGCAACAAGATCTACAAGTAGATTTACTATTTTCTAAACATAAGAAAGGAAAGGTGAAGAAGTCAAGCAAGTCTACTAACGAAGGTCATAGTTCGGATGACTCGGATTCAAATTTGGACACCAAGATGAACATCAGCAGTAGTGATGAGGCGGACTTTGATGAGGAGATAGGGAAGAAGACTAAGAATTCTAGGAAGAAGGACAAGGGTTGCAAGCATAAGAAGTCCAAGAAGAAGGAAAAGGGTTGCAACCCTAAGAAGTCCAAGAAGAAGGATAGGGGTCACAAGTCCTCAAAGAACACTTGCAAATCTACTACAAAGACCCTTTGATATACCAATTGCAATAATCCATGCTATTTGTTGCCAATTGTGGCCTCAATGAATGTTAGTGTGGAATCTATAAAACTTCTACCCTTACTATTAAGGCCTATCAATACAATTAGTGTAGTCCCATGGCACACCAAGGGTGATGGCAATAATAAGATTATCTACCTCTTGGCATGGGTTGAGGAGGTTGAGGATGGGGTTGAGGTAATTGAGGTGTAATTCCCCAAAACCCTCTCAGAGGCAATTTTTTTACGCATGCAAAAAGGGAATTGGTGGGAAAAATGTCCTAAAGCTTAGGCCTACGATGCTCAAAAAATCAAAGGATATGATAGAGGCTACATGGCTTCTATTAGCACAATGGAAATAGAAGAGATTTTGAAATTAGTAGTGCACCTAGTGACCCACTCCAATAAAAAAGCTTAAAGTGGCACCTAACAAACCTACAAGTCTATCTTCGGTAGAACATGAGGAATTTTGTCACTAGGTGTGGCAGGATGGTGTGTGGTAGAGTTGGCAATGATGCAAGATCCACAACCCATTCATATTTCACTAGCCACACACCAATCCACAAATTGGGAAGATTTGGCAATTGGAAATTTGACAATCTACCATCTCGATCCAATCCCTAGTGCAATTTGTGCTAGATTCAAGGTGTTTGTTATTCTTAATAACTATTCCTTTGGGTCATTTTTTGAATTCAATTTCAACATTTAAGGAACATCTCTTAAGAATGATTCAATTACACCGTCCTATATAGCCTATGTAGTAGGTCATGACTATGATGGGAAAAGTTATTTTAGAAGAAATTTAGAAGGTGCAATAGGAGCCTATTTCACTAGGTCTCTTATCCAATCCAACCATTTCGATCATTTCTATTTGATATAGAGGTAGAGTCATTCATAATGTCGTTCTAGATAATGGATCAATAATTGATATTATTATGATGGTGATATATAAAGCTTTTGGGTTGATGGACTGGAAACCAAACCAACCCCAATTCTGGTCTGCATGGCTAATCAACAATGGGTGAAACCACCAGGGATTATCCCCTTTGTGATGATAGAAGCGTCCAGTATCCCCATCCTAGTTTCTTTAGTGGATCTCAACATGGAGCATGCAAGAGAAGATTATCTCCTCTCCCTAGGAAGGCCTTGGTTGTGGCAAGACCATCATTGGGATCAAGATTAGCTAACCATATATCATGGTTATCACAAGGTTTGTTTTACATTAATAATATTTTTTCCCCACCAACAACATTCTTGCAAGTGGTGGATGAGACAATCAGTATAATGGAGGGACTAGATGATGATGAGGAAGTCACTTTATTGGTAACTAACTCCAATGTAGAACCTTTCTTTCTAGTGGGATGTTTTGCAAATTAGTCAATAGTATCTCAATTCACTGCTATTGGCTACTTTCCTTCTAGATCATGTTCTAAGGGAGGAAGAGGGAGCATTAAGGTATGGACCATTGAAATTAGCTATCTTGGATTCAAGAGAAGATGATGTTGAAGCTACAAAAATTGTGAATTATGATGCTGTAGAATTGTTGTGGCAAGAGGGGGAGTTTGAGGCCCACTTATAGAAGGTGACAAGAGTCATTGAAGATAACTTACTACAGTCTATCTAGGTCTAGATGATACTAATCTTGTTAAAATTAGTACCCAATTGGCTTTGGATTTCTATGAGAAATTTATCTCCTTGTTAAAGTAATTTAAAGATATATTTTCTTGGGATTATTCCCATATGAAAGGCCTAGATCCTTTTTTTTACTAACTTCTAATTCCACTTAAACCAAATGCAGTTCTAGTTTGTATACAAAGGTATAGAATGAATCCACATGTGGCAAAGCTTATGAAGAAAAAAGAATAAGAGAGATTACTATGGGTAGGGTTTATTGCTGTAGTGGATCAAGCATAATGGATTTTTCCTATAGTTATTGTTCCGAAAAGGAATATGAAGCTTTGAATATGTGTTAAGTACCAAAAGCTCAATGAAGAAACCGTTCCAAACCCTTTTCCCTTGCCATATGTGGATAGCATTTTGGATGAAGTGAGTGGCCATGAAATGTATTCCTTGTTAGATGGTTTTAGTGAATACAACCAGGTTTGACTTGCCCTAGAAGATTAGTCCAAGACAACTTTTATTATGGTTTGGGGAGTGTTTGTTTGCACAATCATGTGGTTTGGACTCAAGAATGCTTTCATGTCTTTGTAGCAAGAAATATAGAAAATCTTTCAACCGTACATAATATATTTTATGAGGCTATTCTTGGATGACTAGAATGTGTTTTGGACTGTGCACCTATACCTTTACCATCTACAACTCTATCTTACCCAATGTTGAGAGGCTAGACCCAATGAAGAGTGTGTTTGCTATGTGGGGAGGCATGCTTCTGAGCAATGTCGTTTCAAGGGATGGAAATGTTTTCAACCCACAAAAGGTGACTGCAATAATGCAAGCAAAAGTCCCAAACTCTCCATTGAAAGTTTTGTAGTTTCTTAGGCAAGCCACACTAGCATTGGTAGCATTTGAGGCTGGCTCATTCCATGTTCTGAGACCTAGATTTGAGTGGGATGAGACAACATATTTGGCTTTTGGACGACTTAGGCTCATGCTACATCAAAGGTTTTGATCCTAAATCCCACCAAATTGGAATAAAGAGTTTCATGTCTTTGTGTATACATCAAATTGTGTTATCAATAGTGTATTGATGTAGGAGGATTCCAAAGGCTAGTTTTTTCCTATTTATTATGCTACTAGCTGGTGGTTGTTCATGGGTGAAAAGTAATATTCTATCATAGAACATGAATGCTTAGGGATGATTTATTCTATTAAAAACGTTTGGCATTATTTGTTGGGTCATCCCTTTGCCTTTCATGCAAATCATTCATCATTGGGCTTTTTGGTAAAGCAGTAGAATGTTATTGGTCATCTCATGTGATGGATCCTACTACTTCAAGAGTTTGAGTTTTGAGTCATTTACTAGCTCGAAGTCCAGCATGTAGTTGCAAATTTTCTTTCTCGGCTAGATTCTAGAAAAGTTCTAGTAGGTGATGATGATGATTTTCCCAATGCTCAGCTCTTTCCAACCACAGTTAACTGAGAATTCGACAAATGGGCATGTGAATCCTCCTTGGTCTTGGTATGGGGAGACACTTACTTTTTCTATGATGAGCCTAGACCACTTACCGCTCAATACTCTCTACAATATTCATTCTTCATTGTAAAAAACGTGTTCTTATAAGCTTTCTTTAATATAGCATACACTCCTCTTGAAACTTGTTTAGATAATTTATTGGGATCCACAAAATAGTAGAGATATTGTACCATTCCAAAAAGAATGTGCAACTACATTTTGAGATCTCCATGAAAGGCTTGGAGAAAATTCATCAACCAAATCCATTTGAATTAGAGATCAAGTACTACAATATTACAATAAGAGCTCCATAAACAATTAAGATTAGGTTACCAAAAGAATTTAAATAATTTAATGACAAGTATTATTTAGCACCTACTCATTTAAAACACTTACCCCCCATGGTATGGTATTATGATGTAACAAGATCTCTCACAAGTCATCTTTATGCATAAAAATACGAAAGGTATTGTCAAATTTTATTTGGACAAGCTCTAAACTTTGTTCAACAACAAGAGGGAATGATGGAAAAACTAGGAAAGGTAGACTCTAGAATGACACTTCATGCAAGTATAATATAAAACACTCTAAAAAATGGTTGGAACCTACATCACGCTGTTGTGATGCTATGCGGACACAATGTGAAAAAGCATGGAATGCATCATCATCCAACTTTCTTATTGATCAAGAGAGTCAATGTGATCTGAGTCATTAATACTAGTGTGAGTGGCATGAATGGTCCAAAAATACTAGATTTTTGGACAATTTTAGCCTATTTTTTATATTATTTATTATAAAAATTTGAAATGTTAGAAAAGATTCTAGATTAGGATGGCATGCAAAAAGCAAGTTGCTTTTTCAGTCAGTTATGGGATTTTTCATAAAAAAGAAAGATTGGTGAAATCGGGTGCATCGCGATCATTGTTGATAGGCTGAAAACTGCACTTGAAACTGGAAAACAAGGAGTAAACTAGGAGATTCTAGAGCAAGTGTCCAGTTTTACCCCCCTTTCAAAGCCAACAGAGGCATCAGATTTGGGTTTTGAGTAGCAGAGAAGGAGCTCTTATTTTGAAGCACGTTTTTGGTCTATGAAGAAGCTCCAGGAGATCTAATGCCTGGAGATTGCTTCTGAGTAGTGCCAAACAAAGGATTTTAGGTTCTGTCAATACATATTGATTCAATTCAATGTGCTTTGTCTTTGTCATGTATACCTCTTGTCTGTTCTTTTTCTTCTCTTCCATCTCCTATATCTACTTCCTTCTATCTTTGATGCCTGGATATGACCTTTCAACAGAAACCCCTCTAACATTGGTTAGGAGATTCTGGAGCAGGCGTCCTGGCGTCCTGGAGTTTTACCCCCCTTTCGAAGCCAACAGAGCCATTAGATTTGGATTCCAAGTAGCAGAGAAGGAGCTCTTATTTTGAAGCATATTTTTGGTCTACAAAGGAGCTCTAGGAGATCTAATGCCTGGAGATTGCTTCTAAGTAGTGCCAGACAAAGGATTTTAGGTTCTGTCAATACATATTGATTCAATTCATTGTGCTTTGTCTTTTCCGTGTTTACCTCTTGTATGTTCGTTTTCTTCTCTTCCATCTCCTATCTCTACTTCCTTCTATCTCTGATCCCCAGTGGATATGTCATTTCGACAAAAACCCCTCTACAACAACGCTAGGAGGCAATCTCATGCTTCCAAATTTCCTCTTAGCACACCATAGGGTTCAATCTTTTTTTGACCAAAAAACCTCCTAAACAATGTCAAATAATCCAAAAGTCTTGAAAGCTATAAGTGATTACCTTACTAGGATGAAGCGTCCTTGAAGCTGGGACATCAACCTTGAGATACTTTAAGTGCAAACACATTATGATTAGCATTTCTATAGTTTTCCAAGTATAGAAATTAAATATTTGTAGATTACTCTAATACCAATTTGTTAGAAAAAATGATTTTTTGAGCTAAATAATAACTTCTAAGCATATGACAATAGTAAAAACATAGAGAAAATGATAGTTTTATGAGCTAAAGTTTGAGACGTAAGGCAAATATTAGAAGAAATAAGAGAACTCTTGATGTATGTAATATATCAAATATTTCATGCGAAATTTTTTTCCGTCGGCAACGGTTCGTGGTGGAGGGGGAGAGGGATTTAGAAAGGCCAGCAAGCTCCTCACTCGAGCTTGCTTAGCCTCAATGGACATGCCTCGTGACATGAAGGCAGAGGGAGGATCCCCCTCCCTCCCCTATTTAACAGAGGGGGCTATTGCCGTGGAAAAGGAGGAACAGAAGACGCTGAGGCCATCACCATAGAAGCTGTCGACATGTGAGAGGGAGGACTTGGAGGAGCATTCTGCCAGTCGAGGGGTGTCTTCCTAGCGCCGCCGCCTCTGCAGCTGCAGGCCTCGCCGCCTGATCATCATGCCTTCACTCGCCGCCGAAGTTTGCCTAATAAGTTCCCCCCCCTCCCACATGGAAGCTTTAGAAGCTTCCTGGGGGGAGCTTCTAAAGGGCTAATTAAGCCCCCTTTCACCCCCCTCCCATTTTTAACCCTCTTAAGGCCTTTCAACCCCTTGTTGTGTCTTTTAAAAACCTTATGATTGTCCCCCCCCCCAGTTTTAATCCCCCTAAGCCCGCTTTTTCCCCCCGGTTTTAATCCCCCTAAGCCCCCTTTTTTTTCCCCCCGGTTTTAATCCCTCTAAGCCCCTTTTTCCCCCCCGGTTTTAATCCCTCTAAAAACCCCCTTTTTTCCCCAGTTTAATCCCTCTAAGCCCTCATTTTTCCCCCCCCCCCCCCCCCCCGGGTTTTAAAAACCTTTAAGCCCCATTTCACCCTCGTACTAAAAACCCCTTACCTTCACTTTGAAGTCACTCCCCCTAAAAGCACGAAGACCTTAAGGGTCTTATTATTATTTTCCCCCGTGTCTTATGACCCCTCTTATCCCTTAAGCCTACAACCCCTCCGTGTTAGATCCTTCCCTAGCCCTTCCCTTATGACGTATTGAAACCCCTTCCCTCCAAGTTAACCCAAGGTCTTTCAGCCTCACTTATAATCCTTGCGGTTACTATATTTCCTTGGAGTTCGCCTCCACACCTTGTGTCTTTTCCACACCTTTTTATTCCCGTTCGTGCGAGCTTACAAAGGCCATTAAGCCTTCCCCATGGCTTCAATAGGTCTTAGTTGTAAAAGCTTCTAAAACACCCTTTCGAATTCCCGAATTCAAGGGGGGAGCCTTCTAAAAACTACTTTGACGAATGGTGCAAGGGAGCGACGGTGGAATTCTAAGGAGAAGTTGTAAAGCTTCTTCTACGTCTGAAGGACTACAATTGTGATGCCTCCTAAGAAAGTCCAAGGCGTAGCCGTGGGAGGGTCATCTCCCGGTATTCATGTGGATATCTCACCCCAAAACCAGGTATTTCTTCTTGGCTTTAATTCAGTTTTAAGTCGATCATGCAAAGAGAAATTGTTAAGGATCGGATATATTTGTTCGAGTTATTTGTAACGAAGGAGTTTAGCTTATGAATGATAATGTATAGAACTTAGTTTTCTTCAAATTGCATCAAGCATTATAGATTACGAACAAGATTATCCATTTACTATAGTAGTATATTTTAGTTAAATCCTAAGGTGTAGAAATTATATCTTACACCATTAGTCTTATTCCTTTCGCAACGAATCATTGTAAATGGTTAAATTCATGAAGGGTTTCTTTCGATGCTCAAATTACTAGGAAGTTATCTTTGCTAATTGCACATCTTAGCAAGGCAAATGTTGTTATTTGGCATGAGTTCATCTTTAAGGAAAACGGAAGTTAAATTAAACTGTATTGACTGGAAAGTAATTGTCACAAGGATAGAAAAACCGTGACAAGACGATTAATATTACCTTCCAAAAGATAACTGAACCAATCTAAAGATAGAAACATTCATACCCTAAACACTTGACTACTTTTCTTACTGCAGGGACAATAAATTCGTAAAGATAAGGAACTAGGGTTTGTCCCTAAGGTTCTTAAAAGAAGAAACCCTAGGCTTGACATACGTCAGCTTAAAGGATCTAAACAGATTATTCCATCGCAGGACTTGCGCAACAAGTACGAAATCATTTAGTCTTGTGATTGATTCACAAGGAGAAAGGGTAAAAACCCTCATCAAGGATGGCAGATCCCTACGCAAGTTATCTTGCAAAAGGATGTATTTTTGGATATCCTTCTAAATAAGGAAAGTTGTAAACCAGAAACTAGCATATCTAAGGAACTTTAGGGTTAAGCAAGTTGGGTATGGCCTACACCGGAATGTAAAAGATCTTGCCAATTTACAAGACACCTTGGGAACGAGTGCTGATACACTCAAAAGGAAAGAACACTTCCTTAGCAGTTTGCCAAACAACTCGGTTGATTAACGGAAATGTTTGTGCTTGCTGGAGATTTTAGGGCTTTGTTTGAATTATGAATTACAAATTAAATGAGTACTTATACTTCAGGTTAAAGGCCTGAAGGGAGAGGCAGCTTTAGTTACCCCCGACTGCCTGCCTCACCCTAACCAAGGGGGTTGTTCACCGCGCCGGGAACGTGGACCGAACCCGCCGTGAAAGGTATCTCCGTTGAGCTCTACTTGGAGCAGGAGGACGCTTGGGTACCAGGGGGGCTCTGGCCGTAAATCCCTCGCCTTCCGGGTCCTGCACAAGCGGCTAACGTGACTCGGGATTGGATCTCGAGGCTCGCATACTAGTTGACGGGCGGAAGCTTGGAATAGTGATCCCTGGGGATTACTGGATAGCCTTCGGGTGGATTATGGAGAAGCCTACGGGCGGAACTCCTTGTATTTCAAAGATAAAATGATGAAATGTTAAAAGAACTTGCTTGATATTGTTTTTCTATGTCACGTGATAAGATTACGTGAAGTAACCAGTGCTTAATAGGGTTAATTAAAGAAGCTGATTGTTATATGTCAAATTAATGTGCTAGATAATTACATAACTAAAACAAACCGAGGAAAGTGCGGAGGATGGACCATGGGTCCGTCCTACGGTTGGGTGGTCCCGGTTAGCCGGGAACTTTTCTCAAAAATATCGAAGAACAGCGAGATGATCATCATCATCAAAACGAATAACGAGAACGATGACCTAGAGTTACGTCTTACCCGATTTACGCTATTTTAGGGGAACGGAATGGGACTATGCCTTATGGCAGAGAGGTTGAGCTTTTGTATCCCTCTCGTTTCCCATTCTCCTTGAACCAAGTGCAGCGTGAATCCGCTTCGGACCTGGCGTTTCTGCGTAAAGTAGTTCGCTCGGGTCTGACGCTAGTTGCTGTTAGCTAATGACAAATCAGGAAAACCCTAATTCTGGTCGATCCTAAGTGGGAACGGCCAGTATTTCTGCTACGTGGCAGACGCGGAAAGACCTAGATCGCAAAACCCATAACATTCCATGGGAGTGTTGGGCGGAGTTTTCTAGACATCCTTTCCGATGGACTGCTAAGACGTGTCCTCGATGATACTAGGGGACACGTTACAGTTGGTATCAGAGCCGACCAACAACGGAATTGTTTTTATGAGATCTCAATAAAATGAAGTAAAGAAATTGTTGCTGTCCAAACATTTTCTCATCTTCAATGCTATCTTGCAGAACTATGAAGCATGGAACAAGTTTTTGGTATTTCGGGTCATGTTTATGACTGCAATGCATTCTCCGCTTTATAGACAAAGAATTGAGATGATGAACATCCTGGAGAAGATTTATAATCCATCACCTTTATCCATAGAACGAAGATGGACGGGGTCTTCAGGAATCTAGTATATAGCCGCCCACCGGTTTGCTTATCTACAGACCAACCTAAAGAGGATCAAGTGGTTGGAAGACTTGAAAGTCGTGAAGCTGTTCATTTTTGTGGAAGCTCACGTAAATTCGACTTTACATATTCAAGGTCGGAGGGTTGAAATGAACTCATATGTATATGAGGAAGTAACTCGTGTAATCCCAGCCGACAGGATTAAAGTGTTGGGCCGCCATGAGAAGTATGGATTCCAACGGAAAGGGTATCCTTAACTTCCAATGAACTATCGATTCCTAAAGATCCATGAACCAAAACCATACTATTACACAGTTCCTGTAGACAAATGCAATACAACGTTGTTCTCCCCAAACTGAATGTAATGATTGGCCTATCATCACACGAAACGTTGTATTCAAAAAGACTATGCCCATGTAAATACAAATAAAGACTTCTTTTTATCAATATCTGGCTATGCATAAGAGTTGTTAAAAAGTTAAGTAGCTACATTGCTTACGAGATAGCTGAACTAAAAATGAAAGATAAGCTAACGTCGATTATCATATAATAACGTTAAGAAAACTTTTATCCAGGCACAACCCCAGGTACAGGTTCCAAATTCGCCTCCTACATCAAGTACTGCTGTGACCCAAGAGAAGAAGTTCCTCCTCAAGCAGATAAAGCCACCCGAGTTTGACGGGAGAGGGAGATTTGTCCAGGCTGATGCTGAAATTTGGATTGAATCCATGGAGGATTACTTTGAAGCAGCTGGTACTGCACCTACCAATCAGGCCATGCTCGCCAAGTTAAAGCTCACTGGCGAAGCCAAACTTTGGTGGAAGCAATGGTGCAAGGATCAAGGGACTTCAAAGGGGTCCGTTACCTGGGAGAAGTTGAAGAAAGCCGTGCAGGGAAGATATTTGCCACCTGTATATCGTACGTAGAAAATGAATGAGTTCTACGAGCTAAAACAGCTAGGACTCATTCTTGACGCGTACTACTCTCAATTTGTTTCACTTTTAAAGTATGAGCCATAGATGGACATGACGCAGCAGGTGTCCAAATTTTGTGCGGGCTTAAATCCACCCGTAAATACCCGTCTCGAATCTATGCATCCATCAGATCTTTAGGATGCACTCATTCGAGCGGCGCCTATAATTCAGGAGGTGCAAGCTAGACCAAGGGGTAACAAAACTTGGTCCTATAGTGACCCGAACAGAGGAGCATTCAGGCCTCAAATGAAGAGGGTTCAGGGTCACAATCAGGGACAAAGGAAGAAAGCAAGGACAAATAGCATCAACAACTTTGTTCCTACTGCATCAATTGCAAAGAGACCTTATAGAATGTCCATACCGAAAGCAAATGAGTTGAAGGAACAACTCAAGCAACTGTTAGATCAGGGTTACATCCGGCCTAGCAACTCACCGTAGGGAGCTCCAGTACTATTCCAAAAAAAGAAAGATGGGACACTTCGACTATGTATTGATTACCGAGGGTTGAATCAATCAACAGTCAAGAACAAGTATCCTATTCCTAGAATAGATGAGCTTCTTGATCGTCTTCAAGGTGAAAAGATCTTCTCCAAGATTGATCTCAGGTCAGGTTACTATCAGATAAGGATCAAGGAAGAAGATATTCCAAAGACGGCCTTCAATACAAGATATGGGCACTTTGAGTTCCTGGTTATGTCATTCGGGCTTACAAATGCACCTGCCACCTTCAACAGATTAATGCAAGATATCTTTAGACCATATCTTGATGATTTCGTGCTTGTCTTCTTTCGATGACACTTTAGTCTATTCTAAACAGGAAGAAGATCATGAACCTCAACTTCGGATTTTCCTTGAGACAATGAGGTCTCATAAGCTGTATGCAAAAATGAAGAAGTGTGCATTCTTCAAGTGTCAGATTGAATATCTGGGATTCATAGTATCATCAGAAGGAATATCAGTAGACCCAGCCAAGGTCAGAGATGTGCTTGAATGGCCAATACCAGTATCCGTCAAGGAGATACATAGCTTTCTTGGATTGACAGGATGGTATAGGGTCTTCATAAAAAACTATGCTTTGATTGCAACACCTCTTACAAACTTACTAAAGAAGCAGACTTCCATTACTTGGTCAACTCCCGAACAAAATAGCTTCGACAAATTGAAGCAAAGTTTGGTATGAGCACCTATTCTAAAACTTCGTGACCTCAATAAGGAGTTCGAGGTAGTAACTGATGCTAGCATTCTTGCCTTGGGGTGTGTACTTATGCAGGAAGGTCATCCGGTAGCATACTCTTTAAGGAAATTGAAGAGTCATGAAAAGAATTATGCCACGCATGATCTGGAATTACTAGCTATCATCCATGCTCTAAAGCTTTGGAGACACTACCTGTTGGGTAACAAGTTTACTCTAGTAACCGATCATAAGAGTCTCAAATGGATTTTTACCCAGAACGAGCTCAACATGAGACAACGTCGGTGGATTGAAGTATTGGAGGAATATGATTTTGAAATCAAGTACTGACCAGGAAAGGAGAATGTAGTTGCCGATGCCCTCAGTCGCAAGGCATTCCTAAATTCCCTAATCTTGCACATCAACGGCCAGATCTCTGGCTACAAAGGTATCTATGCCAAACAACCCTATACTTGAACTAGCTAGAGAGGAAGCATGCCATGATTTGGCCTACCAAACAATGATAAAGGAAATATCTACTAAGGAGCAGAATCAGAAGTTGCAAACTAAGTATCAGGAATTTTCCATTGATAATGGACTTGTCTACTACAGAACAAGGCTGTGTATACCAACAAGCCAGTCACTTAAGCAGAAGATATTATGGGAAGCTCACGATTCTCCTTTCGCAGGACATCCAGGCTATGCTAAGACTCTTAATTCAGTTAGGAAGAGCTATCATTGGGAGAGGTTTAAAGGTGACGTTCTCAAGTATGTCACTGAGTGTTTGTCTTGCCAACGTATCAAAGCCAAACATGTCATGATGCCAGGGAAATTGCAACCGCTTGATATTCCCCAAATGAAATGGGAATTCATCAGTATGGATTTTGTTGTGGGCTTACCCCAAGTCCAAGGAGGATACAATTCCTTTATGGTTGTGGTTGACATGCTTACCAAGGTTGCACACCTGATTCCAATAAAGACAAACTATAAAGCCTCCGATATTGCAAGATTGTTTATCAAGGAGATATTCAAGCTACATGGGTTACCTAGAAGAATCATTAGTGATCGAGATTCTCTCTTCACATCACACTTCTGGAGAGCTATCTTTGAAGCTATTGGGACTCAACTCTATTTTAGCACCGCTTACCATCCCCAAACGGATGGCCAAACAGAGTGAGTAAATCAAATCATCGAGGATATTCTTAGGGCATACTGCTGTCGAGAGCCGAAGAGGTGGATTCAATACTTGCCTTTGGTTGAATTTGCCTACAATGCTTCTTACCAGCAGAGCATTCTAATGACCCCTTTTCAAGCATTATATGGTCATGATTGCAGAAGTCCCCTAAACTTTTCTGATCCAACCCTAAGAGTTGAAGCGTCAAGACAGATGTTGGAAGACATGGATGATCAAATAAAGTCAATAAGACAAGACATACAAGCGGCCAAGGATAGACAAAAGGCATACGCGGATTTGAAACGTCAAGAAAGAGTCTTCGAAGAAGGAGACATGGTCTTCATTCGTGTACGCCCTAAAAAGAGTTCTCTATCCCTTGGAGAATGCAAGAAGCTAAGTCCAAGGTATTGTGGGCCGTACACAATCCTCAAATGCCTAGGACCCAATGCCTATAGATTGCAACTCCCTGAGAACCTAAAGGTTCACAATGTATTCCATATCAGCCTATTGAAAAAAATATGTACCAAATCCTAATCATGTACTTGACGACCAACAAATTGTAATGCCTAGTCAAGGAGTCCTTGAACTAAGGCCGCATAGGATCTTAGATGTTAGGGAGAGACAGTTAAGATCTAGAACCTTGAGAGAATGCCTCGTCCAGTGGAAAGATTATCCCGAAGAGGATGCCACTTCGATAGATGAAGCCACACTCAACGATCAATATCCCCAGTTTATCTCGAGATGAGGACATCTCGATTCCTCTAAGGGGGAGAGAATGTAATATATCAAATATTTCATGGTAATTTTTTTCCGTCGGCGATGGTTCGTGGTGGAGGGGGAGAGGGATTTAGAAAGGCCAGCAAGCTCCTCGCTGGAGCTTGCTTAGCCTCAATGGACATGCCTCGTGACACGAAGGCAGAGGGAGGATCCCCCTCCCTTCCCTATTTAACAGAGGGGGCTATTGCCGTGGAAAAGGAGGAACAGAAGACGTTGAGCTGAGGCCATCACCATAGAAGCTGTCAACGTGTGAGAGGGAGGACTTGGAGGAGCATTCTACCAGTCGAGGGGTGTCTTCCCAGTGCCGCCGCCTCTGCAGCTGCAGGCCTCCCGCCTGATCATCACGCCTTCACTCACCGCCGAAGTCTGCCTAATAAGTTTCCCCCCCTCCCACGTGGAAGTTTTAGAAGCTTCCTGGGGGGAGCTTCTAAAGGGCTAATTAAGCCCCCTTTCACTCCCCTCCCATTTTTAATCCTCTTAAGTCCTTTCAACCCCTTGTTGTGTCTTTTAAAAACCTTATGATTGTTCCCCCCCGGTTTTAATCCCCCTAAGCCCCCTTTTTCCCCCCGGTTTTAATCCCCCTAAGCCCCCTTTTTTTTCCCCCCGATTTTAATCCCTCTAAGCCCCTTTTCCCCCCCCCGGTTTTAATCCCTCTAAAAACCCCCTGTTTTCCCTGGTTTAATCCCTCTAAGCCCTCTTTTTTTCCCCCCCCCCCCCGGGTTTTAAAAACCTTTGAGCCCCATTTCACCCTCGTACTCAAAACCCCTTACCTTCACTTTGAAGTCACTCCCCCTAAAAGCACGAAGACCTTAAGGGTCTTATTATTTTTTTCCCCCGTGTCTTATGACCCCTCTTATCCCTTAAGCCTACAACACCTCCGTGTTAGATCCTTCCCTAGCCCTTCCCTTATGACGTATTGAAACCCCTTCCCTCCAAGTTAACCCAAGGTCTTTCGACCTCACTTATAATTCTTGCGGTTACTATATTTCCTTGGAGTTCGCCTCCACACCTTGTGTCTTTTCCACACCTTTTTATTCCCGTTCGTGCTAGCTTACAAAGGCCATTAGGCCTTCCCCATGGCTTCAATAGGTCTTAGTTGTAAAAGCTTCTAAAACACCCTTTCGAATTCCCGAATTCAAGGGGGGAGCCTTCCAAAAACTACTTTGACGAACGGTGTAAGGGAGCGACGGTGGAATTCTAAGGAGAAGTTGTAAAGCTTTTTCTACGTCTGAAGGACTACAATTGCGATGCCTCCTAAGAAAGTCCAAGGCGTAGCCGTGGGAGGGTCATCTCCCCGTATTCATGTGGATATCTCACCCCAAAACCAGGTTTTTCTTCTTGGCTTTAATTCGGTTTTAAGTCGATCATGCAAAGAGAAATTGTTAAGGATAGGATATATTTGTTCGAGTTATTTGTAACGAAGGAGTTTAGCTTATGAATGATAATGTATAGAACTTAGTTTTCTTCAAATTGCATCAAGCATTATAAATTACGAACAAGATTATCCATTTACTATAGTAGTATATTTTAGTTAAATCCTAAGGTGTAGAAATTATATCTTGCACCAGTAGTCTTATTCCTTTCACAACGAATCATTGTAAATGGTTAAATTCATGAAGGGTTTCTTTCGATGCTCAAATTACTAGGAAGTTATCTTTGCTAATTGCACATCTTAGCAATGCAAATGTTGTTATTTGGCATGAGTTCATCTTTAAGGAAAACGGAAGTTAAATTAAACTGTATTGACTGGAAAGTAAATTGTCACAAGGATAGCAAAACCGTGACAAGACGATTAATATTACCTTCCAAAAGATAACTGAACCAATCTAAAGATAGAAACATTCATACCCTAAACACTTGACTACTTTCCTTACTGTAAGGACAATAAATTCGTAAAGATAAGGAACTAGGGTTTGTCCCTAAGGTTCTTAAAAGAAGAAACCCTAGGCCTGACATACGTCAGCTTAAAGGATCTAAACAGATTATTCCATCGCATGACTTGCGCAACAAGTACGAAATCGTTTAGTCTTGTGATTGATTCACAAGGAGAAAGGGTAAAAACCCTCATCAAGGATGGCAGATCCCTATGCAAGTTATCTTGCAAAAAGACGTATTTTTGGATATCCTTCTAAATAAGGAAAGTTGTAAACCAAAAACTAGCATATCTAAGGAACTTTAGGGTTAACCAAGTTGGGTATGGCCTACACCGGAATGTAAAAGATCTTGCCAATTTACAAGGCACCTTGGGAACGAGTGCTGATACACTCAAAAGGAAAGAACACTTCCTTAGCAGTTTGCCAAACAACTCGGTTGATTAACGGAAATGTTTGTGCTTGCTAGAGATTTTAGGGCTTTGTTTGAATTATGAATTACAAATTAAATGAGTACCTATACTTCAGGTTAAAGGCCTGAAGCGAGAGGCAGCTTCAGTTACCCCCGACTGCCTGCCTGACCCTAACCAAGGGGGTTGTTCACCGCGCCGGGAACGTGGACCGAACCCGCCGCGAGAGGTCTCTCCGTTGAGCTCTACTTGGAGCAGGAGGACGCTTGGGTGCCAGGGGGGCTCTGGCCGTAAATCCCTCGCCTTCCGGGTCCTGCACAAGCGGCTAACGTGACTCGGGATTGGATCTCGAGGCCCGCATACTAGTTGATGGGCGGAAGCTTTGAATAGTGATCCCTGGGGATTACTGGATAGCCTTCGGATGGATTATCGACAAGCCTACGGGCGGAACTCCTTGTATTTCAAAGATAAAATGATGAAATGTTAAAAGAACTTGCTTGATATTGTTTTTCTATGTCACGTGATAAGATTATGTGGAGGAACTTGTGCTTAACAGGGTTAATTAAAGAAGTTGATTGTTATATGTCAAATTAATGTGTTAGATAATTACATAACTAAAACAAACCGAGGAAAGTGCGGAGGATGGACCATGGGTCCGTCCTACGATTGGGTGGTCCCGGTTAGCTGGGAACTTTTCTCAAAAATATCGAAGAACAGCGGGATGATCATCATCATCAAAACGAATAACGAGAACGATGACCTAAAGTTACGTCTTACCCGATTTACGCTGTTTTAGGGGAACAGAATGGGACTATGCCTTATGGCAGAGAGGTTGAGCTTTGTATCCCTCTCGTTTCCCATTCTCCTTGAACCAAGTGCAGCGTGAATCCGCTTCGAACATGGCGTTTCTGCGTAAAGTAGTTCGCTCGGGTCTGACGCTAGTTGCTGTTAGCTAATGATCAATCAGGAAAACCCTAATTTTGGTCGATCCTAAGTGGGAACGGCCAGGATACTTCCGCTACGTGGCAGACGCGGAAAGACCTAGATCGCAAAACCCGTAACATTCCATGGGAGTGTTGGGCAGAGTTTTCTAGACATCCTTTCCGATGGACTGCTAAGACGTGTCCTGGATGATACTAGGGGACACGTTACAATGTAAGATTTATATTGTGAGGATTTTGATTATTCTAATGCCATAGATGCACTAACAAGGCTCGTTTTGATTTGTTGGGTACAAAGACAATCCAATTCTGAGATTTAAAGTGAAAGTTATGACATTTTTATATTGTAGTCTACCATGAGCCTACAACACATGTAGGATGATCGTGTTTGTACTCAAAACAATTGGAACAAGCATCCTAAGTGCTCCTATGGCCTTAGAATGATAAAAAATCTTAGTATAAAAAATTTTCATTAAGAATTCTCTTATTTCTTCTAGTGTCTTCCTTATATCTCAAATTTTGGCTTTAAAAACTAGTGTCATTCTATTAGTTCATCCAAGTTTTATATCTATTTCTTTGTTAGATGCATGCGAATTCATAATCTGTGTCTTAATTATCAATTGGAAAGTTGTTCTCTCATATCATCTTCAACACTTGAACTTTATGGAGAGGATTATGTGCAAATCCTCACATCACCCTCATACATGCCTCCCCACTTGTCCCCTATGGCACAAATGAATGGTATCTGGGTTTTTGAGAAGGGCCCCTAGCACACCATAGGGTTTGGAAGGGGAGGTCTGTACAAGCTAATGTTTACTCTCTCACCCATGGCTTGAGTCATCCTCTTACACCATCTCTCCTAATAGCCAAATAGCCAAAGAAGTAATAGCTAAGGCAACAGTGATGACAATGCAAGAAGCTGGGAAGACATGTTTTAGTAAGATAGTTATTAATAATATGTTGTCCCACTAACATAGGTATAAAATATGTGAGACATAATTTATTATATCTTTTATCATAATACAATTATTGTTTGTCATCTCACCTGCTTGCACTCAACTTTCATGGCTTCTCTCTCTTCTTTTCTATCTTTCTAGTCTTTCTCGATCCTTATCACTAATTCTCTCTCCTCTTAGGGATAATGAGACTATCTTAAGCATTCATGGGTCAAATCCTCCTCAAACCACTAGAAGCCAACCATCTATTCATTTGAGCATATTTCAAACCAACTATCATAGGAGTGCCTCTAATATTTCAAACCTTAATGATAGTTACATGGACATGCAATCCCAAGTAACTCATGGACATCAAGGCTTTGTTGAAGAGGAATCATATGATAAGATTGTGTCAAATATAGTGGTCATTCATCATCATTGATTGATTTGGAGGAGAAGACTTCAAAAATAGAGTCGTACTTTGACATTTTTCGTAGGTAAGATAAATCAAAAGATCCACTTTACTGCACTTGACCTTGAGGGATTTGCTCATATATGGTGGAGGTACATAAAGAGGGAAAATCAACATGTCGATAGTTGTTGAGGTAGCTGCAATGGAGTTTCTGTGTAGAGATGCAAGTTGAGAGAGAGAGAAGAGATAGAGACACATGATTTGTGGTACTGATGAAGAGTGTACCTCAATAATGTTTTAGATAGGTATATGTACTATGTACAGCCTGGCCCTTATGGGTGGACACGGGCACTGCCCTTTATCCCAACAACCTCCCCCCTAAAGGCAATGTTCCCAGTAGAGGAAAAGAATCGGCTAAGTTTAAGTATGTACAAAGTTTAAGAGACTATACGTATCCAATACCCATCATCTATTGGCAATGGGCACACCTCTGTTCTGGAAGACCCTTTGTGAGAAGGTTTGCAAGGTTATCATTAGTGTGCACCTTGACCAGCTCAATGCTCTTGCTACCAAGTACCTCTCTAATGAAATGATACTTCAACTGTATGTGTTTTATCTTTGCATGAAAGATAGGGTTCAGTGCTAACATGATAGCACTCTGGTGACTATCATAGTGGAGGATAGGAACCTCAGTAATCCCAAGCTTAGCAACCAAACGTGACAGCCATAAGGCCTCTTTGCATGCCTTAGTGGCAACCACATACTCCCCCTATGAAGTTAAATGCATACCATGTAGTGGACTTCCTGTAGTCCGCATGTCCAGCATAGTCTGCATACGTAAAGCCAATGAAAGATGCCTTTACCAAAGCACATGCACAAATTATTTGTGCCCTTCAGGTATCTCATAATACGTTTCATTGCTTCCCAATGCTTCTTGCCAGGGTTAGCCATATACCTACTAACCACTCCAACTACAAAGGCAATGTCAGAACGTGTAGCAACCATAGCATACATCAAAATTCCAACGGCTAAAGCATGCGGTGCCATTTCAGCCTTCTCATCATCAGATATAGGGTTGTCCTCTACACTGAGTTTCACATGTGGAGGCTATGGAACTCTGATTGCTTTTCCACCCCTCCATATTGAAACACTACAAAATCTTGGATACATACTCTAGCTGAGATAGATAGAGTAACCCCTTCAATCTATCTCTAAGTATCCACATCCCAAGAATGTGATTGGCATCACCAAGATCCTTCATGTTAAAGCTTCCATGAAGAATTTTCTTCAATGAATCCAAGGCATGAGTATCCTTGCTAGCAATCATCATGTCATCAACATATAGAGCCAAGATAATCAGGCTATCATCTGCTGCCTTGATGTCAGGAGGCAGATTACACGGTGGATTCCGTGCCACAGTGGATTCCATGAGGTTTTACGGTGGATTCCATAAACTTTTATTACCGGGGCTCATACACAAAGTGGATTCTTTGTGCGAGAAGTCGATGGGGACGCCTATCCTTTTCGGGCATTTTGTTAATTTAGTGTGTACATGGGTGATTCCATAGCGGGTGATTCCACAAAATACATATTTAAATTAATAAACGTTTATGAGTTTAGAGTGGGCACTCATAATAAATTAAGGTTAAGATTGATTTCTAACCAATTAATTTTTTTATGTAGCTGAAGACTGCTAGGTATTCACTTTTGTCAGTTTAATTGTATTATTTTACTAACGATTGTGAATGCTTCAGTTGATGTGTAGAGATAGCAGCGGTGGCAGTGGAAAGCATTGGAGGATAGCATGTATTCAAATTATCGTCAATATTTTGATGGGCGCATACCTTAGGCATGGCGCCTATATTTTGTCACGCCTATTTATCAAGGCGTTTGATATTTATTTATTATTTTTGTATGCGCATGGGTGCACGATTTAGATATTTGTATTTGGACATTGTATTTGGATATGCCTGACTTCTTAGGCGCCCATTAGCTTTATTTCTATTTGGTACAAAAGCAAACTCAAAAGCTTAAGCGTGCTATTTTGTAATTTGGGCTATTATTTGAGCTTGAAGATGATTAATACATAAAATACATGCTTTGTGGAGCGCTCACACAAGGCATGGGGGCAGATTGCACCCAATTGGTCTCTTCTTCATGTCGTGCAAGCTTTCTACATTGATTTGTGTGCAAAAAGTAGAGTTCTCTTATTCTTGGGGACCTTTTGACTCTCACTACGTGCGCTTACGACATCCGATTTGTGCACTAGTGGTATTAGAGTGAAGCTGAGATCGAGAGCTTCCAATCGCTTACCATGTTGCACGAAGGCGAAGCTCTTGGAACGAACGAGCTCTACAATCAATTTCATTGCGAACGGTCGATACTGGTGACTTCCTGGAGGTCAAGAACCCATATCTGCATCCTCTGATCGTGAAGGACCGGCCTGAGGAGGCAGAGGACCACTTGTACATCTCCTTCTTCAAGTCGTTTTTTTTTAAAACAGAGAACAGTAAGCTTCCATAGCTCATAACTTTCAAAAGCTTTAAGTCAAATCTTAACAAGCTTATTAAAAAGCTTATTACAAAGCTAAAGCCCCACGAAAATTCCGTCAGCGGCGTCAGTATCTTTTCGTCGCAGTCAAATCCATCAAGAACGTCTTCACTTACTCAAAAATCACGGCTGGTTAAAGTCACTAAAGCTTCCTAGTTTTCAAAGTCTACTAGACTTAATCACTCAAGTTCACCAAGTTCTCTTACTCCTGCAAGTTTTATAAGTCATAGAGGTTCAAAACAGACTTGTCCAACTATTCCCATAAAGACTGTTCATACGCAAAAGCACAGAATCATAGTATTGCTCTCTAGAAGACCATGTTCCTATTTGGAGACTTGTTGAACCAGTTTCAGCAAATGCAGAAGGTCATATGAAGATTACACGCACCTTCTACGAAGACAACAAATACCGCAATTGCAAAAGAGGAAGACTATAAAAGCCAAACAAAAATTTATAAGCCTTGTATACCCGACTTTGAGCTACGCTCATCCTGCTAATCAAATTTCGAGAGTGTGAGTTCTTTTGAATTTTACAGGATGACGGAACAAAATATGGACGATTTTATGGCTGAAGGTGATTTATCCGAACCAACAATGGAACAAAAATTGGATTTAATTATGATGCAGCTTGATGAAGAACGAAGAGCCCGACAAGCTTTGCAAGTTCAATTGGCTAATTTGCAATGATCTACCACCGACAAAGATGGACTACAACCCAAAGATCTTATATGACGTACCATCGATGCGACACTCGAAGCTCAAACCATCCGCAAAGAAACAAAGATAAGTAAAAGAAACTTCAAATTTTGTACTTTCAATGGATCTCGAGATGAAAAGATTGTACTTGCATTTATTAATCAATTTGATGATTACTTTCATGAAGAGGCATATGTTGAGAAAGACAAAATTAAATATGTCACTAATCATTTAGTCGATCGAGCATCTCTATGGTGGACTGTGGTTTGCAAGAGCATTGATTGTCCCAAATACCTGGGAGAGTTTCCAAAAGAAGTTTTTGCAGAATTTCCTTCCTCCTCAATTCCATGAAAAAGCCATAAAGCAATGGGATCTTCTACAACAATGGGATCTTCTACAGCAAAGAGATCGTGAACCTATTTCCCAATACACTGAACGTTTTTGGAATGCCCTACTGCAACTACGCATGCTCGAAGATGTACCTGAAGTGACTCACAAACGCAAGTTTATGTCCTACTTGGACATTACTATGCTGAAGTTAATATGTTCAAGCCAACAACCCTTGAATATGCAATTTCCTTGGCTCATGACATTGAAGACAAGATTCTCGGAAGAGAAAAGCATCCACAACAATTTCAAACTAATGGTAACTATGGTTCCAAGCAATTCAATTCAAATTTTAGAAGATTCAATCAAAGTCATTTTCTTCCATCTTCATTCCGTAAGTCTTGGACACGACCACCTGCTTTGCCATCAAATACCAATCCAAACCCTAAGCCATCCTCACAGCCAAATCCCAATATTCCAAGACTTCCTACCATTACCAACAATGTATCTAAAGCCAAACCCATAGTTTGTTACAAATGCCATCAACCTAGACATCTAGCAGCCAATTGTCAATCGAAAAAGTCACCTGTCCATATCAATTATCTTGGAGAAATGGAAGATGAAGAACATGAGGAAATGCCTGACTTTACAAAAGATGATGACGACATTGCTACTACTTCAGATACTTTGCCAAGTATGCCAACTCCACATTCTTTGTTGACAATGAAATATTTTGTGCATGGTAAAGAAAAGATTATTTTACATGATGATGGGAGCACACATAATTTTATTTCTGCAAAGTTAGTGAAAGAATTGAATTTACAAACTGTTTCTACACATTATCGCATTAAAGCAGCATTCCTAGGCACGAGATATAATGGAACACAAGAGGTGCATAATTTAGAAATTAAAATTGGTGAATATACTGAACAAAGAAATTTCCTAGTTGTACCTTTGCAGTCTAGTGATATTATCTTAGGTATGCCTTGGGATCATCAGTATAATCCTGACATAGATTATTCTATGCATTTAATTAAAATTTATTTTCAAGGAAAACAAATCATATCGCATGGTATGCACGCATCTAATAATTTTCCACTGCTTACTCATACTCAAGCTAAACGTGCATTACGTATAAAAAGTAGCAAATCTTATTTAATATGGGTAAATGAACTTCACGCTAAAGAAAAACATATGCATCCCAGGCATACACAATTTCTTGCTCAATTTAAAGATTGTTTTGCTGATGATTTACCACCTGGATTACCACCTTCACGACCTGAAGATCACAAAATAGATTTAATTCATGGTACACAACCACCATGTAAAGCACCATATAGGCATAACCAAATTGAACAGAAAGAAATTCAAAATCAAATAGAAGAATTGCTTAACAAAGGATTAATTAGTCCTAGTAGTTCTCCATTTGGTGCACCTGTTTTATTAGTAAAGAAAAAGAATAATACTTATCGCATGTGCATTTATTATCGTGCCCTAAATAAAATTACTGTTAAGAATAGATATCCAATTCCTAGGGTAGATGATCTTATGGATAAACTATAAGGTTCTGCCATATTCAGTAAGATAGATCTTAAATCTGGTTATCATCAAGTAAGATTGGATAAATCTGATATATTCAAAACTGCATTTAGAACACAATTTGGACACTATGAATTTCTAGTGATGCCTTTTGGATTAATTAATGCACCTGCTACATTTAGTCGGATGATGAATCGCATATTTTTGAAATATCAGCATTGTGTTAGAGTATTCTTTGACGATATATTGGTATTCAGTAAAAATGAGAATGAGCATTATGAACATCTGTCTTTAGTTTTCAAGTTGTTAAAAGATAATCAATTGTATGCTAATCCAAAAAAGAGTGAATTATTTCAAATAAAAATTGAATATCTAGGACATATTGTTTCATCAGAAGGTATTAAGGTTGACCCTAAAAAGATAGAAGCAATTTTAAATTGGCCCATACCCAAAAATGTGCATGAGTTACGTTCTTTTCTAGGTCTTGCTAGCTTCTACAGAAAGTTTGTGCAAAATTTCTCATTACTTGCTTTACCTTTGACTAAACTTTTAAAGAAGGGTATTGTGTATAACTGGACTGATAATCAACAAAAATCTTTTGATTTATTGAAACATGCATTAACCCATGCTCCTGTATTACAAATGCCTGATTTCAATAGACCATTCTTTTTAGTAGTTACTGATGCTGGTGGATCTGGAATAGGAGCTATCCTTATGCAAGATAACCATCCCATAGCCTACTCTAGCTGTAAACTGAAACCATCTGAACTTAAATATTCTACATATGATAAAGAATTGCTAGCTGTAGTACAAGCCTTACGTCAATGGAAACATTACTTAATGGGTTCTGAATTTATGATTAAAACTGACCAACAAAGCATTAGACATCTCCTTAGTCAACCCCAAATATTTGATCGACATATTAAATGGGCAGCTTTCATTCAAAGTTTTCATCCCCTTATACAATATCAACCAGGAAAAGAGAATGTAGTAGCCGACGCTTTAAGTAGAAGACTGGAAATTCATAATATTTCTGTGATATCATTTGATTCCCTTATTCCTATGAAAGATACTTATCATCATGATATTACTTTTCAAGCTGATTGGAATAATCTAGTTGCAAATAATTGGATTCCTATTGATTCACTGTCTTACAATAATGGATTCATGTTTTATGAAAAAAGATTGTGTGTGACTATTCCATTTAGATCTTTTGTTTTGAATGAGATTCATTGTCCTCCATATCAAGGTCATAGAGGTATTATATCTACTTTGCGTACATTGACTGAAGATTTTTATTGGCCACATATGGACATTGATGTATCTAACTTTGTTTCTGAATGTTTAGTTTGTCAACGAGTAAAGAGACACCATGGTAAACGGTATGGTTTACTGATGCCATTATCTATTCCATCACGACCATGGGAATAGATTTCTATGGATTTTATCACTGGTTTACCTAACACTAAAGCTAACCATGATATGATTTGGACTATTGTCGACAGGTTTAGCAAACAAGCATATTTCATTCCATGCAAGAAAACTTTAACTGCATCTCAAGTAGCTCAATTGTTTTTGAAAACTGTGTTTACTAATCATGGTTTACCAAAAGTTATTATTTTTTATCATGATTCTAGATTTTGTAATAATTTTTGGATTATTTTGTTTGCTAACTTAGGAACAAAGATTGATTTTTCATCTGTATTTCATCCTGAAACTAATGGTCAAACAGAAGCTACTAACAGTACTATTTTAGATCTTTTACGTGCTTACACTATTTCAAAGCCACACACATGGGATACATATCTACATTTACTTCAATTTGCATATAACAATACTCCACATACAGCTACAAAGAAAGCACCATTTGAAGTTATTTATGGATATAGATTGCCTACACCTGTTGCTTCATTATCAAATAAAATTCAGACTACTGATGATATTGCTAACATGCACGCTACTATTTTTTATGAAGTCAAAGATATAATTGCCAAAGCCCAGCAATCATATATAAAACAAGCCAATAAGAAAAGACAGGCCATGAATTTTAAAGTTGATGATTATGTTTGGTTACGAATAGAAAAACGTAGATTACAAAGTGTAGATAAACACCCAGTTGTGAAATTAGCACCTAGATTCTATGGACCATTCAAGATCATACACAAAATCAATGACAATGGATTTAAACTGGAACTACCACAACATTGGAAAATCCACAACACCTTTCATATTAATTTATTACGACCCTTTAGAGGCCAATTACCTGTACACCCTGTCTATGAAAACCCACCTTTGCTAGATGATGAGACTAAAATCCTTGAGCCTGAAGCTATTATAGATACTGGCTTTATGACCACTAGAACTGGCCGTAGATATTCTAGATATTTGGTCAAGTTTAAAAACCATCCTGTTGAAGAGGCCCAATGGATGCACGCTAGAGACTTAAATGCTTTCCCCACTCTGTTAGCTCCACATTGAGCTAATAGCAATTGAGGACAATTGCTATCCCACCCCGGGGGTATGATGCCAGGAGGCATATTACACGGTGGATTCCGTGAGGTTTTACGGTGGATTCCATAAACTTTTATTACCGGGGCTCATACAGAAAGTGGATTCTTTGTGCGAGAAGTCGATGGGGACGCCTATCCTTTTCGGGCGTTTTGTTAATTTAGTGTGTACATGGGTGATTCCATGGCGGGTGATTCCGCAAAATACATATTTAAATTAATAAACGTTTATGATTTTAAAGTGTGCACTCGTGATAAATTAAGGTTAGGATTGATTTCGAACCAATTAATTTTTTAATGTAGCTAAAGACTGCTAGGTATTCACTTTTGTCGGTTTAATTGTATTATTTTACTAACAATTGTGAATGCTTCAGTTGATGTGTAGAGATAGCAGCGGTGGCAGTGGAAAGCATTGGAGGATAGCGTGTATTCAAATTATCATTAATATTTTGATGGATGCATACCTTAGGCATGGCACCTATATTTTGTCGCGTCTATTTATCAAGGCGTTTGATATTTATTTATTATTTTTGTATGTGCATGGGCGCACGATTTAGATATTTGTATTTGGATACGCTTGACCTCTTGGGCGCCCATTAGCTTTATTTCTATTTGGCACAAAAGCAAACTCAAAAGCTAAAGCGTGCTATTTTGTAATTTGGGCTATTATTTGAGCTTGAAGATGATTAATACATAAAATACATGCTTTGTGGAGCTCTCACACAAGGCATGGGGGGAGATTGCACCCGATTGGTCTCTTGTTCATGTCGTGCAAGCTTTCTACATTGATTTGTGTACAAAAGTAGAGTTCTTTTGTTCTAGGGGACCTTCTGACACTCACTACGCACGCTTACGACATCCGATCTGTACACCATGCCTTCTTGGTGTACAAGCAGTGATCAACTTGACTTCTTTGAAAGCCCTAAGACTGCATGAAAGTATCAAACTTATGATATTATTCCCTCAGTGCGTCTGTTTTAGCCCAACAAACTTTGTTTCAGTTTATTGACCATCTTCTCTTTGCCTTTAGCAACAAAACCCTCAAGTTATTGCATATATATGTCCTCATGCAGATCACCATGTAAAAATGCAATCTTTACATCCATCTGTATGAGCTACATATCCTCAGTTGCAATCAAGTCCAAAATGGTTCTCAAGGTAGTCATCTTGACTACAGGAGAGAAGATCTCATCAAAGTCAATTCCATGTTCCTGCTTCTTTTGCCACCAATCGTGCTTTGTACTTTGGTGAAGAACTGCAAGTGACCTTCATCTTGTAAACCCACTTGCATGGAAGATTTTTCTACCCTTTAGGTAGCTATATCAAGTCCTAAGTACCATTCTTATCAAGTGATTTCATTTCCGACGGCATGGCCTTGAACCATTTCTTGTTGTCCAGTCTAGTCATTGTTTCCTTAAATCATGACAACTCACCACAATCTGTCAACATGACATAATCTGCAACATAATACGTACCAGGAACAAAACTTTCAGGTGGTATTGATGGTTGATTTGACTTACAGAGTAAAGGATCACCATTTGCTAGTTTAGATGCTAGACTTATAAATCTGCATTTACAAGTTGTTGTCGTGAAATACAGACCTCTAATTTTGCATATACAGGTTGTTGTTCTGAAACTCTAGCATTCTATCCTGAGAGTTCAAGCTGTCCTAACTTCATGTTTTTAGGCTGAAACTGTGGTGTATCATGGGCAATACCTTGCTAGTCATTTCCAATACCATTTTCTACATTTTCAGGAGTATTTACAAGAAGTATATATTGATGTCCCCACTAGGCACAAATGACTTCCTGAAAAGAACCCTCTTGACTTCCTTAGTCTTCTGAAGATGCTTATGCATGTGATCTTCACAGAAGATGACATCATTGTTGCGTACTATCTTTCTTTTCTTGGGATCCCAAATTTTATACCCCATCTCACCCTCATCACCATTTATTTTGTTATTTATTTATTTTAATGTTTTTTATTAAATTAATAACTAGTTTTCTACAATCTATCCTGAGTGAGAATTAAACCATTTGGCTTCAACAATGGATCTGTATTTTTCAGTATTTTTTCAATCTATTTTTGGAATTTAAAATGAAATGTCTATGAATTTAGGTAAAAGTTTAACATTTTGGCCTTAAAATAATAGGGTGATTGTGTGTCAAGGCTTTCTTAGCTTATAAATATTCCAAAAGTAGTCAAATGCATTGATGGATTTTTTTGTGATTTTTTTGAATTTAATTTTGATTTTTTATTATTTTTTAGTGATTTTTTCTCAATTTTCAATGAATTTTGAAGGATTTTAAGGGTTGTTAATTTTTTGTAATTAATTATCTACATTGTAACCCAGAAAAAAATCCCAATTGGGTAATGAAAATTTTAGCTATTTTTTGTTTTGTAATTGAAATTTTTATAAAATTTTTAATGAATTTTTAGGGTTTTAGGATTTTTTTGGGTATTAATAGGTTTTTAAAAAATAAAAAGGAGGTACCTGGGCTGCGTGTGAACAACAACTTGTGCGCAAACGGCACACACCACCACATGACAAATCCTGACGTGCGTCCTCGCATATGAACACCTGCGTGCAGCTCACGAACGCGAACACGAACGCAAACACATGGCTGTGCGCGAACATCTACAAACAAGGTGGGGGGACAAGGTAGGGGTGTGGACCCGTTGATGCAAGAAAAAGGAGGTAGGGTCATCAGCGGGGTGGCGGTAGATTTCTGCAAGGGGAACAGGGGCAAAGGGGGCTCTAAGGGTACTACGGGGGAACGGGGCCGAAGGGAGGTTTTTTTGTTTTTTTGTTTTTTTTTTTGTTGGGGTTTGGGGGGGGTGGGGCACAGGGGTGGACAAGGGGGTTCGGCAAGGGGGTGGTGGGAGGCGAGATGGCGTGTGGTGGGTAGGGAGATGATGGGAGGGGGTGGTAAACGAGGGTGGCAGGTGGCGACAACGGCAAGCGGACGGAGGGCAGTGGGCGGCGGGTAGTGTGTAGACGGTTGGCGGGGGGACGGCAAACGGTAGGCGCAGGTAAGGGAGGAGGAACAAGAAGAAGAAGGAGGAAAATGAGGGGGAGCAGGAGCAGGAGGAAGAGAAGAAGAAGAAGAAGAAGAAGAAGAAGAAGAATAATAATAATAACAATAATAATAATAATAAGGAGGAGGAGGAGGAGAAGGAGGAGGAGGAGGAGGAGAAGAAGTAGGGAGAGAGGGGAGAGAGAGGGAGGGGTCAGGGAGAGAGAGAATGAAAGGAGAGAGAAAGGGGAGAAGGGGAGGGGAGGGAAAACCGTGGGGGGTTTTTTAATTGTTGGTTTTTGTTTTTTTTAAATGAAAAAACAATTGAAGATAAATAAGTAAAAAAACAAGGAAGTCCCCCTCGTCCCGCGCATAAGTGCAGGGCGAGGTAAAAAAAATTGCAGTGGCGGGAAGCAATGGGGATCGCGACAGCAGTTGGGTGTGGGATGACGCGATGGACGCGATGTCATGAGTAAAAATTAAAAAATGGGCTGTCACGCACGACGTGAGAGGCACGACGGGCGCAAATTAGCCAAAAATTTTCATAAAACCCAAATCGTGTGCTAGAACAAAATGCTGGTATAAGAAGCTAGAAATAAGGACTTAGTGTAAAATAATATTGGTATTCTGCCATGTCACACTGGCATTGGTATAAAAGGAGAGGACATGTAATTTTTCACATCTTTTTGACACATTAATACAATTACTATCCTTCTCTCCCATCTTGCTCACAGCTTCCATGGCTTCTCCCTCTTTCCTATCTTTCTCTCTCCAAATCTAGTATTTCTCTCTCCTCGTCACTCTTCTTCTCTCTCTTACTGTAGTATTTCTCTCTCTTCTGCAGTCTTCTCTCTCCTCTTTCTCTCTCCCTAGTTCACTCTCTGACAAGTGGTATCAAAGCGTTGGTCTTTGATCCATTCTTTTTCTTCTATTTTCAGTCCTATTTTCCTCCATCAAAATCAATTTGAGACAAGTATTGTACAAGACAGTGACTAGTGGAGTGCTGCAGATAATCTACAGTTAGTAAGAGACTACATCTGGATATATCCAAGGTCAGATATGGCAGAGGATGGCTTAAGTGGCATGTCGTCATTAAATTTCATGCAAAACTGGAGGTAACTAGGGTAAAAGAAGGCTAACCAGGCTTAGTTAGAGGTTAAACTCCAATTACTTTTCAAAAGGGAGCTTCTCTTCTCTCTCCTTCAAGCTTTTGGCTGAAGCTTCAATGGTGGTTGCCAAGAAATCTTCCAAGTTCTCTCTCTACTAATCATCCCTCATAGCCAAACCATGGGGCAATGATTCCTTATCACTTGAGCTTCAAGATGAGTATCCTAGTCAAGTAGTTGATGCAGGAGATGGAGCAGCATTCAGCCTGAAATTTGCGGTGAAAATTGCACTAATTTTCTTGCTCTCAACCTCTTCTTGATCTGCTCCAGATCTTCTACAGATTGATTACTTGCTTTGAAGCACTTCATCGGGCTCTATTTCAACAACTTTCAGCTGGAGGAGAACTCTAATCTTCATCTCCTTTGTTCAAAACCCTAAAACACAGCAGGGAAGCCATAGCCACAAACCTGGAAGCTCAAATTTCTTCAAAATTTGGACTTCTCCGACCTCCAAGGCTTCTCTAGTACTATGTACAAGTCGGATAGACTTTAAGATTGAAGACATTGTGGAGATTTCAGCTCGTGGAGGACATTGGAGCTCAAATGGAATGATTATTTTTGGGCTTTTCTTCAAGAGGCTTGAATCTTTGGTATTCAAGTGTTCAAGCAAGCCTGGGGCATTGATTCTTCACGGAGTTAATCATATTGGAGCTTGTATGGACTGATTCTATCCATATTTCAAGCTTTATGATGGATTTATGGTGGAATTTGAAGAAATTTTCCATCAATGGGATTGGAGCTGACATCTATCATCTTCTTCAAGCTTAATTGAGGTATTTATTTTACTAATCTCTGAAATCTCTCAATAATCCACTTGCTAATGCTTTTCCACTTGTTGATGGGAGATTATTGATCAATTAATTCTCTAAATTGATAAATATATTAGAGATTAGTGTTATTCCTCATTAATCTCAACCTATTCCATTGAATTTCATTCTTGATTTAATCATTACTCTATCATAGATATCATTTGCCAAGTTTGATGCATAACCTTGACTTGTTTTGGTTGAACTCTTTTACCCAAGCTGAAATATTGTAAAAGGGTAAGTACTAGCAATCAGTGAGTCACTAAATTGCATTGGTAAGACCCTTCCCCTATCCAAACTTTCAAGATTTCATTCAATTGCATTTCATGAAAGGGGCTGAATGAATATTTCAAAAATGCATTTCATGCTGATTGATTATATTAGCAAGCTACTGCCATGTTGATATACCCACTGAGAAAAAAGGTGGATGCCGGGGAGATAGTGGGACAAAAGAGAGGTGACCCTCCCTCACTATCAAAGATCCCGAAGGGGTGCAACCAACCGACTCGGGAGGGGGGGGGGAGGAACTTTGCCCACCTCTCGGTGTTTTGGAGCCTGTGTAGGGAGCCCGTCATGCCGTTTTATCCCTCACATAGGTACAACGAGTGGAGAATTGAAGATTTAAGACTTTCCAAAGGCTCAAGTATCTTCATGTTCAAAACATGGATTTTATAGGGCACTATAGGGCATTTACAGGTTGTTACAGGTACATTCTTCATTACTGAAGTATAGGTGCAAGTCCTATTCAGCCTTCTACAGGGTTTGTAACCATCTGGGATTATTATCTTGCCTTATAAGGTCAAAAAAGGGCACTTACAGGTTTAAACAGAGTGCAGGCTTGGACAGTTCAGACTCAAAAACCGAGTTGCAGAACTTTCTGTCCTAAAACTTTTATAGTGTGTTATAGCTCATCTTGAAGAGGGCATTCTTGGGTTCGATTTCACCTAAAAAGTTTTGAAATCAGAGTTCTCGAGCAAAAGTTATAGCCATTTTTCTGATAGGGGGTACTATAGGACTGCACTATTATGGCAGGACATAAGGGTAAAAATAAGGTCCAGGAAGATTATGTTCAGAAAATCAAGGATTCCATATTGGTTAATGCACCTCAAGAGAGCCCTGAAGAGCCTCAACAACAAGGGGAAGTTAGTATACTCAATAATACCTTGTGTGTTCATGAACAAAGACATAGGGAATGTCATGAGGCCATATTATCAAGAATGAAGCAAATGATTTTGTCTACTGATAAAATGAAGTCTTCCATTGAGAAGTTAGTGGATTCAATGACTCAAACAAAAGGATTCTATTGATAAGTTGGTGGAGTCTAATGCTCAAATTATGGCACAAATCTCCCAATGGATGCAAATGCAAATGGGATCTAAAGAAGCTAAAGAGAAAGCTTATTCAAATAGTGAGCCTTCAGTCCCACTTCAGCCATCTAACCAAAATGGTCATGGACATGGGATTATTGGAAGAAGAGGCATCCCAAATAGCCAATATGAAGTAGGAGACGCTTCACAACGGCATCATGACTATTTGGGTAGTATGAATGGAGCTAATTCTCAAGCTTTTGGGCTGAATACTCAAATTCCTAGGGGTTCTCTACCAACAAGAAGATTGCGTAGTGGTTCTCAACCACCTATTGGGAGATTTCCATCTCAATTTTGGGGTTCCATACATGGTACTCATGATCAGCCTATTTTGGGCCAGCAATCATTCCATAAAAGAGAGATAAAGGATAAAAATTTTCTAGCTAAATTTAATGGTCAGTCATCTTCACCATCTAATTTAGAGGAGTGGACCTCTAAGATGGAATCCTACTTTGACATATTCCCTAAAACTGATGACATGAAGATTCATTTTGTTTTCTTGCATTTGGAGGAATTTGCCCATACTTGGTGAAGGTATATAAAAAAAGAAAATGTACTTGTAGAGAATTGGGAAGCTTTCAAGGCACTTATCGCTGAAGTATTTGTCTCCCCTCTTGAAAAAGAGAAATTGGCATGGAGATGGTATGGTTTGGAACAAAGAGGCCTAAGTGTAAGAGAGTATACTAACTAATTTCTCAACCTAACCATATATGTAGAAAGCATCAGTGATGAGGCTAAGCTCCACAAGTATATGTATGGTCTAGAGCCATCTTTATCAGCTGATGTCATGGCACAAAGCCCTACTTCCCTCATTAAGGCTATTGAGCTTGCGGAGCGCTATGGAAGAAAATATAGAAGAGAGACTTCATTTCAGCCTAGTTTTGGACAGTCAAGGACTGTTTTTAAATAGGGGCAAGTTGGTAACACTTATGGCAACAATCATGTGCCAAATGGGAGCTTACAGGTACAAACTTATCCACCATTCAATGCTTCTAGACCTCAAAGTAATTTCAGGACAGCAAACAGTCCTAGAGTTTGTTGAAAATCAGCAATCACACTCAAACAGCCTCTTTGTATGGAGTCTCAGGGTCAAGGATATGCAGGCTAACTTATCCCATATGCACAATGGTGCCTACTGCAGTTTCCTACTTTCCTATAAAGCATTGTACATCTTGGAACCTAATTCACTTGTGTAACAAACAGTGTCCTTTCCATCATGAGTCTACACTTCTTTCTCCATCCTCCATAGCTTCCGGTTTTGCCATGCTCTAGATCCCGCATTTGTCACATGGTATCAGAGCCCAGTTGGGCATGTCATTGCTTGTCTAGCCTCTCTTGATTCCTTTCAACCTCAGTCTAGCTCAATGTCAGCTCATGACTTCATCTCCCAACTCTACTCTCACTGAAGCTTCCATGGCAGCCATAGCCAGCAGCACCCTGTCAGATTGAACTGCTTATATCTCACTCCACAGGTCAAATCTCTTGGAGCTTCCTTCTGGAAAAGTATTCCCCAACTCATAAATCTTCCCTGTATCACATCAATCCAGGACGTTGGACCATCTGGAGCTCAGCATTGTGAAAATCCCCAATCTCTGCTCTGTGTCTGCCATAGCCAGACAGGACCTACCTTGCTTGGAGCTTCCATAACTCTTCAACCAGGCCATTTCAGCCCACGATTTCTTCTGAAGAAATGTTCCTTGGCTTAGGGCGCTGCCTCCTGTCACTTTAAACACCAACATTGGTGATCTACAGCTCCAGCATTGCAGAAATTCGCTGTCGCTGTCCAGATCTGCGCCGTGTCTGTTCGAGCTCCCTGCGTGTGCCGTGCTGTCCGCGATCTGCACAATTTCCATGGGGTTTGATAGCCCATGAAGTCAGCTTCCTAGACATGTAAAATTTTTTTAAAATGATCAAGTATAGCTCCTGCAATGTTGAAAAAACCAGGCCCCTGTCTCAAAAACCCTAATTCCACCATAGCCAAAATTTCTCAAGCTTTTTTTTCTCAGTTTTTCTTTCTCCTGACACTCAACCCAAGTCTCTGTCACTCTAATCCATTGACCCAGCATCAAATCAAGGAGGGGAAGGACCTGAGAAGATTGAAGAACGACCGAACGATCCCAAACAAGAAGAATAAAAAAACCAAGCCCAACATCAACACTGATATAGTGTGTTTTCACACTGTCATTAACTGTGTCTCTTGACACACTGCATTCTGCTCTTCTACTGATAAAATCTCAGAATTTTGGTGTTGATTTGCTGCTGATCTTGCAACCTCAACATGGGAAAAGACTCTCCAAATGCTCGATTCAAAGGAGTCGGGTTCCACACTTGGCAAACCCGCATCAAGCTCATCCTGATGAAGAAGGGTCTCTGGGCCATCACAAATGGAAAAGAGAAGAAACCTCGGGACGCGGACCTTGCAACTACTTGGCAAAAGAATGATGATAGAGCTCAGGCCATTATCAAACTGGAGCTAGACGACAGTTATATCCATCATGTGGATAACTGTGAGACCTCACAGGATACATGGAAAAGACTTGACACCCTGTTCGGTGCACAATCTAAATCATCAAAGTATGGTCTCCTAATTGAATTCTTCAGGCTTGAAATGAAGTCCAGCACATCACTTGCCACACATCTTAATTACATGGAAGGACTCCTAACCCAACTTGCAGGAATCAACATTAAAATGGATGAAGATGTTTGCATCGGTGTTCTACTTAAGAGCTTGCCTCCTGAATATAATAATGTATCAACAACTTTAATCAACATGCCAAATCCTGAACTTGTTGATATCCAGGCATCACTGTTAGAAGAAGAAAATAAGCTAAAAACTAAAGAAGAACCAAGTACCTCTAGAGATGAGCATGCATTATATGTCGGCAACAGGTACAAAGGCAAGAAGGATCAGCTCTTTTGTGACTTCTGCAAAAGGACCGGACACACCGAGAAGTTCTGCCACGCAAGAAAGAGATCCCAAAAGGCCTATCTAGTCGCAGTCAAAGAAGAAGAAGAAAATGGAGCAAAGGAAGAAGAAGATGAAGATGAAGACCACCAGGATCGGAAGGACAAGACTCATCAGTCCTTGTACTCTCATAATTCTGATAGACTGTTTTAATAGCCTTGTATTTTCCTTGCCCTAATGCTTCCTGCCATAAGCTTTGTAAACTCCTTATGTAACTTGGCATTACAGTCCCTGTACACTTTGTGAGGCCCCTGTTACATCCTCTGGATGTCCACCATGTTTATGGTACCCACACTTAGCTTTTTCTGCAACAGCCTCTGGTGTTTTGCCATGTCTGTGGTATGCCCACACTTTGCAGGTGGTTCTCACTACAGCCTCTACACACTTTGTGCCTTTTCCAGTTGTGATTGAGGAGGGGTGTTGAGAATCAGCAATCACACTCAAACAGCCTCTTTGTATGGAGTCTCAGGGTCAAGGATATGCAGGCTAACTTATCCCATATGCACAATGGTGCCTACTGCAGTTTCCTACTTTCCTATAAAGCATTGTACTTGCTTCCTTTCTTAATGCAATGATAGTACTCTATTCATTTCAGTAAAGTGTCAATGTCATTGTCCACATACACAAGATTGTGTTTATGAGTCCAAGTCTCAATCTTGGAACCTAATTCACTTGTGTAACAAACAACGTCCTTTCCATCATGAGTCTACACTTCTTTCTCCATCCTCCATAGCTTCCGGTTTTGCCATGCTCTAGATCCCGCATTTGTCACAGAGTTGACTTCAAACAAGGGGATAGCAAGCCTAAATCCATTTCAGCCAACATGAATCCTAAGTCTATTCCTATGGATCTTTACAAAGAAAGAAAGGAGAAAGGCTTATGTTTTAAGTGTGGGAAAAAGGATACACCTGATCATGCCTCAAAGTGTGTATAAAAAAATGTCAAACCCAAGCTTCAGAGTATGTTAGTCTTTGAGGATTTTGAAGATGAGGTGGATGAAGCTAATGCAATTGCACTTAATGCTAAAAATGAAGATCTTGAGGAAGAAGTTGGGCAAGAGTATTTCTATGATCCAGCCGACTCTTTTCCTTTTGATCCAGGTGGAAGTGTTTCTTTTGATCCAGGTGGGACTTGTCATGATATGAAGGAAAACATTTGTGGAAAGCCAGTGTTCATTCTGATAGACAGTGGGAGTACTCATAGTTTTGTGAATAAGTCCATGGACAAGCTGAATTGTATTTCCACAGATTTACAGCAGTCCATTAGAGTTCAAGTGGCCAATGGTGAAGAGGAAATCAGCACACAGATATGCCCACAGATTTCTTTACAACTGGCTGAAAATTTTGAAGCAAAAGTAATCCTGATCACTTTGGAAATGGGGCCTATAGACATTATACTCAGTTGTGATTGGTTGATGACATTAGGCAGGATCACTATGGATTTCTCATAGTTGTATATGGAGTTTATCTTCAATGGACAACTTATCTATTTACAGGGAATTCCTAGTAGATTAGATTTTTAGCTTATTACCATTTAACAACTCAAAAGGGAGTACAAGAGGTGCTCACAAATATTTTTTTTGCATTTGAATAAAGAGATGCAAGATCAGACCAATAATTTAGCAAACCATCCAGCCTTGACAGCTCTTCTTGAGGAGTATAGGGATTTGTTTGAGGTACCTACTTCATTGCCTCCCAAGAGAGTAGTAGATCACCCCATTGATTTGGAGCCCAACTCAAAGTCAATCAATAAGCCACCTTACAAATTATCAAAGTGTGAATGAGAGGAAGTAGCAAAGAAAATCCAGGAACTTCTTGAGATGGGATTCATTGAACCAAGTTCTTCACCTTATGCATCTCCAATTCTGTTATTCAAAAAGAAAGATGGATCTTTTAGAATGTGAATTGACTACAGGGATCTTAATAAGATCATAGTGAAGAACATGTATCCGATACCTAGGATTGATGATTTGCTCGATGAGCTCAAGGGGGATCGATTCTTTACAAAGATTGATTTGAGGTCAGGGTATCATCAGATTCACATGCAAGAGGTGATGAAGTCAAGACTACTTTCAGGACTGATCGTGGGCTCTATCATTTCTTACTGATGCCATTTGGGCTTACAAATTCTCTAGTTACCTTCCAAATCTTGATGAATAAGATTTTACAGCCTTTCCTCTTTCAGTTTGTCTTGGTGTTCTTTGATGACATTCTGATCTACAGTAAGACTTTACAGGATCACTTGGCACATATGAGGAGGGTTTTTGATGTATTGAGACATCACAAGCTTAAGAGAAGAAGTGTTCTTTCATGCAAACTGAAGTGGAATACTTGGGACATATTGTCAGTGAAAAAGGAATACATGCTTATCCCAAGAAGGTGCAATGTATAAAAGATTGGCCAACACCTACTACTACTACCTCTCTTAGAGGATTCCTTGGTTTATCTTCATTGTATCTCCGATTCATTAAGCATTATGTGGCCATTGCATCGCCTTTGACTGATAGGTTGAAGAAGGAGGCTTTGTTTTGGGATGCTCTTGCAGATAGCAGCTTCAACCAGTTAAAGGGAGTCCTTACACCTGCTCTTATCTTAGTGTGCCCGGACTTTTCCAAAGAATTTACTATATAGTGTGATGCTAGTGGCCATGGCATTGGGGCTGTTTTGCTACAGGAGCATGGAGTGATTGCCTTTGAGAGCCATAAGCTTACATATAAAGAAATGGCCATGAATGTTTATGACCGGGAGATGTTGGCTATCTTGCATGCAATTAAGAAGTGGCACCATTACTTGTATGGAAACCGATTCAGAGTACACAGTGATCACAAGGTACTTAAGTATTTCCTTACTCAGTCCAATCTTACTCCTAAGCAACGTTGTTGGGTAGCTACATTAGACAATTATGATTTTGACATCACTCATACAAGTGGCAAAGATAATATAGTGGTTGATTCTCTTTCTCGTATGTGAACTTGCAAAGTTTCAGCTATGACATAATTGCATAATGATTGGATTGAAGAATTACAGGAGGCTTATCTTTTAGATGAAGAATTCAGCCATATTTTTGAGAAATTATAGCAAGGTCTTATGGAAGAAAACTCGCATTATCAATTCAAAAACGGCCTTATTTGGTTGAAAGGCAAGCTTGTTATTCCTTCTACCTCTTCTTTTACACAAAAAATTATGGAGGAACTACATTCTTCGCCTCTAGTTGGACATTTAGGAGTTTTCAAGACCTATGATAGGATCAAAAAAAGTTTCTATTGGAAAGGACTGTGGAAAGATGTCAAGGACTTTGTCATGAAGTGTATGCATTGTCAGCAAAATAAGGACAGCACCCATAAGCCATGAGGTTTGTTATAGCCATTACCTATTCCTACAGAAAAATGGACTCATATTACTATGGATTTTATTACTGGCTTGCCTACTACCAAGAAGGGATGGAATAGTATATATGTAGTGGTAGACAGACTCACCAAGGCAGCCCATTTTATTCCAACCAAGATTCAAGGAGGGAGAGAGAAAGAGAGGGGGAGGGAGAGGAAAAGAGAGAAAAAATATTAAACATAATAGGGAAAGAGAGAAAGAGAGGGAGAGGGTAAGGGTGAGGGAGGGAGAGGAAATGAGAGAGGGAGAGGAAGAGAGAAAAGGAAATGAGAGAGGGAGAGGAGAGAGAAAAAGAGAGAAAAAACATTAAACCTAATAGGGAAAGAGAGAAAGAGAGGGTGAGGGTGAGGGAGGGAGAGGAAATGAGAGAGGGAGAGAAAGAGAGAAAAGGAAGAGGAAATGAGAGAGGCAGAGGAGAGAGACAAAAGAGGGTGAGGAAGGGAGAGGAAATGAGAGAGGGAGAGAAAGAGAGAAAAGGAAATGAGAGAGAGAGAGGAGAGAGAAAAAGAGAGAAAAAACATTAAACCTGATAGGGAAAGAGAGAAAGAGAGGGATAGGGTGAGGGAGGGAGAGGAAATGAGAGAGGGAGAGGAAGAGAGAAAAGGAAATTAATTATTGTTTGTTGTTGTTGTAGTAGTACTAGTAGTTTTTTTTTCTTTTCTTGTTTATTGTAGTAGTAGTAGTAGTAGTAGTTTTTTCTTCTTTTCTTGTTTATTGTAGTAGTAGTAGTAGTAGTAGTTGTTGTTGTTGTTGTTTTTTTTTTTTTTCTTATTCTTTTCTTGTATATTATAGTGGTCATAGTCATGGTAGTGGTAGTTGTAGTGGTAGATGTGGTGGTCGTAGTCGTGGTCCTAGTCATGGTAGTGGTAGTGTAGTCATGGTCATGGTCATGGTCAGGGTCGTGGTCAGGGTTGTAGTCGTAGTCATGGTTGTTGGTCATTGTAGTCGTAGTCATAGTCGTGGTCGTGGTCATGGTCGTGGTTGTAGTCGTAGTTGTAGTCATAATCGTGGCCGTAGTCGTAGTCATAGTCGTAGTCATAGTCGTGGTCATGGTCATGGTTGTGGTCGTGGTCGTGGTCGTAGTTGTGGTCGTGGTCGTCGTAGTCGTAGTTGTAGTCGTGGTCATGGTCATGGTCGTAGTCATAGTCGTAGTCATGGTCGTGGTCGTGGTCATGGTCCTGGTCGTAGTCGTGGTTGTAGTCATAGTCGTAGTCGTAGTTGTAGTCGTAGTCATAGTCGTGGTCGTAGTCGTAATCATAGTCGTAGTCGTAGTTATGGTCATGGTCATGGTCGTGGTGGTAGTCGTAGTCGTGGTCGTGGCGTAGTCATAGTCGTAGTCATGGTTGTGGTTGTGGTCATGGTCATGGTCGTGGTCGTAGTCGTGGTCGTGGTCGTGCTCGTGGTTGTCGTAGTCGTAGTCGTGGTCCTGGTCATAGTCATAGTCATAGTCATAGTCGTAATCGTGGTCGTGATAGTGGTCGTTGTAATTGTGGTCGTGGTTGTGGTCATAATCATAGTCGTAATCGTGGTCGTTGTAGTCGTAGTCATGGTCCTGGTCATGGTCCTGGTCATGGTTGTAGTCGTAGTTGTGGTCGTGGTCGTGGTCATGATCGTAGTCATAGTTGTAGTCATGGTCATGGTCGTCATAGTCGTAGTCGTGGTCGTGGTCGCGTCGTTGCAGTCATAGTCGCAGTCATGGTTGTGGTCGTCATAGTTGTAGTCGCAATCATGGTCGTGGTCGTCATAGTTGTAGTCGTAGTTGTGGTTGTGGTCATGGTCGTGGTCATGGTCATAGTCGTAGTCATAGTTGTGGTCGTGGTCTTCATCGTAGTCATAGTTGTGATCATTAAAGAAAATGAGAGAGGGGGAGGAAGAGAAAAAAGAAGAAGGAACGAGAGAGTCTTTACATACGTTAATTTTTGCTGAGTTACAAGAGAAGAAATCCCTTCTCAAACAATTTAAGAAAGAAAAAAAGAATGATAACAAAAACAAATTGTTTGCAGTAACGTGGACAAAATGGAAATGTAATGAACGAGGATCACGAGAGCATGGCATGGGAACATACCAATCACACTGATGGTATATAAGGTGTAAGAGGATATTTTGAGGCATGATAGAAATTATCAAGAAACTCTCTTTTCACCTTCTCAAGCTTCCATGGCTTCTTCTTCTTCTTCCTCTCTCCCTCTTTCTCTCTCTTCTTCTTGCCTTTCTCTCTCCTCTCCCCCTTCTTTTGTTGTCCTTCTCCCTCTCCTTCCCCTTAGTTAGGACAATTAGGTTTCTTTCATTACAAGTGGTATTAGAGCTCTGTCCTTGATCCTTCTCTTTCCCCATAGATTTAAGGCTCTCACAATTTCCCACAATTAGAAAACTTCAGTTACATCTCTTTCATAGGTACACAGGAGTACTCAGGTAGGCTGTCAGCCCTCTTGAAGATTGTGGCAGCCTTTCTTGGAGCTTTCCCAAGAACCATGGACAAATATAGAGGCGGGTAGAAAAATTTGACACGTCGTCACTAATTTTCATGCAAGTTTTTAGGGTTTTGGGCAAAAAGTAGGGTAGCACAGTTAGAGAAGGCCAAAAACTCAATTACTTTTCAAGAAGACCTTCTCTCTCCTCTTTTCCTCAAGCTGCTATGGAAGCCCCAGCCCAAGAACCTCAGAAATCTTGCCTCCCTCCCTCTTCCTCAACAAGAATGGCTTGTCCCAAGGCTTTCCCCTCAGCTGGAGCATCACATTGAGCAGCAGCAACCCTGATCTACCCTGCCTGTAGCCCCCAGGAGCAGCCTTGAAATTTGTGGTGCAAAAAGCGGGCTGCTTCCTGGCCTGCTGAAAAGCCCCCCCATCCCTCCTCTCCTTCTTGGCCTCACTCCTGGCTCTTGGCAACCTTCTTGGGCAGCATTCTTGGTCCCCGGGAGTCCCTCTTCAACCTAGCTCAAGA
Source organism: Lygodium microphyllum (assembly GCF_053477565.2). Classification (NCBI taxonomy): domain Eukaryota; kingdom Viridiplantae; phylum Streptophyta; class Polypodiopsida; order Schizaeales; family Lygodiaceae; genus Lygodium; species Lygodium microphyllum. The sequence continues at coordinate 140,134,980 of NC_141146.1, forward strand.
TTTCGGCCATCAAGAAGCACGGGACGAAGATTACAAGAAAGATTTGAAGGCATGCACTTGTGGGCAGCCATGGCTATGGAGTAGAACTTCAATTTCAGCAAGAACTCTTCATGGGAAGGTCCTGAGCCATCTTGCCCCAAGCTTGACTTCACCCTTTCTTGATGGAGCACAACCATGTTGGAGCTATGGAGCATGCGGGATCAAAGTGGAGCTCTCATGAAGGACTGAGGTGGCATTAGTGGCTGCCTTCTTCTCCAAAAGACTCAAGGTAACTGATTCTTGGCTCTCATGCTGGGTGTTTAATTAATAAATATCTGCCATGTATATTCCAGGTGAGGAAAAGCCCGATACCAGGCAAGGTGGCAAGAAAAAAGAGAGGTGACCCCCCTTGCCATCAAAGACCTTGAAGGGGTGCACAACCCAGCTCGGGGGAAACTTTTCCCACCTCCCGGTGATCCGGGGCCCAAAGAATTATTGCAGGTGTAGGTACATTTGATGGAATAGCCCGAACCCTGATCACTTGAGCCTACAAGCCCCTACATGCATTGGTAATGCCACGAACCACTTGGTAATGTATGGTGGATGCAATGCAAGAAGGGCAGGGTATGCAATTATGGAATTGGTTTCAGCAATGAAATATGGATGCAAAGGATATATGGCTTTATGGGGCATTGAGAGCCACCGTTGAGGCCGTGGATGTCTGGGATAAGACCCTCACCATTCGGATAGACTATGCTCCTTGAGGGAGTCTTTGCAGGGTATTGCAGACAACTAGTCCTACACAGTCAGCCCGCAAAAGTTGATTATAGCAAAGCCTTCTTGTGTGATTGAGTGCAGGGTCTATAGCTTGATTTGAAGAGGCATCTTTCCCTTCGATTTGAACTAAAAACCTCCCCATTCCGGCTTACGGTTTGGGAGATACACTCAGTTTTGTGCTCAGAGGTACTATGGGACAGGCAACAGTCCTACACAGTTAGCCCACAAAAGTTGATTGTGGGATTGAGCGCGGCCTCTATAGCTTGATTCAAAGAGGGAAGCTTCCCCTTAAATTTGAACTAAAAACCTCCCCATTATGCCCTATGGTTTGGGAGATACACTCAGTTTTGTGCCCAGAGGTATTGTGGGACAGGCAGTAGTCCTACACAGTTAGCCCACAAAAAGTGATTACAACAAAGCCCTGATCATTTACTGTCGGAGATATTTTTACATAGCCTCGTAGAGGGGATCAAGAGATTTTATTTGAATCAGAAATTTTGGTGATCAGAGTTCGCTAGCTCAAGTTATCGTCATTTTTGTAACAAGGGGTTTGGTGGAGTGCACTTGAGATGGCAGGCCACAAGGGTAAAGCAAAGGCCCAGGAGGAATTTCAGCGTGAAATAAGGGACTCTCGTGCCTCAATGAATGATCCTAGCTCAGCCCAGGAGGATCGTGAAGACATGTTTGAAGAGGGTGCCCCCAAGATAGACCGCTTATCTCTGCTCAACCAAACCTTATGCCAACATGAGACCCATCATGCTGAACGACATCGAAAGATGGAGCAACGCCACAGGGAGATGGAAACCCGCCAAGATCACCGTCATTCTGAGATGATGGCTAAGATGGACTTATTCATAGAGCACATGGGCGCCCTCATACTCGCCATTGCCCCCCCCTCGGATCGACCCAAGGAGTATGTCCCTCCCCGTGAGGCTAACCGCCCTTTCCCCTTGGACACCGGGCGTAGCCCACAAGGTCTCGGTGGTACCCATGGCATTCCCCATAGCACTTATGAGATGGGTGAGCCCTCCACTCAACATGATGAGCCCCTCTTTCCCTCCCCTGTTACGAATCCTTCAAGCCCATCATTGGCACCCCAACTCCCCCGTAATGGAAGCTACTTACACACTTAAGGGAATGGCTCCAATGCAAATCTTGGGCAGCATGGAATGCACAGAGTGCATGGGCAACATGCATATGGCAATGGGCAGCATGCACATGGAAATGGGAAGCATGCACATGGCAATGGGCAGCATGCATATGGTAATGGGTAGCATGGACATTTTGGATAGCAAGGTCCTAATGGGCAATTTGGTCCTCATGTAATGCACGGGCAGCATGGCCCCCATGGGAATTTTGGACAGCAAGGCATGTATGGGCAGCATGTAGCACATGGCATTCATGGGCAGCCAGGCCCAAATGAGCTGTGTGACAAGATTGTGTTTACTACATTCAATGGGTAGTCCTCATCCCCAGCTAAACTAGAGGAATGGACCTCTAAATTGGAAGCCTATTTTCTCATCTACCCTCATATCGATGAGGCAAAGATCAATTTTTCCTCCCTTCATTTAGAAGGTTTTGCCCACACATGGTGGAGATTCGTTCAAAGAGAAAATCAGTAGTTTCGTGATTGTAATATTTCTGCTGAAAATATTACGAGCCCTGTGATTCTCATGCAATGACAATTCTGGCATTGAAGATACGGATGGTGCAAACTTTAATGGTACACGACAACATGACCCTCCACTGGCAAAAATCGAGACTAAGGTTTAAAGAAACCTACATGTCTACATATGAACCTCCTCTTGGGAGTAGGTCAAAAGGATAATTGATAGATTTATGCAAATTTTTTTAATTAATCCTTCTTTCCCCCTCGCCGAAGGCTGTGCTACAGGTGAGGGAGTAAGATGCTAATGAGTAAGTGTGGTTGCTGGACGACATGGGGGGGGGATCAGCATGCATCAGGCCGCGTGGGGGGGGGGGGGAGAAGAAAGGGTAGAGAGGGCGTGAAAAAAACGGGAGCGCATGAAGACTGCGCCAGCTATGCCGATCAGGGAGTTGTGAGGCTGAAGGAGTTCGTGAGGAAGAGAGGAAGTCGCCAAAGCCGCCGCCTGGGTTCCATGTTGTCGCCGCTTGTAACGTGACGCCCCAACTGCCAAAGTGGCTGTCTTCATCCCTCTCCTCCACATGGTCTTCATCACGTTCCCCTAGAAGCTTCCTGGAAGCTTCTAAGGGGGCTCTCTAAGCCCCCTTTCTCATTGAAATTCCCACGCAAGTCCTTTTAACCCTCGGGTTTCTTTAAAATCCCTTTTCTATTGCCCCTTCTCAAGCGGACTTTTTATCCTCGAGAATTAAACCCTTTTCCCCCTTGCATCCCCCATAAAGCTCACATTAGCCAGGTTTTTAAGCCCTTTTCATAGCATCTCCACAAGGCTTTTTTTTCCTTTTAAAGCCTCCCATTTAAATCCCCACACAAGTTCATTTTAAACCCTTCCCACACAAGTCTTTTAAATCCATTGTATCCCTTTTCGAGAAGGCCCTATTATATCTAGAATTTCCAAGTCCCCTTTCCCTTACATTCCCCAAAAGCCATTTTGCTGGTTGTAAAGTCCTTCCCGTGGACTCACATAAAGCCATATTAGCCGGGTTCTAACCCCTTTCCCATTTCAACTCCCACAAGTCGTTTTACCCCGCGGTTTTTCTTAAGCCCCCTTTTCATGAAGATCAATTGTATTCCCGGAACTTCTACGAAAAGAAGGGGTGTTCATAAGTTCCCATTTCCAAAGCCCAAATTCCGCAAGAAGGTGCATTGGTCAAGGAAGCCCTATTTCAAAAAGGGAATTGCGTGTGCGAGGGAGATGGACCAAGATCATAAGTTTCCGGCCAAAGTAAGAAGGTCGAATTCTCGATGGCCCCTAAAAAGGCACAAGACGCAATTGTAGGAGGATCATCTCCTAACACTCATGTGGAAATTTCACCGAATCCACAAGTCCAAGTTTTCTTCCTAATTTTGGTTTACGTCGAAATATCACAATTATGCATGGATAATTTAAGGAATTAGGATGCACTTTTGGCTATTTTAAAGGAAATAACTTAGAATCGAAGGTTTGGTCATTTGTATTTTTCAAAGAAATGACTGAAAGAAGGACATAAGACATCTATGCATTCTTAGCAAAAAAAATTTATGCATTGCAAAGTAACGAATTTAGATCAACTAATGACCATCATTTCAAAGTTGAAATTATTGTAGTACACTTCGATTATGCATGGAAAGATTAAATTGCCTGTCACATTATTAGACATCTCTTCTTCGCAATGATTCATTAAAGAAGGTTGCTAACAACAGTAGGAAATTGCAAGGGTTGAAAATGATTCTAGGGCTGCATGAAGTAGATTAAACTCTAGGCAATTGGCATAAATCTTGTTCAACTGCGTAGTTGTTAGAAAAGGCTGCATAGTTCAAACATAAAACCCTAAAGCTTAGTAGTTTGAATCTTGAATGCATGTTCTAGAAGGATCAATAGAAATTATGCCGTAACTTAGCATATGCTTTGATCTTAACCAGAAATGATAGGGTTTGTAAATCTAATCATACGTAGGCAATGAATCATGTGATTAGGAGAAAGGCATCGTAAATATCTTCAAGAATAGACAAGTAAATTGGTTTACCCTAAACACCTAAACCGCGAAGGACTCGCTTAGGAATGGTTAAATCGATGCAACATATCCCAAGTGCTAACTAGGATTAAGCACATTGAGGACGTGACCTAGTTGCATTTATTGCCAAGTTGAAACTCTCATACCCTAAAGACTTGCCCACATTCACAAAATGTAGGGACAATAGGACATGCTCGCAAGAAACAATCTGGGGTTTCTACCCAAAGGATCACTCGCTAAAAAGATGAAACTCGGTTTGAATTGAAACCCTAGGACTAATAATGTCGGCCTAGTGTATTCAAGAACAGATTGGTTATGAAGACACCCTAACCTTGTTTCCTATCTAATCATGATTCCGTGATTAGAAGACGTTGTTCGATGGGTAAAATAGTCCCATGGATTAGACGCGGCACTTGTGCAACAAGTTGCAGAGTCCCATGGTCTTATGGTTTGACCACAAGAGAATGGCCAATTCCTCGAAATAAGATTGGCAGATTCTTGTGCAAGTTTATCTTGCAAGAGGATGAGTAGCCGTCATGATATAGTACCTTTCTTGGGAAAAGTGACCAAGATAAGGGGATTAGATATTTGCTTAGAAGCAAAGGACCAATCAATAATTTGGAGCAACATATTTTTTGTTAACAGAACTTAAGGTATTGGTTAAGTTGGGATAATAGGGTACGTCCCTAACCCAAGGACATAAGGGTTAACAAACAAACCCTTAGGGATCTTGCCAAGTCGCAATTGATCCCGGATCGAATGCTGGATGCATTCAGAGAGAAAGATTCACTCCTTAGCAGTTAGCCAAATAACAACCACCGGAAATGATTGTGCTTGTAACAGTTTAGAGAGCATTGTTTGCTTTGTTTGATCAAGGAATTAAAGGATGAAAATATATCTAATGCTTCAGGTTGAAGGCCTAAAGGGAGAGGCAGTCTCAATGACCCCCTATTGTCTGCCTGATCCTAACCAAGGGGGTTGTTAACCGCGCCGGGTAGGTGGACTGAACCCGCCGCGAGAGGTTGCTCCATTGAGCGCTACTTGGAGCAAGAGGACGCTTAGGTGCCAGGGGGGCTCTGGTTGTAAATCCCTCGCCTTTCGGGCCATGCACAAGAGGCCAACGTGACTCGAGATTGGATCTCGAGGCCCGCATACTAGTCTACGGGCGGAATCTTGGATTAGTAATCCCTGTGGATTGCTGGATAGCCTTCGGGCGGATTATGGATAAGCCTACGGGCTAAACTTTATAAATGTTTTCCAAAGATAAATATGATAAGCTGTTGAAAAGGAACTTGTTTGGCATTGCTTTTCTATGTCAAGTGCTATGATTACGTGAAGGAACCGGTGCCTAACGGGCTAATTAAGGAAGCTGTTTGATGCATGTCCAACTAAAAATGTGGTAGGTAATTAAACAACTAAAACAACTTGAGGAAAGTGCGGTGGATGTGGCCATGGGTCCGTCCTATGCACGGGTGGTTCCGGTTGGCCAAGAACTTTTCTCAATCATAATGGACAGCAAGGAGATCGTTTCAAGGGAACCAACGAAGGATTTGTTACAGTTGGTATCAGAGCAAGAACCAACGAAGGATTTGTTTTTTTAAAGAAATCTTAATAAGAACAAGTAAAGCAAATGTTGCTATTCCGAACATTTCCTTACTTTTGATGCTATCTTGCAGAATTATGAAGGATGGAACAGGTTCTTAGTGTTCCGAGTCATGTTTATGACCACGATGCATTCCCCATATTATCAACAAAGGGTTGAAATGATGAACATCCTAGATCGTATCTATAATCCATCGCCTCTGTACGTGAAATGGAGATGGATGGGGGGTTTGAGGGGTCTATTACATTGCTACCCCCCACCGACTTGCGTACCTTCGAATCAACTTGAAAAGAATCAAGTGGATGGAGGACTTAAAGATCATGAAGCTGTTTGTCTTTATTGAGGCTCACGCAAACGTGACCCTACATGTCGGAGGTCGAAGGGTTAATCAGAATAAGTATGTGTACGGGGAAGTGATTTGAGTAATCCCTGCCGACTGAATCAAGGTGTTGGGACATCATGAGAAGAACGGATATCAAAGAAAAAGATACCCTTATCTTCCAATGACCTATCGATTCCTGAAAATCGATGACCCCAATCCGTACTACTACTCAGTTCCTGTAGCTAAATGCAACAACATCTTATTCTCCTCGAATTAATATATCAGCTTGTTCCATCGCCCAAGAATAATTGTACTCCGGAAGGGCTATGCCCATATGAATGAAATAAGTGTTCCTCTTAACAATGATTGTCTTGACTGTGAATATTATTAAAGAAGTAAAGTGACTTGGTCACTTGGCTAGAAGCTGAAGTAGATATGTAATGTAATGTGGAATTCTTACTAGGAGGGAAAGTCGACTTCGGTTAGAATTCAGGGTCATGAATCTAGGTATCCATGAGTGTTTACTTAGAATGGATTGGCTTAAACCTAATAATGCCCACATTCATTGTGGTAAGGGCCAAATTTCCTTTCGAAACTCTGAAGGGGAATTGGTCACAACTCAAGGTGAGGTTGGGAAGCAAAAAATTCAATTGGCCAAAGCATCTCAAATTATAAAGGGAGTCAGAAAGGGACTACCTGTCTACATGATTAAGCTCAATAAGTTAGATCAGAAATAGGAGTTTAGTGAAGGACCTTCATGGCTAAAGGAATACGCAGATGTATTTCTTGAAGAGTTAACAGAACTCTAGCCTCCAAGAGAAGTGGATCATGAGATCAAGCTAGTGCCAAGAGCTGCGCCAATTGCAAAGAGAACTTATAGAATGTCCATCCCAAAAGCAATTGAGCTAAAGGAACAACTCAAGCAACTGCTAGATCAGGGCTACATCCGTCCTAGCAGTTCACCATGGGGAGGTCCAGTACTGTTCTAGAAAAAGAAAGATGGAACGCTTCAACTGTGTATTGATTACAGAGGGTTGAATCAATCAACTGTTGAGAACAAGTACCCTATTCCTAGAATAGATGAGCTTCTTGATCGTCTTCAGGGTACGAAGATCTTCTCCAAGATTGATCTCAGGTCTGGTTACTATCAGATAAGAATCAAGGAAGAAGATATCCCAAATACGGCCTTCAACACAAGATATGGACACTTTGAGTTTCTAGTTATGTCATTCGGGCTTACAAATGCGCCTGCCACCTTCAACAGGATGGCCATATCTTGATGACTTCGTACTCGTCTTCTTTGATGACACTTTAGTCTATTCCAAACAGGAAGACGATCATGAACCACAACTTTGGATTGTCCTTGAGACAATGAGAGCACATAAGCTCTATGCTAAGATGAAGAAGTGTGCATTCTTCAAACGTTAGATTGAATATCTAGGATTCATCGTATCAGCAAAAGGAATCTCAGTGGATCCGGCCAAAGTCAGAGATGTTCTAGAATGGCCAATACCAACAATTGTCAAAGAAATACACAGTTTTCTTGGATTGACAGGATGGTATAGGGTCTTCATAAAAAACTATGCTTTGATTGCAGCACCTCTGACAGACTTACTAAAGAAGCAAACATCCATTGCATGGTCAACTGCCAAACAAACCAGCTTTGATAGATTGAAGAAAAGCTTGGTATCAACACCTATCCTAAAACTTCTAGACCTCAGTAAGGAGTTCGAGGTAGTAACTGATGCTAGCACGCTTGCCTTAGGATGTCTGCTCATGCAGGAAGGTCATCCTGTAGCATACTCTTCAAGGAAAATGAAGAGCCATGAGAAGAATTATGCTACCCATGATCTAGAACTGTTAGCTGTCATCCATGCTTTAAAGCTTTGGAGACACTACCTGTTGGGTAACAAGTTTACTCTAGTGATTGATCATAAAAGTCTCAAGTGGATCTTTACCTAGAACGAGCTCAACATGAGGCAACATCTTTGGATTGAAGTGCAAGAGGAGTATGATTTTGAAATCAAATATTCACCGGGAAAGGAGAATGTAGTTGCCAATGCACTCAGTCACAAGGCATTCCTTAATTCTCTAATCTTACAAAATCCATCAACAACTATATCTCTAGCCACAAATGTGTCCATGCCAAACACCCCAATACTTGAGCTAGCTAGAGAGGAAGCAAGCCATGATCCATCCTATCAAAAGATGCTAAGGGAGATCCCTATCAAGGATTAGGACCAAAAGCTACAAGCTAAGTATCATGAATTCTCTATCAATAGTGGACTGGTCTACTATAGAACGAGGTTATGTATACCGGCAAGCCAGTCACCTAAGCAGAAGATATTGTGGGAAGCTCATGATTCCCCTTTCTCAGGACATCCTGGCTATGCTAAGACTCTCAATGCAGTTAGAAAGAGCTACCATTGGGAAAGGCTTAAAGGTGACGTTCTCAAATATGTCACTGAGTGTTTGTCTCGTCAATGTATCAAAGCCGAACATGTCAAAATGCCAGGAAAGTTGCAACCACTCGACATTCCCCAAATGAAATGGGAATTCATCAGTATGGACTTTGTTGTTAGCCTACCCCAAGTTTAGGGAGGATAAAAATCCATCATGGTTGTGGTTGACATGCTTACTAAGGTTGCACACCTTATTCCAGTAAAGACAAACTATAAAGCCTCAGACATTGCAAGGTTGTTTATAAAGGAGATATTCAAGCTACATGGGTTACCCAGAAGAATCATTAGTGATCTGATTCTCTCTTCACATCACATTTCTGGAGAGCTATCTTCGAAGCCATTGGGACTCAACTCTATTTTAGCACAGCTTACCATCCCCAAACTGATGGCCAAATGGAGCGAGTCAATCAAGTTATTGAGGATAAGCTAAGGGCACACTACTGTCGTGAACCAAAAAGGTGGATTCAATATTTGTCTTTGGTGGAATTTTCCTACAATGCTTCTTACCAACAAAGCATTCAGATGACCCCTTTTCAAGCATTGTATGGTCATGACTGTCAAAGTTCCCTAAACTTCTCAGATCCAACCTTGACGGTTGAAGCTTCAAGGCAGATACTGGAAGAGATGGATGACCAAGTAAAGTCAATAAGACAAGACATCCAAGCCGCCAAGGATAGACAGAAGGCCTATGAGGATTTGAAGCATCAAGATAGAATCTTCGAGGAAGGAGACATGGTCTTCATTTGCGTACGCCCAAAGAAGAGTTCCCTATCCTTAGGAGATTGCAAGAAGCTATGCCCAAGGTATTGTGGACCATACGAGATCCTCAAGTGCCTAGGACCTAATGCTTATAGACCGCAACTCCCTGAGAGCCTAAAGATTCATAATGTATTTCATATTAGCCTATTGAAGAAGTATGTACCTAATCCTAGCCATGTACTTGATGACCAACAAGTGGTAATGCCTAGCCAAGGATTCCTTGAGCTACGGCCTGACAGGATCTTGTTGAGATATCGAGCTCCACTCGTGATATGCCAGGGTGACTGTTCTACATTTATGTCACCGACGTGTTAGTTGCAGATGCGGTTGGTACACCGCCCATGAATAATAGCTACATGATAGCTATCCTTATCTACTCTAGTTCGTGGCTCAGTTAGTACGCCACCTTAGTTAGTTGAGTTTGGTTTGAGACCCATATATAGGGTTCTTCTATTTCTTTGTATGAGAGTTCTTTTGGCTTACACAACTAAGAAGAGGAAAACTGTTTTCAGCCTCCACCCTTGTGTGTATTCCCCCATTGTGCAAGCAAGAAAGCTACAAGTGAGACTCCTTCCTTCTCTCCCACAATCTTGACATGGTATCAGAGCCTTGTTCGTGGTAAGGAGCTCAAGAAAGCAAGCCAAGCTCGCGGTGTTCTGGTAAGAGGAGCAGTGTTGCTTTCATTTTCTGTTTTGGGAGCAGATCTCTGCAGGTAGCACAGCCGGAAATTGCAAGAGTGCATTGTCTCAGGTTGAGACACCCTTCGCGGTGAAGCAAGAGGGCAGTATATGCTGCGGGGGTGGGCTTTAGCCCTTGGCGACCTTGTTTTTTTGATTTGAGGCCATTTTGGGGCCTGTTTTGTAGACGGAAGTTTTATGCACGCACTCAGGAAAAGGCTCAGTTTTATGCTGTGCAGCCACTGTTCTACAGGTCGGTGAAAAGTTACTGTAGAAATTGCATCGTATGCTTGTGCGCAGAGACATTGGGAGTTTCAGAATCATCCTTGGTTCCTGTTTATGCAAAATCGTCACTAGGAAGTGACTATGTGGTCAAATACCACTTTCGCCAGTTTTGCAGATTTGCCCTTGTGAGGGTGAAGCTGAGTTTTTGCAGTGACAGAATTTTTTGCAGTGTTCTGTAATGGCGTTTGATTCTCTTTCACAGATTGTAACTGAAAAGCTTGACAAGAACAACTTCCAGGCATGGAAGTTTAGAATGACGAATTTCCTTATGGGAAAAGGATATTGGGAATTTGTTGCAGGAAATGAAGAAGAACCAGTTCTTCCTGATGTTCCCAATCAACAGCAAATGCAGGCATTCAAAGCATGGCATGAGAGAGCCAGGAAAGTTATGTACTGGCTGTCTATCAGCATTTCAGACTCTATGATTGTGCATATTCAGGATGCAAGTACGCCAAAGGAGGCATGGGATACTCTGTCAAAGATGTATAGCACAAATACGCAAGCCAGGAAAATGCAGCTCAAGCAAGAGTTGCACAATGTGCAAAGAGAAAATATGAGCATCAATGACTACCACATGAAGGTGAAGAAGATTGCAGATGCACTTGCTTCCATTGGGTCGCCAGTGGAAGATGATGATTTAGTTTCCGTGACCTTGAATGGTCTAGGAAAGGATTATGCACAGTTTCGAACATCCATTTCCGTTCGTGAAAGATTTTCTGACTTTGAGGAGTTGATTGCTCTTCTAATTTCTGAGGAGCAGAGAAATGGTGGTGCATCTTCTTCAGGAGGAACTTCAAAAGAAGCTGTCTTCTACTCAAATGCTGGAAGAGGTAGAGGCAGAGGTAGAGGAGGCCGATTTGGAGGCCGTGGTAGAAATCAGAATATGCAGCAAACTCAAGAAAACCAGTCCTATGGAGGAGGACGTGGTAACTCTAGAGGCAGGGGGAGCCAAAGAGGTCGTGGTGTATGGCAAAGAGGCCAAAATGCAAACAGTAATGTTGAATGCTACTATTGTGGTAAAATGGGACATATGGCTAAAGACTGCTACAAAAAGCAGAATGACATCATGAATGGAAAACTGCAACAAGGAAATTATGCATCTTCTAGTAGACAGGGTGATGACAGAAATGAGCATTTGTTCATGGTGCAGCACATGAACAATTCTGTGACAAGTGCAGAAGAAAGCAACGATGTATGGTATGTTGACTCAGGTGCGTCAAACCACATGACAGGTCATGCAGAATGGATGGAGGATGCAAGGAAAATGGAAAAACCAGGATTTGTGGAGACTGGTGATGATACTGCACATCCGATTGTGCAGATTGGAAAAATTCCTTTGTCTATGCAGGATGGGAAAAAGAAATACCTGTCCGATGTATTTCATGTCCCGAATATCACCAAGAATCTGGTTTCTGTTGGTCAAATGGTTGAGCAGGGCTTGCAGGTCAGATTTAATCCTCATGGATGCTTTGTTGAGGATATGAAAAATAAAGGTCGCTTGATAGCAAAAGGAAAGAAGAAGGGCAGAATGTTTACGTTGGATGCAGACATGTCTGAATTGAGTGCAGTAATGTTTGCACATGGGACCGGTGTAGTTGCAGATATTGATATCTGGCATAAACGCATTGGTCATGTTAATGTACAACGACTTAAATCAATGCAGGCCCAAAATATTGTTGCTGGATTGCCTAAATTCAAGGTTGCAGAAATGCATAAGGTATGTGAAGCCTGTCAGTTTGGAAAATAGGCAAGGAAACCATTTCCTAGACATGTTCAAGAGAGTAAGAAGCCATTGGAATTAATCCACTCTGATGTGTGGACTACTAAAGCTGCATCTCTTGGAGGCTGTCATTATTTTGTCAGTTTTATTGATGACTATAGTAGAAAAGTTTGGGTGTATTTCATGAAAAAGAAAAGTGAAGTTTTTGGGCATTTCAAAACTCTTAAAGCTATGGTTGAAAAAGAAACAGGTCTGCAAGTAAAATGCCTAAGGTCAGATGGAGGGGGAGAGTACCTCTCAAATGAGTTTGCAAGGTTCCTGCAGGAGCATGGCATAAAGCAGCAATATTCATGCAGTCATACCCCACAACAAAATGGAATTGCAGAAAGGAAAAACAGGCATATCGGAGAGGTATCTCGTGCCATGCTCAATGAAAAAGACTTGCCAGATTTTTATTGGGCTGAAGCAGTTGCTACAGCAGTCTACATAATGAACAGGACTCCCACTGCAGCAATACATGGAATGACTCCAGAGGAGAGGTATACTGGTAGGAAACCAGATATTTCTCATTTGAAAATTTTTTGTTGCATTGCCTATGTACATGTGCCAGATGAGTTGAGATCCAAGTTGGATCCAAAAGCTGAGAAGTGCATCTTTATTGGTTACTCTCTGCAGCAAAAAGGATATAGATGCTATAACCCTTCTACTCGTAAGTTTACAGTGAGCAGAGATGTTGTTTTTGATGAGATGAGTAGCTGGTATAAACCAGTAAATGTGATTGATGATGTAGATGCACAAAATGGTAATGCTGCACAGAATTCACAGCAGCAATCACAAAATATTAGTGGACCTGGAGCGTCCTCTAGCAGTGGTTCACATTCTTCGCCATGGACAGGCAGATTGAGATCAGGAGAATCTTCTCAAAGTAATGCAGATAGTGGTATGCAGGTATCACGAAAAGGAAAAGAGAAGGTTGATCAGCCCATGTTTGATGTGAATGCAGGTCACTCTTATGTGGATGGTAAATCCAGTGGCTCAGAACAGAGCATTGATGATGAGTTGGGTATTCCTTTTATTGTTACACCTGGAGTAAGGAAGACCAGGGATGTTTTGAGAGCACCTGGGAGTGAACCCACTTTGCGCAGGTCTACCAGAGTTAGGTATCCTGTGGATAGGCTGAAATATGATGGATTTACAGCCATTCACTATGCATATATGGTCAAGGTGATACAGGAACCAGAACCCACTTCTTTTGAGCAAGGCATGGGAAAAGAAAAATGGGAGAAAGCCATGGATGAAGAAATGGATGCCTTGGAAGCAAACGCTACATGGGAATTGGTACCTTTGCCTAAAGGTAAGAATGCAATTGACTGTAAGTGGGTTTATAAGGTGAAGCACAATGCTGATGGTTCTGTGAACAGATACAAGGCAAGATTAGTAGTCAAGGGGTATGCACAAACATATGGCATTGACTATGAAGAAACATTCAGTCCGGTTGCAAGGATGGCAACCGTAAGAGCAGTCATTGCTATGGCTGCATCAAAGGGATGGTCTTTACATCAGATGGATGTAAAGAATGCCTTCTTGCATGGTGATTTGCAAGAAGAGGTCTATATGGAGCAGCCACCAGGTTATGTGCATGCTGTTCATCCTCAGGTTGTTTGCAGGTTGAAGAAAGCCTTGTATGGCTTGAAGCAAGCACTTAGAGCATGGTCTGACAAGATAGGACAGTATCTTGTCACTATTGGCTTTCAGATTTCCAAGGCAGATTTCTCACTTTATGTGAGAAAAACAGAGAAAGGTATTATGCTACTTGTCATTTATGTTGATGATTTGATTATGACAGGTGACAGTGATGAAGATATCCTTCATGTGAAAATGCTATTGAAGCAGAAGTTTGAGATGAAGGATTTGGGAGAGCTGCGTTATTTCTTGGGCATTGAGGTGATTAGATCACCAAGTGGGATACAGCTCTTGCAGAGGCAGTATGGATTGGACATGCTGTCCAAATATGGGATGACAGGCTGTAAGCCTATTTCAGTTCCTTTGGAGCAGAATGTGAAGCTGAGCACAGATGCAGGTGAGCTTCTAGAAGACCCTACTATGTACAAACGCATAGTAGGAAGTTTGATTTATATGACTATTACCAGGCCAGATTTGAGCTATGCTGTTGGATTGGTAAGTCAGTTTATGCAGGCTCCAAGGAAACCACATTTGGATGCGGCTAGACGCATACTCAGGTATGTGAAGTCCACATTGCAGTATGGACTATTTTATGAGACTGGGGTTCAGATACAGCTGCATGGATATACTGATGCTGATTGGGCTGGTAGTATTTCTGATAGACGATCTACCAGTGGATATGTGTTCTCTTTTGGGAGTGCTGCAGTCACTTGGAGCAGCAAGAAACAGCCTACAGTTGCCTTGTCGAGCACAGAGGCCGAGTATAGGGGTGCAGCAATGGCTGCATGTGAGGTAGCTTGGTTGCATAAGCTACTTTATGATATGCATCAGTCTACAGATGGGCTACTTGTCATTTATTGTGACAACATGAGTAGTATACACTTGGCAAATAACCCAGTCTATCATGCTAGAACAAAGCACATTGAGGTGCATTATCACTATGTGCGAGAGAGGGTTTTACTAGGTCTTATTGATCTAGTTTATGTCAGCACAGAGGATCAGGTAGCTGACATATTCACGAAGGCATTGGGCGCAGAGAAGCTGCGCAAGTTTAGAGACCTGCTTGGTGTGCAGGAATTGGGATTGAGCTCGAGGGGGAGTGTTGAGATATCGAGCTCCACTCGTGATATGCCAGGGTGACCGTTCTACATTTATGTCACCGACGTGTTAGTTGCAGATGCGGTTGGTACACCGCCCATGAATAATAGCTACATGATAGCTATCCTTATCTACTCTAGTTCGTGGCTCAGTTAGTACGCCACCTTAGTTAGTTGAGTTTGGTTTGAGACCCATATATAGGGTTCTTCTATTTCTTTGTATGAGAGTTCTTTTGGCTTACACAACTAAGAAGAGGAAAACTGTTTTCAGCCTCCACCCTTGTGTGTATTCCCCCATTGTGCAAGCAAGAAAGCTACAAGTGAGACTCCTTCCTTCTCTCCCACAATCTTGACAGATCTTAGATGTTAGGGAGAGACAACTGAGATCCAATACCTTGAGAGAATGCCTCGTCTAGTGGAAAGATTATCTTCAGGAGGATGCCACTTTGATAGATGAAAGCACTGTCAACCATCAGTATCCCTAGTTTATCTTGAGATGAGGACATTTCGATTCCTCCAAGGGGGAGAGAATGTAATATTTCTGCGGAAAATATTACGAGCCGTGTGATTCTCATGCAATGACAATTTTGCCATTGAAGATACGGACAGTGCGAACTTTAATGGTATAGGACAACATGACCCTCCACTGGCAAAAAGACTAAGGTTTAAAGAAACCCACATGTCTACATGTGAACCTCCTCTTGGGAGGAGGTCAAAAGGATAATTGATAGATTTATGCAAATTCTTTTTATTAAAGCTTCTTTCTCCCCAGCCGAAGGCTGTGCTGGAGGTGAGGGACCAAGACGGTGATGAGTAAGCGTGGTTGTTGGACGACGTGGGGGCGGGGGTCAGGCATGCATCAGGCCGCGTGGGGGGGGAAGAAAGGGTAGAGAGGGTGTGAAGACTGTGCTAGCCGCTGATTAGGGAGTCGTGAGGCTGAAGGAGTTCGTGAGGAGGAGAGGAAGCCGCTAAAGCCGCCACCTCGGTTTCGTGCTACCGCCGCCTATAGCGTGATGCCCCAGGTGCCAAATCGACTGCCATCATCCCTCTCCTCCACATGGTCTTCATCACGTTCCCCCCAGAAGCTTCTTGGAAGCTTCTAAGGGGGCTCTCTAAGCCATCTTTCTCATTGAAACTCCCACGCAAGTCCTTTTAACCCCTGGGTTTCTTTAAAACCCCTTTTCTATTGCCCCTTCTCAAGCGGACTTTTTATCCTCGGGAATTAAACCCTTTTCCCCCTTGCATCCCCCATAAAGCTCACATTAGTCGGGTTTTTAAGCCCTTTTCATAGCATCTCCACAAGGCTTTTTTTTCCTTTTAAAGCCTCCCATTGCAATCCCCACACAAGTTCATTTTAAACCCACGGGTTTCCTTTTAAAACCCTTCCCACACAAGTCTTTTAAATCCATTGTATCCCTTTTCGCGAAGGCCCTATTATATCCGGAATTTCCAAGTCCCCTTTCCCTTACATTCCCCAAAATCCATTTTGCCGGTTGTAAAGTCCTTCCGGTGGACTCACATAAAGCCATATTAGCCGGGTTTTAACCCCTTTTCCATTTCAACTCCCACAAGCCATTTTACCCCGAGGTTTTTCTTAAGTCCCCCTTTTCATGAAGATCAATTGTATTCCCGGAACTTCTACGAAAAGAAGGGGAGTTCATAAGTTCCCATTTCCAAAGCCCAAATTCCGCAAGAAGGTGCATTGGTCAAGGAAGCCCTATTTCAAAAAGGGAATTGCACATGCGAGGGAGACGGAGCAAGATCCTAAGTTTGCGGCCAAAGCAAGAAGGTCGAATTCTCGATGGCCCCTAAAAAGGCACAAGGCGCAACTGCAGGAGGATCATCTCCTAACACTCATATGGACATTTCACTGAATCCACAAGTCCATATTTTCTTCCTAATTTTGGTTTATGTCAAAATATTGCAATTGTGCATGGATAATTTATGGAATTAGGATGCACTTTTGGCTATTTTAAAGGAAATAGCTCAGAATCGAAGAATCAGTTATTTGTATTTTTCAAAGAAACGACTGAAAGAAGGACATAAGACGTCTATGCATTCTTAGCAAATTGTTTTTATGCATTGCAAAGTAACGAATTTAGATAAACTAATAACCATCATTTCAAAGTTGAAATTATTGTAGTACACTTTTATTATGCATGGAAAGATTAAATTGCATGTCGCATTATTAGACATCTCTTCTTCGCAATGATTCATTAAAGAAGGTTGCTAACAACCGTAGGAAATTGCAAGGCATGAAAATGATTCTAGGGCTGCATGAAGCAGATTAAACTCTAGGCAATTGGCATAAATCTCGTTCAACTACGTAGTTATTAGAAAAGAATGCATGGTTCAAACGTAAAACCCTAAAGATTAGTAGCTTGAATTTTGAATGAATGTTCTAGAAGGATCAATAGAAATTATGCCATAACTTAGCATATGCTTTGATCTTAACTAGAAAAGTTAGGGTTTGTAAATCTAATCATATGTAGGCAATGAGACATGTGATTATGAGAATGGTATCGTAAATATCTTCAAGAATAGACAAGTAAATTAGTTTACCCTAAATACCTAGACTGTGAAGGACTCGCTTAGGAATGGCTAAATCGATGTAACATATCCCAAGTGCTAACTAGGATTTAGCACATTGAGGACATGACCTAGTCGCACTTATTGCCAAGTTGAAACTCTCATACCCTAAAGACTTGTCCACATTCATGGAATGTAGGGACAATAGGACATGCTCGCAAGAAACGATCTAGGGTTTCTACCCTAAGGATCGCTTGCTAAAAAGATGAAACTCGATTTGAATTGAAACCCTAGGACCGACAATGTCGGCCTAGTACAATTAAGAACGGATTGGTTATGAAGACACCCTAACCCTGTTTCCTATCTAATCATGATTCCGTGATTAGAAGACGTCGTTCGATGGGTAAAATAGTCCCATGGATTAGATGCGGCACTTATGCAACAAGTTGCAGAGTCGCATGGTCTTGTGGTTTGACCACAAGAGAACGGCCAATTCCTCGGAACAAGATTGGCAGATTCTTGTGCAAGTTTATCTTGCAAGAGGATGAGTAGTCGTCTTGATATAGTACCTTTCTTGGGAAAAGTGACCAAGATAAGGGGATTAGATATTTGCTTGGAAGCAAAGGACCAATCAATAATTTGGAGCAACATATTTTATGTTAATAGAACTTAAGGTATTGGTCAAGTTGGGTTAATAGGGTAGGGCCCTAACCCAAGGACATAAGGGTTAACAAACAAACCCTTAGGGATCTTGCCAAGTCGCAATTGATCCCAGATCGAATGCTGGATGCATTCGAATAGAAGGATTCACTCCTTAGCAGTTGGCCAAATAACGATCACTGGAAATGATTGTGCTTGTAACAGTTTAGAGAGCATTGTTGGCTTTGTTTGCTCAAGGAATTAAAGGATGAAAAGATATCTAATGGTTCAGGTTGAAGGCCTGAAGGGAGAGGCAGTCTCAGTTACACCCGACTATCTGCCTGACCCTAACAAAGGGGGTTGTTAACCACACGAGGTAGGTGGACCTAACCTAAGTTGGGTTAATAGGGTAGGGCCCTAACCCAAGGACATAAGGGTTAACAAACAAACCCTTAGGGATCTTGCCAAGTCACAATTGATCCCCGATCGAATGCTAGATGTATTTGAAGAGAAGGATTAACTCCTTAGCAGTTGGCCAAATAACGACAACTAGAAATGATTGTGCTTGTAACAGTTTAAAGAGCATTTTTGGCTTTGTTTGCTCAAGGAATTAAAGGATGAAAAGATATCTAATGGTTCAGATTGAAGGCTTGAAGGGAGAGGCAGCCTCAGTTACACCCGACTATCTGCCTGACCCTAACCAAGGGGGTTGTTAACTGCACCGGGTAGGTGGATCGAACCTGCCGCGAGAGGTCTCTCTGTTGAGCGCTACTTGGAGCAGGAGGATGCTTGGATGCCAGGGGGGCTCTAGTCGTAAATCCCTCGCCTTTCGGGCCCTGCACAATAGGCCAACGTGACTTGGGATTGGATCTCGAGGCCCGCATACTAGTCTACGGGCGGAATCTTAGATTAGTAATCCCTGTGGATTGCTGGATAGCCTTCGGGCGGATTATGGATAAGCCTACGGGCTCGACTTTATGAATGTATTCCAAAAATAAATATGATAAGCTGTTGAAAAGGAACTTGTTTGACATTACTTTTCTATGTCAAGTGCTATAATTACATGAAGAAACCGGTGCCTAACGGGCTAATTAAGGAAGCTGTTTGATGCATGTTCAACTAAAAATGTGGTAGGTAATTAAACAACTAAAACATCTTGAGGAAAGTGCGGTGGATGTGGCCATGGGTCCATCCTACAGATGGGTGGTCCTAGTTGGCCGAGAACTTTTCTCAATCATAATGGACAACAAGGAGATCGTTTCAAAGGAAATGAGTAGCAAGGGCACTGACCTAGAGTCTAGGTGATAATAATCGTGGGTTTACGCTGTTTTAGGGGAACGGAATGGGACTATGCCTTATGGCAGAGAGGTCGAGCCTTGCATCCCTCTTGTTTCCCATTCTCCTTGAACCAAGTGTAGTGTGAATCCGCTTCGGCCCTGACATTTTTGCGTAAAGTAGTTCACTCGAGATTCGATACTAGTTGCCGTTTAGGAAATGACCATTAGGGAAAACCCTGATTCAGGTTGGTCCTAAGTGGGAACGGCCAAAATACTTCCACTACATGGCAGATCGCGGAAAGTCGTAGATTGCAAACCCCGTGTCATTCCATGGGAATGCCGGGTAGAGCTTTCTAGACCTCCTTCCGATGGGCTGCTAAGATGTGTCTGGAAGCAAACAGGTGGACACATTACAGTGATTGGGAAGAGTTCAAGATGCATATGATCCAAGTTTTTGTCTCCTCGGTGGAAAAAGAATACTTGGCTAGGCAATGGTATTAGTTTGATCAACGAAATCTCATCGTGAGGGAGTATACCAACCAATTTATGAACCTATCCATGTATGTTGAGACAGTCAGTGATGAGACCAAATTGCATAAATACATTTATGGGCTAGATGCACATCTCTCAGGATGTAATGGCTCAAAAGCTAGCCACCCTGTTTGCAGTCATAGAATTGGCCGAATGCTATGGTCGAAAATATTTCCGCAATGAGAGCATGCAGCCCATTGCAGGTTAACAAAGATACCCTATCAGGCAACCCCCATATGCTAATAATTATCGCAACAACAATGCAGGGAATGGCAGCCCCAAAATTTCTACTTACCTCACTTTTAATGCTAAAAGGAAATATGGCAGTTTTGGGACATGACCACCCTCCAAAATGACCCAAAGTATGCTAAAAATAAGACAAGGAATGGCTTCAGTCCTAACGGTCAAAAATTCATTCCTCCCGAAGTTGTCAAGGATAGAAAAGCCAAAGGCTTGTGCTTTAAATGCGGGGATAAGTACACGACTGATCATGCATCCAAATGCCCCTTTAAGAACGCCACTATCAAGTTTAATAGCATATACATGCTCGAAGATAGTGACAAGTTGGAAGAGGACATGCATGACAACTCTCCAATAATGACACTTGCTGAAAATGATGAATATGAGGAGGATATTGATACCGATCAGTTTTATGACTCACCGAACGGGTTCCCTTTTGACCCCGGTGGCTGCCCCATTGATGGCATGCTTGGGAATGACCCTTGGCACCCCTCATTCACCACTATATCAGCTTCCTCGATCTCCATGGATGCATGGACCGGCTCTAGGAGACCGAACACCCTACGAGTGCATGGTAACATTGATGGAAAGAGTGTATACATCCTCATAGATAGTGGTAGCACGCACAGTTTTGTGAATAAATCAACTCTTGGCCATTTGACATGTGTTCCCACTGAATTACAGCAACCTCTTCGAGTTCAAGTGGCCAATGGAAATGAGAAAGTGAGCTCCCATGTATGCACACAAGTGTTTCTTATGCTAGCTGAAAATTACACAGCAAAGATGGACTTAATTACCCTTGATATGGGCCCCGTGGATGTTGTTTTGGGATGTGATTGGCTTAAGACAGTTGGGAAAAATTTCTATGGACTTCTCTCAACTGTATATGGAGTCTGTAATGCATGGGCAGCTTGTACACTTGGAGGGAATCAAAGAAAATGCAGATTTTCAGCTTATAACAGTGAGACAACTCAAAAAAGCATTCAAGAAACACTCCCAAATCTTTGTCTTGGATTTGCATAAGGATAATGATGACCAACACACCTTGGGGAAGCAAAATGCAGCATTAAAAGCACTTTTGGCTGAATATGAGGACCTATTTCAGCCCCTCACTACCCTTCCCCCTCAGAGATCAGTGGATCACTCGATTGACTTGGAGCCCCACGCCAAGCCCATCAATATACCCCCATATTGACTCTCTAAATGTGAGAGAGAGGAAGTAGCAAAGCAAGTCAAGGAGCTCACTGAGATGGGATTCATAGAGCCTAGCTCTTCCCCTTATGCCTCCCCGGTTCTATTGGTTAAGAAAAGGACGGATCTTCCCAGTTGTGCATTGACTATCGTGATCTCAATAAGATCACTGTCAAAAATAGATAGCCCATCCCTCAAATTGATGACTTGCTTGATGAACTCAAGGGAGCACGCTACTTCACCAATAAGACCACTGTCAAAAATAGATACCCCATCCCTCAAATTGATCACTTGCTTGATGAACTCAAGGGAGCATGCTACTTCACCAAGATTTATTTGCGATCCGGTTACCACCAAATCATAGAATGAGGGTAAGTGATGAAGTCAAAACATCCTTTCGGACTGATCGTCACTTGTACCATTTCCTTGTCATGCCATTTGGGCTCACTAATGCACCTGGTACATTTTAGAGCTTAATGAACAAGATATTGTAGCCATGGCTTTTCCAGTTTGTGTTGGTATTCTTTGATGATATACTCATTTACAGCAAGTCACTGTATGAGCATCTGAAGCATGTTAGGAAAATTTTTGATGTACTGAGAGAGCACCGGCTATTTGCCAAAGAAAGCAAGTGTGTCTTCATGCAAACAGAGGTTGAGTACTTAGGACACATCATTAGTGAAAAAGGGATCCAAGCTGATCCTAAGAAAGTGCAATGTATCCGGGAGTGGCCCACCCCCACTACCACTACCTCCTTGCGTGGTTTTCTTGGCTTCTCCTCTTTTTATCAGAGATTTATTTGCCATTATGCCACAATTGCAGCCCCATTAACAGACAAGCTAAAAAAAGAGGCTTTCCTATGGGATGAATTGGCTGACCGCAGTTTTCAGCAGCTGAAGGACTTTCTCACTTCAGCCCCCATCCTTGTATGCCCCGACTTTTCAAAGGATTTTACCATCTAGTGTGATGCTAATGGATGGGGTATTGGTGTAGTCTTGCTGCAGGAACACGGGGTAATAGCATTTGAGAAGCCGAAAATTGGATGATAAAGAGAGAGAGTTGCATGTCTATGATCAGGAGATGTTGGCAGTCATTCATGCTATCAAAAAGTGGCATCACTACTTGTATGGCAGCAGATTTAAGGTGAAAAGTGACCACTGTGTGCTCAAATACTTCTTGACTCAGCCCAACCTCACTCCCAAACAACGTAGATGGGTGGCTACCCTACAAAACTATGACTTTGAGATTATCCACACCCGTGGCAAGGACAATGTATTGGCTGATGCACTCTCTCGCATGTGGGCATGCAAGGTTTCATCCATCACTGAACTCCACCATGATTGGATTGAAGAGCTCCAAGAGGCATACTTGCTTGATGCTGAATTGAGCCCTCTTTTTCAGAAATTACAACAAGGTGTCATGGATGAAAATTCCCAACATCAGCTCCACAATGGCCTCATTTGGATCCATGGCCGTATTGTGATTCCCCATGCCTCTCCCTTCACCCAAAGGATCCTTAAAGAGATGCATTCTTCAACGATTGCTTGTAATATTTTGATTTTTCTAGAAACACGCATGAACCGCATCTAGAAGGCGAGGCCAAAAGGATAAGTTGTGAGGATAATTAATAGGATAATGGAATTTTTTTAAAAAATAATCCCTCTCTCCTCTAGCCGACTGTCATGCTGGAGGAGAAGGGAATAGCAAGAGCCACTAAGCTCCTTGTTGCTGGAGCTCGAAAGGGGGGGAGGCCATGTGAAATGACGCGTGGAGGGAAGGAGGTTACCTCTCCCTCTCCCTCTCCCTCTCCCATATAAACCCCCTGTGGGGAATAAAGGAAGAGAAGGAGACGGTCCAATCATTGTCATGAGCTAAAGGGCCGTGTGACTCCATGAGTTGGGAGAGGCTACAAGGGGGGTTCAGTCGGAAAATTGAGAGGCGTTGACACTGAAAATTGAGAAGGCGATCGTGAGAGGAGGTAGGAAGCTGGTCGCAGCTATCGTCCAGAGGGGGGGTCGTGAGGCTGCTGACATCGCCACCGAGAGTGGAGGTAGGAGTCTTCAGACTCCTGGTCATTGCCGTGGAGAAGAAGAAGAGCATGAAGCGACCGATCTGCCATCTGTCAGCCGCCACCACAAGAAAAACGCCACCATGATCTACTACCATTCCTTTCCACCACGTGGGCTTCCACGTTTCTTTTCAGAAGTTTCTTAGGAAGCTTCTAAAAGCCTCTTAAGAAGCCCCCCTTCATGTGCCTCTTTCAAACTTTTCCCCCCACACACAATCCCCTATATCCAAAAGGGTCTTCTACACCCTTTTCCCCCTTTTTTTGTGGGTCTTCAAAAGGCCTTTCAAAGTGAATCCCCCTCCTCGGGATTTAAAACCCTCCTTGTGGGGGTAGATTTTCCCCACCCCCGCAATCCAAAGCCCCCTAATCCTTTCTTGTGGGCCTTCCCCAAAAGCCCCTATCATGGTTCTTATACCCCCTGCCCTCTGGGATTTTTCCACCCATTTCCATGCAAATTCCACCTAATCCCCTTCCCGTAAGGTTTCCCACAAGTCCTCAAAGCCTTCTTGTGGATTTTTCCTCCCCTAGCCGGTTTTAAGGTCTTCGAAAGCCAACTCACAAAGGGAGTTTGCATACGAAGAAGACGAACATGATCATAACTCTGCATCCAAGGCGAAAAGGCTGAATTCAAAATGGCTCCTAAGAAAGCACAAGAGGCATAGTCGCAGGAGGATCATCTTCTAACATCCACGTGGACATCTCACCACAAGTCTAGGTTTTTCTTCCTAATTTTTATTTACGTCATTATAATTCAATCGTGTGTGGATGATTTTTGGAGATAGGATGCATTTTTCGTCTTAAATACTTTGGTTAATTTAAAAGAATTAGCTCAGGACGGAGGAGTTTGGTCATTAGTATTTTTCAGTAAAACAAAAAAAAATAAAGGGATCATAAATGCATTTCTAGCAAGTAGTTTTTATGCATTGCAATGAATTGAAATTAGATTAATGTCCATTTTTACAAAATGGAATTATGATAGTTCACGTCAATTAAGCATGGAAGAAATAAACCACATATTGAATTATTGAACATCTTTTTTGAAATAATTCCTAAAGAAAGCTGCTAGTAACTGTAGGAAATTGCTAGGGTTGCATGAAGAAGATTTAACCCTAGGCAAGTGGCCTAAAAACTTAAATCAACAAAAGAGTGTGTTAGTTCAGCATACGACAAATACATTCGAAAAAGAAAGTAGAAAAATGTTGCATGTTTTAAGCATGAATCTTGTTGCATGTTATAGGATGATTAATTGGAATTAGGCTATAACTAAAACTATGCTTTGACCTTAAACCGAAAAGTTAGGGTTTGTAAGTCAACTTACACATAGATAATGAATCATATGGTGACGGAAATGATAGCGTAATTATCTTCAGGAATAGACAAGTTAAATTGGTTTAAACCTAAACACCTAAAAACCGCGAAGTACTTGTTTAGAAAAAGATTAACTCGATGCAACATATCCCAAAGAGCTGACTAGGGTTAGCACGTTGAAGACATTTACCTAGTCACTCGTATTGCCAAAACTGAAACTCCTATACCCTAAATACTTGCCCACATTCACGGAATATAGGGACAGTAGGACATACTTGCGAGAAAAGATCTAGGGTTTTCACCCTAAGGATCTCTCGCTAAAAAGATGAAACTCGAAACCCTAGGACCGACAATATCGGCCTAATGCAATCAGGAACGGATTGTTATATCTAATTATGATACCATGATTAGAAGACACCATTGATGGGTAGAATAGTCCCATAGTTGATGCGACACTTGTACAACAAGTTGCAGAGACGCATGATCTTGTGATTTGATCACAAGGGAATGGCCAAATTCCTCGGAATAAGATTGGCAGATTCTTACGCAAGTTATCTTGCAAGAGGATGAATAATCATCCTAATATAGTATCTTTCTTGGGTAAACATAGTTGCTTCGAAGCAAAAGACCAATCAATAAATTGGAATAACATATGACCTTAAGGTATTGATCAAGTTGGGTTAATAGGGTACGACCCTAACCTAGGATATAGGGAATCTTGCCAGATCGCAAGTTATCCCGGATCGAGTACTAGATGCATTCGGAAAGAAGGATTCACTCCTTAGCAGTTGGTTGAAAATAACGACCAATGGAATTGTTTGCGCTTGTAACAATTTTAAGAGCACTGTTTTGCTTTGTTTGCTCAAAGAATTAAAGGATGAAAAGATATCTAATGATTTAGGTTGAAGGCTTGAAGGGAGAGGCAGCTTCAGTTACCCCCGACTACCTGCCTGACCCTAACCAAGGGGGTTGTTAACCACACCGGAAAGGTGGACCGAACCCACCACGAGAGGTCTCTCCATTGAGCACTACTTGGAGCAGGAGGACACTTCGGTGCCAGGGGGGGCTCTGGTCGTAAATACCTCGCATTTCGGGCCTTGCACAAGAGGCCAACGTGACTCGGGATTGGATCTCGAGGCCCGCATACTAGTCTACGGGCGGAATCTTAGATTAGTAATCCCTGTGGATTGCTGGATAGCCTTCGGGCGGATTATGGATAAGCCTACGGGCTGGACTTTATGTATTCTAAAGATAAATAAGATAAGCTGTTGAAAAGTGAACTTGTTTGACATTGTTTTTCTATGTCAAGTGCTATGATTACGTGAAGGAACTAGTGCCTAACAGGTTAATTAAGGAAGTTGATTGACACATGTCCAACTAAATGTGTTAGGTAATTAAATAACTAAAACAACTTGAGGAAAGTGCGGAGGATGTGGCCATGGGTCCGTCCTACGGATGGGTGGTCCCGGTTGGCCACGAACTTTTCTCAATCAAGATGGACAGCTAGAAGATCGTTCAAAGAACAGGAACATCAAGAGCATTGACCTAGAGTTTAAGTTATAAATGATTCCGATTTACGCTGTTTTAGGGGAACGGAATGGGACTATGCCTTATGCCAGAGAGGTTGAGCTTCGCATCCCCCTCATTTCCCACTCTCCTTGAACGAAGTGCAGCGTGAATCCACTTTGGACCTGGCATTTCTGCGTAAAGTAGTTCGCTCGGGTTGGATACTAGTTGCCATTAGGAAATGACCAATAGATAAAACCCTAATTCAGGTCGGTCCTAAGTGGGAACGACCGGAATACTTCCACTACATGGCAGACGCAGAAAGTCCTAGATCGCAAACCCCGTAACATTCCATGGGAGTGCTGGGCAGAGCTTTCTAGACATCCTTTCCGATGGATTGCTAAGACATGTCCTGAAGATAACAACTGGTCACGTTACATTGCTGACCACTTAGGGGTCTTCAAAACCTATGACCGAGTTTGAAAAAGCTTCCATTGGAAAGGCCTATGGCAGGATGTTAAAGACTTTGTGTCTAGATGTGTGCCTTGCCAAAAAAATAAAGATAGCACTCTTAAACCGGGGTGGACTGTTGCAGTGTTTACCTATCCCTGAAGGAAAATGGACCCACATTACCATGTATTTCATCATTGGTTTACCTACAACCAAGAAGGGTTGGGATAGCATATATGTGGTAGTTGACCGACTCACTAAAGCAGCCCATTTCATCCCTACAAAATCCCAGTTTACAGCATCCCAAGTTGCCACTCAGTTTATGGAGCATCCTTTTAAGTTGCATGGCTTAGCCCAAGTCATAGTACATGACCGGGACACCAAATTTATGAGTCAGTTTTGGCAGACAATTTTCAGCTCCATGGGGACCAAATTGGCTCCGTCTATAGCCTATCATCCCCAAACGAATGGGCAGACCGAAAGAGTCAATAAGTGGCTTGAAACTTATTTGCGACATTTTTGTCATGATGTGCAGAATTCTTCGAACGTATGGCTGCACTTGGCTAAATTTTCTTACAACAACTCCACTCATTTGAGCATTGGAGTCTCTTCCTTCGAAGCATTGTATGGTTATCGGGTGCCCCTTCCTACCATGACCTTCAATGAAAAGCTCAACCCCCTTGGAAAAGAAGAGTTGGACCGCATGCAAGCTCTACTTCAACAATGCAAGATAAACCTCAAAAGGGCTCAAGAGCACATGAAACTCCATGCTGATGCAAAAAGAAGACCCCTTGACTTTCAAGAGGGTGAATTGGTACTCCTCAAGGTCCCCAAGTCCCATTATGCCACACTAAAGGACGGTTCTTGCAACAAGTTGGCACACCGTTACTATGGGCCCTAAAAGATCATTAAGAAGGTCGGGGACTTGGCTTACTGTCTCCAAATCCCTCCCACCACTAAGATCTATGATGTCTTCCATGTGAGCCAATTGAAATCTTTCATTGGCACTCCCAAAGATCATGTAGAGGAGCTACCACCCATAGATGAGGAGGGCCTTATTTAGTACATTCCTGAAGCAGTCATTGGGCAATATGAAAAGAAACTCCACACCCATTTCATACAGGAATACCTGATCAAATGGAAAGGCCTACCAATAGAGGAAGCCTCTTGGCGCTCAGCATCTATATTGGATGAATTTCCACACCTCAAGGAGGCCGTATTGGCTAGAACTTAACCATGACACCTGTTTTGGGCTGCAATCTGCATCTAGACAGCCACCTGTTTTGTACCAGATTTGGTCCTGGTCCATTTTCAGCCCTATCCTCCATACATGGGCTGAAAGTACACCTCGAGGGCTCTGTGCCAACACCTTACTTGCCCTGATCGGAGTTCCCTACTGGAAGTTATGGCTGTTTTTCTCCGGCCATACCATCTGGGACAGCACACTAGTAATTCTTGGACAGCCCTTTATTTTGTACCAGTTTTGGTCCTGACCTGATTGTAGCCCCGCCCCACCCACATGGCTGAAAGTACATCTCATGGGCTCCATAAGGACACCTCAACTGTCCCATTCGGAGTTTCCCACGTAAAGTTATGGCTGATTTCCTATAGCACACTCTTATAGTCCATGACTACATTCCTTGTTTTTTAGGACAAAAACTTTATGAAACAGGATGGTTTGTAATGAACGGGATGACGAAAGCATGGCATGGGAACATACCAGTCACACTGATAGTATATAAGGTGTAAGAGGGTATTTTGAGGCATGACAGAAATTATCAAGAAACTCTCTTTTCACCTTCTCAAGCTTCCATGGCTTCTTCTTCTTCTTCCTCGTCTTCTTCCTCTCTCCCTCTTTCTCTCTCTTCTTCTTGCCTTTCTCTCTCCTCTCCCCCTTCTTCTGCAATCGTTCTCCCTCTCCTTCCCCTTAGTTAGGATAGTTAGGTTTCTTTCATTACAGGAAAACGATGAAGGTCTTGTTGTTCAAGATTTGTGAGGCGTATCTTAATTAGTGTGTCCCATGTCCTTGCTCTCAATGCAAGCTAGCAATTAGACGAAAATGTCAATTGTCTATAGAACACGTACGACACTTCAGCTCGCTACAAAGGCAAAAATATGGACGTGTATCTTCGTCCCTTAGTCGATGAGCTTAAGTGTAATGTCTTCTCCCCTTCCCCCCCCAAAATAAGAAACCCCCTAGGATTTTTTGAAATTAAAAAAAAAAACCTCCCTCTCTCTCCCCCTGCCATGTGCATGGCGGGGGGGAGAGAGAGAGAGAGAGAGTAAGTAGTGGGAGTAGGGGGGCATGCAGCCCTAGGTGGCAGGTGGCACCGCTTTGCCACCTCCCCCCTCCACCTATAAAAACCACCCCCTCTCCGTCCGTTGCAGAAAGGAAGCCCCCCTGCCTGTGACGACTGATGCTACGGCCCCCTGCTCTGGCAAATTATAGCGCCCCTCCCCTCCGTTGCAGCACAATGGCCCCTCTCTCCAGCCTGACGTATAGGAAGCCCCCCTCGAAACTAGCCCTGCCCAGGCCTGCGCCATCTCGTTGGTCATCAGGAAAACAGAAAAACCCCCCCCTTCCGTGATTAGCGTTGAGAGACTAGAGAAGGAGAGAAGAAGTGAAGGAAGGAGAGGGAAAGAAGGAGTGGGAGAAGAAGAAGAGAAGAAGAGGAAGAAAAAGAAGAGGAGAAGTAGTGAGAAGAGAAGAAGAAGGAGAAGAGGAGGGAGGAGAGAAGGAGAGAAGAAGAGAGAAAGAGGGAGCAAAGGAGAAGGAGAAGGAGAGAGGAAGAAGGAGTGGGAGAGAGAAGGGAAGAAGAGGGAGAGAAGAGAAGAAGAGGGAGAGAAGGAGAAGGAGAGAAGAAGAAGGAGTGGGAGAGGGAAGGGGAAGGAGAGAGAGAATGGAAAGAGGAGAGGGAGAGAAGAAGAGAAGGAGAGTGAGAAGAAGAAGAGAAGAAGGAAAAGAAGAGAGAAAGAAGTAGAAGAGGAAGAGGAGAGAGAGAGAAAAGAAGAGGAAAAGAGAAGAGAGAGAGAGAGAGAAAGAAAGAGAGGGAGTGAGGGTTGGTGTGTAGCCTCGAGGAATCGCATTCATCAAGCCAGCCTTTTGGCAAAGGACCCCCATCTAACGACCCTTCCTACCCGAGCCTATCGTCTTGAAATCCGTTGAGGTCCGGATTGTTCAATTTTTGTGGGGCAAATGGCTCCCAAGAAGAAAGTCCCGGGAAGCGTAGGTGCCAAAGCTACTGTTGGTGATGGTAATGTAGGAGAGGCAAGCAGAGCGACCAACGTGACGAATGCCCCTACGATCACAAATCAAACCCAGGTTCTTTGAAAGTGTTGTAAATCCCTTGAGAAAGTGTTTTGATACATCCAAGTTAAATTCTGATTGTGTATGCAATGGGATTGCGATGCCTTGAAGCAAGAGGTTGTGCATTCAACTGTTTGTTAATGTGGTTTTGGATGTTAACCCAAGTGGGGTGTGATTGATGATTGCACGGCCGGGTCTGAGATGACTCATTGCCATGGAAACAAAAGGGATATTTTCCCTAGTGATTGTTTTAAGCTGGGTGCTTTGGCTATGGTTGATTTCCTAAAGGGATAATTAAGGAAGGATGGTGCTAGCTACCCCCCATGAATCGCCAAACCCTAACCAATGGGGTTGTGAATCCGCGTCAAGAATATGGACCAAACCCACTGCGAGAGGTCTCTCCGTGGAAATTACTTGGCGTAGGAGGATGCTTGGGTGCCAGTGGGGGCTCTAGCCATAAATCCCAATGCCTTCGGGCCCTACACAAGTGTTCTACGTGACTCAAGATGGGATATTGAGGCCTTGATACTAGTTATAAGGCGGAATCTTGGTAGGATAAACCTTCAGCTTTTATTGCCGGGAGATGAAAGGATTTTTCTACGGAGGCAGAAAGGAACACTTAATTCTCCTGTATGGACGGGAGACAAACATTAATCTGAAGATAAGTTAAGGAAGTGTTTGATCTTGTTTTATCTTGTTTTCATGTCAGTGCCCTAAATTACGTAAAGGAACCTGTGATTAACAGGTTAATTAAGGAAGCTGCTTTTATGTGTCAAACATAATGTGGTAGGTAATTAGATAACTAAACAGCCCCCGAGGGAAGCGTGGTGGATGTGACCAATGGGTCTGTCCTATGGAAGGGTGGTCTTGGTTAGCCGAGAGCTTTTCTCAAAGGAAATGTTAACAAGAAATGTTAGGAAAAGTCAGACTTCAGGTCAATCCTAGTGGGAATGGCCGGATAAGTTCCGTTGCGGTACAGACTCGAGAGATCCTATTTGGCAAACCCCGTGTCATTCCTTGGGAGTGTCGGGTGGTGTCTTCTAGATATATCTCTCGATGGACTGCTAAGACGTGTCCCGCGAATTGAGGAGCGGGCACATTACATTAAGATTTTGTGGGAGGAAGGGATCACTGTGCAAGATATGAGCACGTGCGATAGTGGATGGTCCGCCAATATTCGAGCCATTCTTATGTGGACGATGCATGAATTTTTGGGATTCGGAGAGTGCTTAGGTAAATAGGCTTCCGTTCTCATTGGTAATATCTATATTTTATCTCGATCAAGTTTGTATTCACTGGATAGAGGTGTTGGAACAGGTCTGGTTACCTCAGGTTATCATGCATGTCCATTGTGCGGGCCACAGTTAGACTCCTGAAGGTCACGAACCATGAAGAAGATGGTATATCAAGGACATACTGCTTTCTTGCCAGAGGGTTATGAACTCAGGAAAGGTTTTCATATACGACCTCCAACACGTATGAATGCCGCAAGCTGGTACGAGTTGAAAATGGTCCATGCAGAGTCACATCCTAACGGAATGTGACGGTTCTCAGTTTTCTATGTGATGCAATATTGGACCCACTTACAGATCAACCACTTTTTGGATCCCGTGCATATTTTCAAGAATGTGGGCAGCTTGCTATGGGACCACATCATAGGAAAGAGAGACACTATAGGGGTACGAATGGATTTGAAGGAGGTAGGCAAGATGGAGGCGCTTTGGCCGCAGTTGAGTGCTGATGGTCGTGTGTAGCTACCTCACGCTCCTTGGGTTTTGTCCACTAAAGGAGAGTGCATTGTGAAGCAAGTAGTCAAATCTATCTGCACTCCAACGGGTATGATGCGTTCTCTTAGGTCTGCATTTTCTAAAGACGACCAATTATCAGGGCCAAAATCCTATGACCGGCATAAGATATGTCAGGTTTGTACTACGAATGGATTATAATTGGTGTGCACATTTTGCTATTTGGAGTGGAGCCATTGTTCATAATGCTTTCTCATTTGTGGCAATTTGTAGTATGATTGCAATCGCAGGATGCCTTACTCCAAAAATACGTGGGGCCATTTACAGGTTGTCAACTATGGTGCAATGGATCTCACAGAAGGAGATTAAGATGTCCTCTATTGAATCCGCAAGGTGGGGAGTAGTGGAGACAGTCTGTCTCTTTGAGAAATATCTACCTACCAACATGCTCATGATACAAATCCACCTTTGTGTGCATCTTGTAGATGAAGTGGAGATTGCTGGACATGTCCATACGCGATGGATGTTCTTCTTGGAGCGCTTCATGAAAACCCTGAAAGGCTTTATGTGACAACGAGCTCGGTTAGAAGGTAGCATGGCTGAAGGTTGGTTGGTGTCTAAGGCACTAGTGCATAGATTGACCGGAGATGTGGTGGTTGGAAATAGGGTAGAAAAAAGAATGGATGTTGCAATGGAGGAGAAGGTGAATTTCTTTTGTATGTTACACCATGCCTCTATGGAGACATGGCTCACCAGGTACCACATCGAGAGGAAGTGCAATCTAAATTTCGACGTAGTATGCGCCATCGACCGATTCGATATCTCGAGGGCATGGAGAAGATGCCGTGGTTCATGTCAATGCGATGGTTGCATGGAGCTTTGACTGCAGCATCTCGCGAAGGGGCGGAGGTCTCAATGAAGGAGTTGGGATTCTCGAGGGGATGTAGTCCAAAGGTGATGACGTGTTTAGGATTTTTTGTATCTATATTTTATATGCGACAACTAATTTGAGTGTTTCAATGTACACTACAAAATATATAGTGTAGTTGGTCGCGCGAACGACATTTTCGCGTGGAGCGTATTGACAAAATGTGCTCCACAACGGACTGTGGTATCATGGCAAGGTTCGAGCAGGAGAGACGATGACGAGCAATGGATCCAAACACAGTTATAGATGAGATGGAGTATTTTGGGAACTTGCAAAGTATTATTACGGTGGATTACCATAGCTTCTCCATGATACTATTCGATGTGCAGTGGTTCAAAGTGGTACTTGAAGGAGCTGGAGCAACAGTTCGACAAGGTCCATCTGGATTTCTTGAAATAGATTTTGAAAAAAAATGGACGGATTTACGTGACACCTTTGTGTTGCCGGCCCATTGTGAACAGGTGCATGAACTCATTTGTTTATTAATTGTATTACGACATGGTACATGTCACAATAGTTTAATCTCTCTTATATGTGTTTGTGTGCAGGTAATCTTCTATCCAAACCCCTGACAACCTCGATGGTGGTATGTTATACCTTCAGCTCCCCGAAGTGCGAGAGTATATGATCAAAGCGATGTTCTAAGCATAGATGAGGACAATATGCAAATAGAGGGGACAATATGCAAATAGAGGGGTCGATATTGCAAGGGGTGGAGGCCACCGAAAGCTTGGAGCATGTAGAGGAGCTAGCATCGGCTAACAATGATGGAAATACAAGAGTCCATGAATTCTTTGAGAATGAGGTGAACTCATCCTTTTGTGGTGACATGTCTATCGACCTTCCAGTGTATGCGGAGTTGTGTCAGGAGATTGACATGGGACCATAGGATACTTCATACTTGGAGCATCCACTTACTCAATTCGTTGACTAATCACTTATAAGGATACATAAGATATGAATTTTAAGTGAGATCATTTTTTTAGGATTTATATTACCGTGCTTTGTATGATTTAAATTGATTATTCTAACATCATTTTTTATCTGTGCATGTAACCTTTTGAAGATGAGTCGAGGGATGAGCGATGAGGAGTTGCAGGATATCTTCACGCGCATGTCTCCAGATCAGATGGTGAGATTCAGAGACATGGCATACCATGAGCTGTCTCGGATATTGTCAAGCTGCTCTACTAGATCTACTTCGGCACGATCAGATGCTTTAGCTTCAAGCACACGAGATCGACGCTCCAGACTTGGGCTAGAGGGAGAGAGTGCTGCATGGTCAGGGGGATGCTGTAGAGATGCAGAGGAAGTGAGCCCTCGAGGGGAGGTCACTCATGAATATATGTAAATATAACGTGAGTTCAAAATAAGGGGTTTTTAAAACACCATTTTTATACAGTATTTACATACAGAAGGGTGCCATATAAGGGGATTACTTACAGATTGAATAGAAAAGGGTTGTGTTTTATTCAAGAAAAATTCACAGATTAGGATATTTATAAATAGGCCATGAACCCCCCCGTGAGTGAGCCTGCAGTCGGCATGGGATACAGGTGCGACTCCTCGCTCTCGTGGAGGTTCCAGGGAGCATGGCTTAGGTGGAGACATGGACGCAGTGTCTCTGTCTCCTCGTTCTGCTAGAGTTGTGTCACCTTCAGGATTTGTCACACCTATAGGGACGTCTACTCCAGTTACTCTGGCTTTTGCTCAGCCGTCTACAGGTGGCACCCCTATGGGTGCTACACCGATAGATACTACCCTAGTCGGTACACTGGATGTACAGGGGTCTCTTAGATATGCCCATGAGCGTAGACGCAAGTGGGAGAGGACCCATCTTAGGCATACCCCAAAGGGATATGCATATCTTGTCGATGATAGGTCAGGAGCCATCATCATGAGTGATGAGGGGAGGGTGATGGCTCGCATGAGAGAGTTGTGCCAACAAGTTTTTTGGCACAACGTCTTAGATCATTGAAAAAACATACCAGAGGGGAGCAAGGACTACATAGTAGCATCCTTGCATAAGGAGTTTCTGGTTCCAGCCATAGCAGATAGATTTTCTACGGGCTGGATGATGGAATGCATGCATGCATATATGTCACACAGACGATCAAACACATGCAAGGCACTCAAGAGTGGGGCTGCAAAGCCTGAGTGGCTAGATGCGGACGAGTGGCGCCGAGTGAGGGAGGAGGCTACAGATTCTCCATGACGTTGTAGTTAGTAGCATGAGGCAGCGAGGGCATGACTAGAGGCCGAGTGGTCCATCATCTTGGGAGTGGCGGCCACAGGACATATCTGGAGGACTTTGTAAGTTTTTCTTTTGTTTTTCTTGCTTTTTTTTTTTACAATATCCTTTGTACTAACAATCATGTTTCTAACAGTTAGTATTTTATTTTATTTGAAGCACTCCATTATAAATCGCGATCAATATTATGAGAGACATGGTCTCACTACATTGATCGATCGATTGTATAGACGCAGCAGCCCTGTAAGTCACTCATCTTTCTTATCCATAGTTACCATGTTAAATTAGCATGCATTATTGTATGGTTGACTGATGTATAGTTGTTTCTTTTTTTGCAGAGTCCGTTCGATGCTCCTTTGCAATGGGATGAGCTTTTGGATGGCGAGGATATGTAGCTCACCCTTGGATCCCTGGAGCTCACACACCCCTCTTTTTTGGTCGCTTGATCTATGTGTAGAGATTTTATATGTAGTAGTGATATCTTGTCATGATTGTACGTGTCGCTTTCATTATGCGATCATGTATTTATTTCATGTATCAGTGTTATGATTTAAGTACACTTTGTTTTTGTTTACACGAGCATTGTACAAAGTGCAGAAACTATTTTGTATGGCCCAAATAAAGCACATAGCGTAGGGCAGCTTGCTGCCCTGCCACAAATTTTTTTTCCTATTACCGTCGCTATTAGCATTGCAAATTTACCTGCACATGTTGTTGTTTGTGTCGTTATCAGCATTGTTATTTGCGTCGATATCAATGCGACGCTGATACCGACGCAAATAGCGACGTTGATAGCGACACTAATACCAACTATTCTATGGCGTCACCAATAACGACGCTTTTTGCGACGATGGGGAAAAAAATTGTTATTTACATTTTTTTCACTTTTAACGTCAATATAAGGCCTATATCTTGTAGTGAATAATACATTTTTCAACTTTTAGACCAAGCTTCTTTCATAGCTCATCTAGCACATGAATATGTGCGATATAGTCAAACACTTTCAAGTGTGACACATCAGGCTTCTTGCATGTAAAGCATTTTTCCATGAACTATAGCTCTGGGAGCTGTTCATAATATAGTCAACACTATGAACCACTTTCAAACAAAAAATATTTCATATTTCTTCTTTTTGCAATCTCATTTTGTTGTGGGATATATCTACAAGTAAACTTTTTCTTTATTTCATGAGATCTCAAGAAGCCACTAAACTCATTGAATGATACTCTCTCTCTCTCTTCATTTGATCTCAAGCACTTAACTTTCAAGTCTGTTTTTATTTCAATAGATGCTTTGAAAGATTTGAAGTGCTCAAATACATCACTCTTTTTCTTCATGAAATATACCCATAGCTTCCTTGAACAATCATAAGTAAACATGACAAAGTATGATGAGACATCAATTTTCTGTATAAATTTTACGTCTATGTGTAATGTTTTTGCATATGATATATAAATAATTTACGAATGTAAGGCATGATTGATACACACTTTTCTTACCACTTGCTCAAATTCTCAGATCACTTGATTAATGATCTCCGATTAGAACTTGCCAAAGTGTTGCACGTGTTCTATAGACAAGCCACGCTTTCATTTGATTGCCAACTTGCATTGAGAGCAAGGACATGGGACACCTGATTAAGATACACTTCGCAATCTTGGACATCACGACCATCATTGTTTTCCATTTTGTCTATGTTACGATAAAAAACTGGTTTTTGTTCTCATCCTCATTTTCTTTTTTTATTTGCCTCCCTTCATCCTTCTTTGCTTCTCTCTCCTCCTCTATTTCTATAAATGTTTCTTTATCTCCCCCATCTTCACTCCCTACTCTCACTTCTTCTCTATTTACCTTTCCATTTGCACTCGACGTATCTTGCTAAAATCAAAATCAAAGTTCAAAAATAAAAAACTCATAAAATAAGGCATTGAAATACTTTCTCTCCCCACCCTGCTTCATGCCTCTCTTCCCCCTCTACCATTCTCTTTCTATAATGTTTTTCTCTCCCATTTTCTTGTTGTTTCCTTTTTTCTCTCTCTTTCTCTCGCTCTCTATTTATTGTTTTTTAATATCACTTTTTCTTCCTCTTTTTGTCTCATTTTCTCAAATTCTCTTTCTAACTCTCTTTTTTTTTCCCACTATCATTCTTCTCTTCACTTCACCCTTTTATCCACCTCTCCCTTTACTCTCCATTTCGTGTTCTCTCCCCCCTCTCTTTTTCTCTTTCTTTTTCCTTGTTTCCCCTCTCTTTGTTTCTCTGTGCCCCCTCTTTGTTTTCTCACTCATTTGCCTCTCTCCCTTCATTTCTCTCTCGTTTTTTTTTCACTATCTTTCTTCTCTTTACTTCATCCTTTTATCAACCTCTCTGTGCACTCTTTGTTTCATGTTCTCTCCCCCTTCTCTTTCTTTCTCTCTTTCTCTTTCTTTGTTGCCTGTCTCTTTGTTTCTCTCTGCTCCCTCATTGTTTTCTCACTCATTCTCCTCTCTCCCTCCCTCTTTCTCTCTCTTTCTCTCTTTCTTTGTTATCTTTCATGTTCTCTCTCTCTCTCTCTCTCTCTCTCTCTCTTTCTCTTGTTATCTCTTCCTTTTCCTTTCTTGTTCTCCCTCTCTCATTTCCTCTCTTTCTCTCTCGATGCACCTCATTCTCAAGAAAAACAAACAAAAGAAAAGAAGAAAGAACAATAACAAACCAAGAGGAGGCAATGTACTTATCACAAAAGCCCGAGGATAGATTCTTCATCTCCTTTTTGTGACGTTCCCTCTTTCTCCTTCATGTACTTCCCCCTCTTTTTTACAAATGTGGACGGCATAGCAGTGGTAGTGAGAAGCCCTCCTCTCTCTTTCTCTCTCACTCACTCTCTCCCTCCCAAAGCCACGATCTCTTTTGCTCTCTCTTTTTCTTTCTCTCAAACTCTTTGCGGAAAAATGCTGCGCTCAAGTTTTCACCGCTTTTTTTTTCTCAGAGTGGCATCGCTATTTGCATCCCATTTGCAACACAAATAGCGACGTTGATAATTTGCATTGAAAATGACTAATACTATATCCCCATTCCCTTGTAGTGAATCCTCATAACCTATTGACTGCTCCATATACATATCTTCTTATAATTCACCATGCAAGAAGGCATTCTTAACATCCATTTGCTAGCAAACTCAACCTTTGGCTATTGCCAAAGCAATCACACATCTAATAATTTCCATCCTAGCAATGGGATTGAATGTCTTTTCATAAATTATGCCATATGTTTGAGCATAGCCTTTTGTAACTAGCCTAGCCTTATACCTACTACTAATCAAACCCACTTATAGACAATAGCTTTCTATCTCTTAGGCAAGTCTTATTGGCTTCTAATGCATCCATCTTCCCATCCATTGCTCCATCCCAATGATCATGACCAACAATACTGTAACGTGTCCCCTTAGTATCATCCAGGACACGTCTTAGCAGTCCATCGGAAAGGACGTCTAGAAAGCTCCGCCCTGCACTCCCATGGAATGTTACGGGATTTGCGATCTAGGTCTTCCCGCATCTGCCACGTAGCGGAAGTATCCTGGTCCTTTCCACTTAGGATCGACTGGAATTAGGGTTTTCCTGAGACTGGTCATTAACTAACAGCAACTAGCGTCGGACCCGAGCGAACTACTTTACGCAGAAACGCCAGGTTCGAAGCAGATTCACGTTGCACTTGGTTCAAGGAGAATGGAAAACGAGAGGGATGCAAATCTCAACCTCTTTGCCATAAGGCAGAGTCCCATTCCGTTCCCCTAAAACAGCGTAAATCGGGTAAGACATAACTCTAGGTCATTGCTTTCGTTATTCGTTTTGATGATCATCCTGCTGTTCATCGAGATTTTTGAGAAAAGTTCCCGGCTAACCGGGACCACCCAACCGTAGGACGGACCCATGGCCCATCCTCCGCACTTTCCTCGGTTTGTTTTTAGTTATGTAATTATCTAACACATTGATTTGACATATAACAATCAACTTCTTTAATTAATCCATTAAGCACTGGTTCCTTTACGTAATCTTATCACGTGACATAGAAAACGATATCAAGCAAGTTCTTTGTTAATATTTCATCATTTTATCTTTGAAATACAATGAGTTCCGCCTGTAGGCTTGTCCATAATCTGCCCGAAGGCTATCCAGTAATCCACAGGGATCACTATTCCAAGCTTCCGCCCCCAAACTAGTATGCGGGCCTCGAGATCCAATCCCGAGTCACGTTAGCCTCTTGTGCAGGACCCGGAAGGCGAGGGATTTACGGCCACAGCCCCCCCTGGCACCCAAGCGTCCTCGTACTCCAAGTAGAGCTCAACGAAGAGACCTCTTGCGGCGGGTTCGGTCCACATTTCCGGCGTGGTGAACAACCCCCTTGGTTAGGGTTAGGCAGGTAGTCGGGGGTAACTGAAACTGCCTCTTCCTTCAGGCCTTTAACCTGAAGTATAGATACTCATTTAATTTATAATTCATAATTCAAAGAGAGCCCTAAAATCTCTAGCAAGCACAAACATTTCCATTAATCAATCGTGTTGTTTGGCAAAGTGCTAAGGAAGCGTTCTTTCCTTTTAAGTGTATCAGCACTCGTTCCCAAGGTGTCTTGTAAATTGGCAAGATCCTTTACATTCCGGTGTAGGGCGTACCTTATTAACCTAACTTGGTCAACCCTAAAGTTCCTTAGATATGCTAGTTTCCGGTTTACAACTTTCCTTATTTAGAAGGATATCCAAAAATACGTCCTTTTGCAAGATAACTTGCGTAGGGATCTGCCATCCTTGTTGAGGGTTTTTACCCTTTCTCTTTGTGAATCAATCACAAGACTAAATGATTTCGTACTTGCTGCGCAAGTCCTGCGATGGAATAATCCGTTTTAGATCCTTTAAGCTGACGTATGTCGGGCCTAGGGTTTCTTTTTAACCCTAGTTCTTTATTTTTAGGAATTTTTTTGACCCTACAATAAGGAAAGTAGTCAAGTGCTTAGGGCATGAATATTTCTATGTTTAGCTTGGTTTGGTTATCTTTTGGAAGGTAATATTAATCGTCTTGTCACGGTTTTGCTATCCTTGTGACAATTTACTTTTCAATCAATACAGTTCAATTTAAACTTCCTTTTTCCTTGCAGATGAACTCGTGCCAAATAACAAACATTTCCCTTGCTAAGATGTGCAATTAGCAATGATAACTTCCTAGTAATTTGAGCAACGAAAGAAACCTTTCATGAATTTAATCATTTACAATGATTCGTTGCGAAAAGGAATAAGACTAATGGTGCAAGATATAATTTCTATACCTTTAGGATTTAACTGAAATATACTACTATAGTAAATAGATAATCTTGCTCGTAATTTATAATGCTTGATGCTATTCGAAGGAAACTAAGTTCTATACATTATCATTCATTCAAATAAGCTAAAATCCTTCATTACAAATAACTCGGACAAATATATCCTATCCCTAACAATTTCCCTTTGCATGATTGACTTAAAACTGAATTAAAGCCAAGAAGAAAAACCTGGTTTTGGGGTGAGATATCCACATGGATACCGGGAGATGCACCTCCCGCAGCCACTCCTTGGACTTTCTTAGGAGGCATCATAGTTGTAGTCCTTCGAAAGTGGAAGCAGCTTTACACAGTTTTTCAGAATTCCACCGTCGCTCCCTTGCACCATCCGTCGAAAGTAGGTTTTGGAAGGCTCCCTCCTTGAAGTCGGGAATTCGAAAGGGTGTTCAGAATCTTTTACGACTAAGACCTATTGAAGCCATGGGGAAGGCTTAATGGCCTTTTAATGACTCGTTCAAACGAGGAATGAAAAGGGATGGAAAAGACACAAGGTGCGGGAGAGACCTCTAAGGGAATATAGTAACCATAAAGGTTATAAGTAAGGTCGAAGGACCCTTAGGTCAACTTGGAGGAAAGGGTTCTCAATACGCCACAAGGGAAGGGTTAGAGAAGGTTTAATCACGGGGGGGGGAAAGGGTGATTCCAATATCCACGCAAAAAGGGGGTCTAAGGGTTTATAGAACACGAAGGGGGATGGGTTCCAAGGCTCAAGAGGAAGGGGGCTTATAGGGGTTACCACCAGGGAGAAAAAAGGGTTTTTAAGGTCTACGGGAAAGGCTTCATGGGTAAAACATAGGGGTTCTAACACCCATCGAAAAGGGGGATTTAGACACATGGGGGGGGGGGGGGGGAGGTTTCAAAGCCCATAACAAAGGGCTTAAAGGTTAAATCATGGGGGGGTATGGAAGGGTTTTTGAAAAGGCACGAGAAGGGGGATGAAAGGGCCTTAGGAGGATTAAAACCGAGGGGGGGTAATAAAGCTAGGGGGAAAGGGGGCTTAAAAAGCTCCTTTATAGAAGCTTCTAGGATCTTCCACGTTGGGGGGGCGATTAACAGATGGGCGCGGTAGCTCTACGTATGTGACAGGCAGCGAACTCCCTTTGTCCTCCTTGTCCACTCTCTCGTTGACGGCACCGGCAATCCTCACTTCCACCTTCGTCCTCACGACAGCAGCGCAGGGTACCACTCACTCCTCTCTACCTCCCGTCGACTGCATCCTCCGTAGTCTCTCCGAGCTCACAGTGTTCTCCCCTTGCACTCACGGTAGCGAACGATTTGGGAAATGTCACCATTTGTTTTTGCCGTCCTCCTCTTTCCCTAGCGGCAACAATGCAGGGTTTAAATAGGGGAGGGGAGGGGGATTCTCCCTCTCCTTCGTGTCAGCACGCATGGCACTACTCCCTGCGAGCTCCCACCGAGGAGTTTCTAGCTTCTTTCTATTCCCCTCCCCTTCCAGCACAACAGTCGGTTGGGGAGGGGAATAAATAAAAAAAAATTGCATTTATCCATTTGATATTTTACATTCTCTCCCCCTTAGAAGAACCGAGATGTCCTCATCTCGAGATAAACTGGGGATACTGATGGTTGAGAGTGCCTTCATCTACCCAGGTGGCATCCTCTTCGGAATAATCTTTCCACTTGACGAGGCATTCTCTCAAGGTTCTAGATCTTAACTGTCTCTCCCTAACATCTAAGATCCTATTCGGCCTTAGTTCAAGGACTCCTTGACTAGGCATTACAATTTGTTGGTCATCAAGTACATGATTAGGGTTGGGTACATATTTTTTCAATAGGCTGGTATGGAATACATTGTGAACCTTTAGGTTCTCACGGAGTTGCAATCTATAAGCATTGGGTCCTAGGCATTTGAGAATTTTTTACGGCCCACAATACCTTGGACTTAGCTTCTTGCTCTCACCTAGGGATAGAGAACTCTTTTTAGGGCGTACACGAATGAAGACCATGTCTCCTTCTTCGAAGACTCTTACTTGATGTTTCAAATCTGCGTACGCCTTTTGTCTATCCTTGGCCGCCTGGATGTCTTGTCTTATTGACTTTATTTGATCATCCATGTCTTCCAACATCTATCTTGACGCTTCAACCCTTAGGGTTGGATCGGAAAAGTTTAGGGGACTTCGACAATCATGACCATACAATGCTTGGAAAGGAGTCATCAGAATGCTCTGCTAGTAAGAAGCATTGTAAGCAAATTCAACTAATGGCAAGTATTGAATCCACCTTTTCGGCTCTCGACAGCAGTATGTCCTAAGCATATCTTCGATGATTTGATTTACTCGCTCTGTTTGGCCATCCGTT
The DNA here is from genome assembly GCF_053477565.2 of Lygodium microphyllum. Lineage (NCBI taxonomy): Eukaryota > Viridiplantae > Streptophyta > Polypodiopsida > Schizaeales > Lygodiaceae > Lygodium > Lygodium microphyllum. The sequence continues at coordinate 140,177,628 of NC_141146.1, forward strand.
TGGGGATGCTAGGCGGTGCTAAAACAGAGTTGAGTCCCAATAGCTTCAAAGATAGCTCTCCAAAAGTGTGACGTGAAAAGAGAATCACGATCACTAATAATTCTTCTGGGTAAACCATGTAGCTTGAATATCTCCTTGATAAACAATCTTGCAATGTCTGAGGCTTTATAGTTTGTCTTTACTAGAATAAGGTGTGCAACCTTAGGAAGCATGTCAACTACAACTATAATGGAATTGTATCTTCCTTGGACTTGGGGTAGGCCCACAACAAAATCCATACTGATGAATTCCCATTTCATTTGGGGAATGTCAAGTGGTTGCAGTTTCCCTGGCATCATGACATGTTCGGCTTTGATATGTTGGCAAGACAAACACTCAGTGACATATTTGAGAATGTCACCTTTAAGCCTCTCCCAATGGTAGCTCTTCCTAACTGCATTAAGAGTCTTAGCATAGCCAGGATGTCCTGCGAAAGGAGAGTCATGAGCTTCCCATAATATCTTCTGCTTAAGTGACTGGCTTGCTGGTATACACAGCCTTGTTCTGTAGTAGACAAGTCCATTATCAATGGAAAATTCCTGATACTTAGCTTGCAACTTCTGATTCTGCTCCTTGGTAGATATTTCCTTCATCATTGTTTGGTAGGCCAAATCATGGCATACTTTCTCTCTAGCTAGTTCAAGTATAGGGTTGTTTGGCATAGATACTTTTGTACCCAGAGATCTGGCCGTTGATGGATTCTGCAAGATTAGGGAATTTAGGAATGCCTTGCGACTGAGTGCATTGGCAACTACATTCTCCTTCCCTGGTCGGTACTTGATTTCAAAATCATATTCCTCCAATACTTCAATCCACCGACATTGCCTCATGTTGAGCTCCTTCTGGGTAAAAATCCATCTGAGACTCTTATGATCGGTTACTAGAGTAAACTTGTTACCCAACAGGTAGTGCCTCCAAAGCTTTAGAGCATGGATGACAACTAGTAATTCCAGATCATGCGTAGCATAATTCTTTTCATGACTCTTCAATTTCCTTGAAGAGTATGCTACTGGATGACCTTCCTGCATAAGTACACACCCCAAGGCAAGAATGCTAGCATCAGTTACTACCTCGAACTCCTTATTGAGGTTAGGAAGTTTTAGAATAGGTGCTGATACCAAACTTTGCTTCAATTTGTCAAAGCTATTTTGTTCGGAAGTTGACCATGTAATGGAAGTCTGCTTCTTTAATAAGTCTGTAAGAGGTGCTGCAATCAAAGCATAGTTTTTGATGAAGACCCTATACCATCTTGTCAATCCAAGAAAGCTGCGTATTTCTTTGATAGATACTGGTGTTGGCCATTCAAGCACATCTCTGACCTTGGCTGGGTCTACTGATGTTCTTTCTGATGATACTATGAATCCCAGATATTCAATCTGTCGCTTAAAGAATGCACACTTTTTCATTTTTGCATAAATCTTATGTGACCTCATTGTCTCAAGGACAATCCGAAGTTGAGGTTCATGATCTTCTTCCTGTTTAGAATAGACTAAAGTGTCATCGAAAAAGACAAGTACGAAATCATCAAGATATGGTCTAAAAATATCCTGCATTAATCTATTGAAGGTGGCAGGTGCATTGGTAAGCCCGAATGACATAACCAGGAACTCAAAGTGCCCATATCTTGTATTGAAGGCTGTCTTTGGAATATCATCTTCCTTGATCCTTATCTGATAGTAACCTGACCTGAGATCAATCTTGGAGAAGATCTTTGCACCCTGAAGACGATCAAGAAGCTCATCTATTCTAGGAATAGGATACTTGTTCTTGACTGTTGATTGATTCAACCCCCAGTAATCAATACATAGTCGAAGTGTCCCATCTTTCTTTTTCTGGAATAGTACTGGAGCTCCCCACGGTGAATTGCTAGGCCGGATGTAACCCTGATCTAACAGTTGCTTGAGTTGTTCCTTCAACTCAATTGCTTCTGGTATGGACATTCTATAAGGTCTCTTTGCAATTGGTGCAGCTCCAGGTACTAGCCTAATCTCATGATCTACTTCTCTTTGAGGCGGAAGTTTAGTCAATTCCTCAGGGAATACGTCAGCGTATTCCTTTAGCCAAGAAGATCCCTCATGAGACTCTTGCTTTTGATCCAACTTGTTGAGTTTGATCAGGTAAACGGGTAATCCTTTTCTGACTCCTTTTATGATCCGAGATATTTTGGCCAATTGGATTCTTGGCACTCCTGCCTCACCTTGAGTTGTGACAAATTCCCTTTCAGAGTTTCGAAAGGAAACTTGACCCTTTCCACAGTGAATGTGGGCGTCCTTGGGCTTAAGCCAATCCATTCTGAGTAGACACTCATGGATACCTAAATTCATGACTCTGAAATTGACTAAAGTCTTCTTTCCTCCCAGAAAGAATTCCACCTTAGCAGTTTGCCTGGTACAAGTTACCTCACGACCGTTTGCCAATTCCACAAGTAGGGTAGGTGCTTCTACTGTGGCTATTCCTAATCTTTTTGCACATGCTGGTGAGATAAAGGAATGTGTACTGCCACAATCAATCAAGGTTTTGAAACCTTTACCTTGATAGTCCGACGGTGTCTGAATCACCGAGAACTGGCGATTCGGCCCTTTCTTGTGTAAAGCGGCATGGACAGTCGCTCTTTCGAATTCTGCTTCCATAGTCGGATCTTCCTCTTCTTCTTCTTCGCATCTTTGCATATTGGCAATGCAGGCAGTTCTTCCTCTTCCACGGGTGGCGGCTCCTTGACCGCGGCCTGCTCCTTGGAAAGGCATTTGGCTAAGTCCTCCGTTGAGCTTGGGACATTGCCTCTTGAAGTGACCGGGTTCGTTGCAGTGGAAACAACGGAGGTTTCGGCCATTACTTTGAGTAGGAACAAAGTTGTTGACGTTATTTGTCCTTGCTTTCTTTCTTTGTCCCTGATTATGACCTTGAACTCTCTTCATTTGAGGTCTGAATGCTCCTCTGTTCAGGTCACTATAAGACCAAGTTTTGTTACCCCTTGGTCTAGCTTGCACCTCCTGAATTATAGGCGCCGCTCGAATGAGTGCATCCTAAAGATCTGATGGATGCATAGATTCGAGACGGGTATTTACTAGTGGATTTAAGCCCGCACAAAATTTGGACACCTGCTGCGTCATGTCCATCTGTGGCGCATACTTTAAAAGTGAGACGAATTTAGAGTAGTATGCGTCAAGAGTGAGTCCTAGCTGTTTTAGCTCGTAGAACTCATTCATTTTCTGCGTACGATATGCAGGTGGTAAATATCTTCCCTGCACGACTTTCTTCAACTTCTCCCAGGTAACGGACCCCTCTGAAATCCCTTGATCCCTGCACCATTGCTTCCACCAAAGTCTAGCTTCGCCGATGAGCTTTAACTTGGCGAGCATGGCCTGATTGGTAGGTGCAGTACCAGCTGCTTCAAAGTAATCCTCCATGGATTCAATCCAAATTTCAGCATCAGCCTGGACGAATCTGCCTCTCCCGTCAAACTCGGGTGGCTTTATCTGCTTGAGGAGGAACTTCTTCTCCTGGATCACAGCAGTACTTGATGTAGGAGGCGAATTTGGAACCTGTTTGTGGGGTTGTGCCTGAATAAAGGTTTTCTTAACGTTATTATATGATAATCGACGTTAGCTTATCTTCCATTTTTAGTTCATCCATTTCGTAAACAATGTAGCTACTTAACTTCTTAACAACTCTTATGCACAGCCAGATATTGATAAAAAGAAGTCTTTATTTGTATTTACATGGGCATAGCCTTTTTGAATACAATGTTTCATGTAATGATAAGCCAATCGTTACATTCAGTTTGGGGAGAACAATGTTGTATTGCATTTGTCTACTGGAACTGTGTAATAGTAGGGTTTTGGGTCATGGATCTTTAGGAATCGATAATTCATTGGAAGTTTAGGATACTTTTTCTGTTGGAATCCATACTTCTCATGGCGGCCCAACACTTTAATCCTGTCGGCTGGGATTACACGGTTTACATCCTCATATACATATGAGTTCATCTCAACCCTCCGACCTTGGATATGTAGAGTTGAATTTACGTGAGCTTCCACAAAAACGAACAGCTTCACGACCTTCAAGTCTTCCAACCACCTGATTCTCTTTAGGTTGGTCTGTATATAAGCAAACCGGTGGGCGGCTATATAGTAGATTCCTGAAGACCTCGTCCATCTTTGTTCTATGTATAAAGGTGATGGATTATAAATCTGCTCCAGGATGTTCATCATCCCAATTCTTTGTTTATAAAGGGGAGAATGCATTGCAGTCATAAACATGACCCGAAATACCAAAAACTTGTTCCACGCTTCATAATTCTGCAAGACAGCATTGAAGGTGAGAAAATGTTTGGACAGCAACAATTTCTTTACTTCATTTTATTGAGATCTCATAAAAACAATTCCATTGTTGTTCGGCTCTAATACCAACTGTAACGTGTCCCCTTAGTATCATCCAGGACACGTCTTAGCAGTCCATCGGAAAGGACGTCTAGAAAGCTCCGCCCGGCACTCCCATGAAATGTTACCGGATTTGCGATCTAGGTCTTCCCGCGTCTGCCACGTAGCAGAAGTATCCTGGCCGTTTCCACTTAGGATCGATCGAAATTAGGGTTTTCCTGACTGGTCATTAACTAACAGCAACTAGCGTCGGACCCGAGCGAACTACTTTGAGCAAAAACTCCAGGTCCGAAGCAGATTCACATTGCACTTGGTTCAAGGAGAATGGGAAACGAGAGGGATGCAAAGCTCAACCTCTCTGCCATAAGGCAGAGTCCCATTCCGTTCCCCTAAAACAGCGTAAATCGGGTAAGACATAACTCTAGGTCATTGCTTCCGTTATTCGTTTTGATGATCATCCTGCTGTTCATCGAGATTTTCGAGAAAAGTTCCTGGCTAACCGGGACCACCCAACTGTAGGACGGACCCATGGCCCATCCTCCGCACTTTCCTCAGTTTGTTTTTAGTTATGTAATTATCTAACACATTGATTTGACATATAACAATCAGCTTCTTTAATTAATCCATTAAGCACTGGTTCCTTCACGTAATCTTATCACGTGACATAGAAAACGATATCAAGCAAGTTCTTTGTTAATATTTCATCATTTTATCTTTGAAATACAATGAGTTCCGCCCGTAGGCTTGTCCATAATCCACCTGAAGGCTATCCAGTAATCCACTGGGATCACTATTCCAAGCTTCCACACGTAAACTAGTATGCGGGCCTCGAGATCCAATCCGGAGTCACGTTAGCCTCTTGTACAGGACCCGAAGGCGAGGGATTTACGGACACAGCCCCCCTGGCACCCAAGCGTCCTCTTACTCCAAGTAGAGCTCAACGGAGAGACCTCTCACGGTGGGTTCGGTCCACGTTCCCGGCGCGGTTAACAACCCCCTTGGTTAGGGTTAGGCAGGTAGTCGGGGGTAACTGAAACTGCCTCTTCCTTCAGGCCTTTAACCTGAAGTATAGGTACTCATTTAATTTGTAATTCATAATTCAAACAGAGCCCTAAAATCTCTAGCAAGCACAAACATTTCCATTAATCAACCGTGTTGTTTGGCAAACTGCTAAGGAAGTGTTCTTTCCTTTTGAGTGTATCAGTACTCGTTCCCAAGGTGTCTTGTAAATTGGCAAGATCCTTTACATTCCGGTGTAGGGCGTACCTTATTAACCTAACTTGGTCAACCCTAAAGTTCCTTAGATATGCTAGTTTCTGGTTTACAACTTTCCTTATTTAGAAGGATATCCAAAAATACGTCCTTTTGCAAGATAACTTGCGTAGGGATCTGCCATCCTTGTTGAGGGTTTTTACCCTTTCTCCTTGTGAATCAATTATAAGACTAAATGATTTCGTACTTGCTACGCAAGTCCTGCGATGGAATAATCCGTTTTAGATCCTTTAAGCTGACGTATGTCGGGCCTAGGGTTTCTTTTTAAGAATCTCGGGGACAGCCCTAGTTCTTTATCTTTACGAATTTTTTTGACCCTACAATAAGGAAAGTAGTCAAGTGCTTAGGGCATGAATATTTCTATGTTTAGCTTGGTTTGGTTATCTTTTGGAAGGTAATATTAATCGTCTTGTCACGGTTTTACTATCCTTGTGACAATTTACTTTTCAGTCAATACAGTTCAATTTAAACTTCATTTTCCTTGTAGATGAACTCATGCCAAATAACAAACATTTCCCTTGCTAAGATGTGCAATTAGCAATAATAACTTCCTAGTAATTTGAGCAACGAAAGAAACCTTTCGTGAATTTAATCATTTACAATGATTCATTGCGAAAAGGAATAAGACTAATGGTGCAAGATATAATTTCTATACCTTTAGGATTTAACTGAAATATACTACTATAGTAAATAGATAATCTTGCTCGTAATTTATAATGCTTGATGCTATTCGAAGGAAACTAAGTTCTATACATTATCATTCATTCAAATAAGCTAAAATCGTTCATTACAAATAACTCGGACAAATATATCCTATCCCTAACAATTTCCCTTTGCATGATTGACTTAAAACTGAATTAAAGCCAAGAAGAAAAACCTGGTTTTGGGGTGAGATATCCACATGGATACCGGGAGATGCACCTCCCGCAGCTACTCCTTGGACTTTCTTAGGAGGCATCACAGTTGTAGTCCTTCGAACGTGGAAGCAGCTTTACACTCTTTTTCAGAATTCCACTGTCGCTCCCTTGCACCGTCCGTCGAAAGTAGGTTTTGGAAGGCTCCCTCCTTGAAGTCGGGAATTCGAAAGGGTGTTCAGAATCTTTTACGACTAAGACCTATTGAAGCCATGGGGAAGGCTTAATGGCCTTTTAATGACTCGTTCAAGCGAGGAATTAAAAGGGATGGAAAAGACACAAGGTGCGGGAGAGAACTCTAAGGGAATATAGTAACCATAAAGGTTATAAGTAAGGTCGAAGGACCCTTAGGTCAACTTGGAGGAAAGGGTTCTCAATACGCCACAAGGGAAGGGTTAGAGAAGGTTTAATCACGGGGGGGGGGGAGGGTGATTCCAATATCCACGCAAAAAGGGGGTCTAAGGGTTTATACAACACGAAGGGGGATGGGTTCCAAGGCTCAAGAGGAAGGGGGCTTATAGGGGTTACCACCAGGGAGAAAAAAGGGTTTTTAAGGCCTACGGGAAAGGCTTCATGGGTAAAACATAGGGGTTCTAACACCCATCGAAAAGGGGGATTTAGACACACGGGGGGGGGGGGGGGGGGGGGGGGGGGGGAGGTTTCAAAGCCCATAACAAAGGGCTTAAAGGTTAAATCATGGGGGGGTATGGAAGGGTTTTTGAAAAGGCACGATAAGGGGGATGAAAGGGCCTTAGGAGGATTAAAACCGGGGGGATGGGGTAATAAAGCTAGGGGGAAAGGGGGCTTAAAAAGATCCTTTATAGAAGCTTCTAGGATCTTCCACGTTGGGGGGGCGATTAACAGATGGGCGCGACAACTCTACATATGTGATAGGCAGCAACCTCCCTTCGTCCTCCTTGTACACTCTCTCGTTGACGGCACCGGCAATCCTCACTTCCACCTTCGTCCTAACGGCAGCAGCGCAGGGTAGCATTCACTCCTCTCTACCTCCCGTCGACTGCATCCTCCGTAGTCTCTCCCAGCTCACGGTGTTCTCCCCTTGCACTCACGATAGCGGACGATTTGGGCAACGTCACCATTTGTTTTTGCCATCCTCCTCTTTCCCTAGCGATAGCAACGCAGGTAAATAGGGGAGGGGAGGGGGATCCTCCCTCTCCTTCGTGTCAGCATGCATGGCACTACTCCCTGCGAGCTCCCATCGAGGAGCTTTTGGCTTCTTTCTATTCCCCTCCCCTTCCAGCACAACAGTTGGCTGGGGAGGGGAATAAATAATTTTTTTTTGCATTTATCCATTTGATATTTTACAAATACCCTCAAAACAAGTAGGCTCAACATCCTCAACTACCTTGACCATATTAGCATAATGGCAAGCTACATAATCTTCAAAATGAAATCTTTTAACAGGGTATTGGACCCTACTAGACCCACATATCATTGGATCCTTCACATTATTATGTGCTCTTTGTACACCATTAGGGGAGTTTTGAAGTCTTGAAAATGCCCTATAAGAAGTGATCCTAGAGAGAGAGAGAGATAAAAAAATATTTTAGAAAATAAATTATTTTTAGTTTTAAAAGTTTTTATAGTTTAGTAAGTAAATATATAAAATAATATTAATAAGTCATTGCCATGATATTCTTGTGGCCACATCAAACCTAGAAATCTAGGCCACCATAAAGATAACAAAGATTGTCATAATGAAGGTCTTACTCATCGTCATTAAAGTGAAAAATAATATTCAATCTGAATTTTGTTTGAGGTTTGATTACTTCCCTCCACTCTCACTCTCTTCTTTCTTTTCCATCCTTATTAGTTTCTTCTTCGTTTTTCTTCTTATTTCTAATTTAAACAGTTTTTCAATCCGATCTTCTAATCACATTCTTAGCCATGGATCAATCATCCAATGATCCTTGTAGCTCTATCAAAATATCTCTCTATTATCTTCAAATTGAGTGGGATAGTGAGTACGAACCAATAAGGAAGAGAACAAAACCCAAATATAAGTTTAGTGATCCTTTATGACTTGTCACTAGAAGAGAGGCACAAGGAATGGCTAGATTTGTGGTTAAACTTGATGAAAGTGAGATTTTAAAATGCACAAAACTAGAGAGGGTCTCTATTATCTTGATGAATAGAGCATTTCTATGATACCACTGCAATCACTTAATGTCATTTATTGTTCAATTAGAACACAACATCTGCTGGCTAGGAGCATTCAAAGAAGATACACAGGATTTTGATATATTGTATTGGGTTTTTCATCAAACACCAATACCTAATATTATTGAGAGATAATAAGTAGGAGAAGAGCTATTTATTGAAGGATTTGGGAACTATAAGATTGAGTAGCACATAGTTGGTGACTTAGAGACACTCAAATGTATGTACAATGTGTCAAAGGGAGCCAACTCCAAATCTCCTTGCCTATATTGCATGTCCCTAGTCATAGAGTTGAACTCAAGACATTAGAATAGAGCTTCCTCTAGTGGCACAACAAGATCCACAATTTAAGCCAGTCCTAGATATTCCTTTAGTGAATACCCATATCTGTTTTACGTATTTTGCATGATAAAATTGAAAATCTTGTTCATCTTTATATAGGGTTTGTATGGAAGCTGAAGCCATTATCACCTAGAACAAATACTATAACAAAGATTGAAAAAGTATTATCTGCAAAATTGGTTTGCATGATAGTAATGTTATTTTGAACATGATCTTTAAAAGTCTAAGGATGGCAACTGTGTCCCTTAAAAGCCATCTATTGGTGGAGTGAAGGCTTGAAGGTTCCTAAACTTTCATGGGAGACTTGGTAAAATAAACTCTAGGAATGGTGACTCAACTATTAGATATAATTTGTGGAAGTCTCTACATAATGCAATCAAGGATCATGTTGATAATAGAAAATCTCAAAATAAAAAGTCAATGTTTGGGAAACACTAGATAAAGTATTCTTTTATTGTGATAAAGATGAATGGAATGATGATGTTCTCAAAGACTTCAAAAACCAATTGAACCTTTTGTAAAAAGCAATGACAAAAGCTTGGGGTAATCAACACTTTACTCAGTATATGGTAATAAGTTTGCATATGTATACCTTTGTAGTATCTGACTCAGTTAATTTTTTTTAATTGAATTTCTTTATTTGTTAGCCATATAACATATTTTATACAACCATGCTCTATATTTTTTCAAGAAATATGGATCTCTATATCTAAGGTATGAAAAAATCACATTATCAATCAAGAACAAAATACTTTAGATACACAAGAAATGGAGGTGGAAGATACAAAGCAAACATTTTATTAGAGGTCTTCCAATGGTTCTATAGACAAATTTGGCACAAATTCAAGCTCAAAGATACAACTACATCATCCAATAGATCAAATTTGGCAAGGACTATACAAATTGTCACCCAAAGAAGAAAAGAGGGATATTTAAACTCTTGTGCAAAGCAAAGATATTTAGAATGGTTATAAACTAGACAAAGAGATGGAAAAAGATAGGTTTCAAGAAACCCTTAACATATTCTAGTCTGACTTTGTTGTAGAAGAGTCTCTACTTTCAAGCAATTCACTAGGTCCTCTAGATGAATCTTTTGTTTCATCCCACTTAATGATACCTTTACATTTCAAGAACTCTTGTTTCCTATGGCCTAGAAGGATCTTCAAATTCTTGGTATCTCCTATATGGGAGATCAAATAAGAGCCAAGAACTCCAAAGTATTATACCCCAGATCCACTATATCTAGGCATGAAGCCAAAGACTCTTACATCTTCTCCACTAAAATTAACTTATCTAATCCTCTATTGAAAACTTAAGATCCAATCACCTTGGTGATAGCTTTCAAAGCCATCATTGGCAAGCTTGGAGAGCTTGATAACTTGCTATGATAAATTGCAAGTGTTTGATTATTTAAGATTTCAATATAAGGACCAGGGCCTTGACTTTTACCAAGGTTCAATGGCCTTCATCCCTTGGCTCTTCTAATAAAGTTGTTTGCATCTTCAATTTCTATTTGCACAATAAACCACAATAGTCTAATATGTCAATAGATAAATATCCAATAATGTTTGTCTATAATGCATAATATACTCTAATATAAACCGCAATGGATATCTTAGAATTATCTTCCATACCTTAGGGTTTTCATCTTCTTCAAGAAGACTATCCTCATAAAGATTTATTGAACGTTTTGGTTTCTCCAATGATGCCTTAAATTTCTCTTCATACCCCATGTCGTCAATACCAAGTCTCTACTAAATTTGTAGGAACTCTTCCTCTATGGGGTAGCCCCTCTTTTTCATATTCCATGATTTGATTAATACGTGAATACAAGGCTACAGAGTTAGACTTGCTAGCAATTCTTGTTCATAACCTATAAAATTCTTATGATTTTGCCCCATGTTGCAAGGATTGCTAAGCAATAATATTCTCTAAGATAAAAAATGTATTGAATATCATTTAGCAATACATATCTCCTTTTGCTGATGAGGTAACTAGGAAATTTTGGGATATATTCAAGAGGGCTTGTTTCAATCTTTGCACTATCTCGTTTTCTTCCACTTTTGTAATGTTCTCAATTTTAAACAAAGCAATATCAAATCCCTGCGCTGATTGGTTCTTAACATCCTCCTAAAATATTTCCCCCTTGTCTTCGATGTCTTTATCTTTGCTTGTAATACTCTCCGTCTTCTTCTCTTGTATTGTATCTAAAGAACAACTATCCATCTACTGAAGATATACAAGAAATCCAACATCCTTGTGTACAAGAAGACATTGATGTTGATTCCGATGAAAATGACAATTTGATTTCCACTTATTTAATTCCTCATTAATAATACTAAACCTTATTTGCAAAGTAATTCTAGTAGCATTGGTAGCTTCCACTATATCATTTTAATGGACAAATCTCCGAATATCTAGGCCTTCCACATGTCTATACTAAAAATCCATATAATCCTTCAGTTTGTCTTCAAGATACTTCAAGAGCTCTTCCAAATCAAAGAGAACATTAAGAATATCTATTATGCAAGCAAATCTAGATGAATTTCCAGCTACATGAAGGAAATCAAAGAGCTTCTCATCACACATATCCTCCAAATCCTCTTTCTCTATTTCCTCTAGAGAAATCTTCCTTTTAGTCATCGTGATTACTCACAAAATGAAATTTTGAAAACAACAATACAAGTTTAGGGATACAATCCACATTTGCTCACATCCAAAAATAAATAAAATCCTAAGCTAATGCACATAGAACAGTAGAACCGCATCATTTTACATATGTATAAAATCAAAGCAAGATTGCCATAAAAATTTTATCAAACCCTTTTTGCCACTTTTGGCTTTTTGATATTTTGTGTGAGGAACTCACCCTTGGCTTTGAATTTTACCCTTCAGATGTATGACATGCTCATTAAGGGAACTTGAGAAAGGCTTCAATGTTCTCTTCCTCCACTTAGACCAACAAACACGGAACAATGGGCCACAATGACACTTTATTCCATTCATCTTGCACATCTAAATCCATATATCATACTCCACATTTTCAAATGCTTACATAACATATCGTACATGTTAAATTGGATGAAATAAAATAGTAGTGCCTTATGAAATACGAATTGATTCTTTGGGCAGCAAAGCAGGCATGAAATTTTGTGTTTCATTGAACAGACTTAATTCGGATTGGAGGACTTATGAAATGTGATAATGGAGGTCAAAAAGCCTTTTCAAATTGATACTATCACATTTCATAAGGGAATCAATCACTTGAGGTTGAAAATAATGGATTTCATCATTTTGAATACCTCAGAATAGCTCATTCAACTATTTTTCAAAGCATTAGAAAAAAAAAAGACAAGTAGGAGTTTGTTAAATGAGAAATGTATTGCTTCTTGAGAATAAATGGGTTTTGTTAGGAGTACTCGTGTTTGTGGCTTGCGATGCACAAAGGATATGGTTGTGAAAGAGAAAACAAAATGTGTGGAAGAAAAATTTACATAAACACGAGCCGAAGTTCTTGTATATATATGTCAATGGCCACAATGCATTTGTTCAAAAAGGTACCACACAATGATTCAAAAAAGTTGTATTTAAAGTGAAAAAGAAGAGGCTAAAAATTCTATTTTTCACCCAAAAAACAGTGCCATAAAGGAGCCATCATGTTTGAAAATGTCAATGATACATGGCACAAGTTTCGAGGCAACAACGGTCTACCTACTGCATGTGTCAAGTAAATTTCACATTATAACGACCACACGTGTGAAGAAATGTCATTTAAAACCAATTTTTGAACCACAAAATCTTTTTTTCAAAAACTAAGCTCTTTTTCTACTCTAAAACACAAGCACAAGGCAACTTCATCATAGCTCAATATTCTCTAGCACCCACCACATAAGGTAAGATACTATTACCTAGTATCATACAATGCGCTAAAGTCTTAGAAATGTTTTTTTTTTTAAATCTTGGTTAGCTCAATAGCAATGTTATTTTCCTAATTGCTACTAAAATTCTATTCAAAATCTTTTCCAAATTTTCTCCAAAAAATGTTGACGTATACAACACATTAAGACATAGTTATCCCCATGCAGAGTACCCAATTCATGTTTCATACATTGGGAGTGGTTGCACTGTTTAGTCTATCACTAAGTGGTTGCAAATGACATCATATCAAATATATGGAGGTCTTTGGCCCAATCTTGCACTACTTTACAACTAATTAAAATAGGCTAAATCGATCTAGTCCCCTTGCTTTTGAACTTCTAGGTAAGATTGGTTTGGATAACTAAATATATTAGTCACTATGCTTGTGTGTTCAAAGATTTGGAAATTTGAAAGATCTTGGCTAGTCCAATAGCAAAATCATATTCGAACTGCTAACAAACTTATTTTCAAAAATTTCTCCTAATTTGATCAAAATTTTCATAAAAAAGAGTTTATGTATGAAACATGAAGAGGCATACGTCTACCTCATCTAAAGTGCCCAGTTTGTGTTTCATATGTCGAGGGACTACATTATTTGATGGAAATTCGAGCTGAACTGATAGCACAATTCTCATGAATTATTACAACTTTGGTTTTATCTTTCGATAAAATGACTTATTGACAAATAGTGAGTATATAATTGACATGGGATTGAGGCTATTTGAATAGTTTTTGTTTACCTCTAATTGATTGTAAATGAAACATTATATCAAAGATTTGAAAATTTGTCCTAATTTTGAGTTTTTTTTCCATTTTTCATGGATATTTTAGATGGCTAGAACTAAGGCCACTACAAGGAAGCATAAAGTTTATCTTAAAGGCCTTACATCAAAGATCCATCAATCCTCCAAGCCTTCCAAACTTGCAAGGTAATCAAAGCGAATGAAAAAGTTTTCATAGCATGTTAAATGACTAAAGAAGATTATGTAATATCTCACTTTTGATTTAAAATCTTCCCGACTTCTTGCAAAATGGACTTGAAGAACTCTAAAATCATTAAATAGAGAAGATCTCAAGCAAAAAGACTCGAGGATCGTAACCCGACATTTTTCCCAATAGACAAGGACTATAGCCATGCGTCATAGAAGTTACCATGCGAACGAGAGTTATGAGCCATATTAGTCATTAATGTTAGTGTCTATAGTATGGATGGTCAAAAAATACTAGATTTTTGGACAAAACTAACATATTTTTGGTATTATTTAGTGTATCCTAAAAAGCTATGGAAACTTCTAGAATAAGATGTCATGCAAAAAAGAAAGTGGTTTTTCTCTTATTTGAAAGTGGAACTTGGGAGATTCCCGAATTATTTAATATGGTATTCAAATTGTTGATTTTGCCAAGATCCCTTCCAAAAAGATATCTTCTTCTTAGCCACAACCCTTCTTCTCCAATTGAGCTATAAATACGAGACATGGGGAGCTGTTCGGGGTAGTCAGAGCAAGAGAGGGGAGGCCCTTCTCAAGTATAGAGCAATGATGAGACCTAAAACGGGCCGGCACTGGCTCATGCACTAGCCGGACCTCTATCATGCGCTCAACAACCCCACGGCCTCGCGGCTAGGAGCGTGGATGACACATACATCATCTTCCTAAACATCTTGCGTTTGTATCACGTCTCGTAGTCCAACTCTAACCCAATTAACACTCCTCAGAGGGAGTCCCAGCACATTGCCAAATGGCACGAAGTACAAACATAGGAGGTCCTCCCATGGCTGACTGCTGCTACCTCATTGCGACTCTCCTACATCTTGGGGATTGGCTCCTTGATGCGTCGCTAAACATATATAACACACGAACACAAACTTCTCTCTTTTATGATTCGCGTATTTCTAGGAGATATACCATGCTTCCTCACTTTACTTTCCCCCAGACCCAACGCCTAGCCGACAGCTTGAACAACCTACTCACTCAACGTTGGTCATGTTCCTCTAGAAAGCAATTGCCATGCATCCATGAGGTATTGTCTGATACCTTTTAAACTTCTTTATGATTCATGCAAATTGTGAATGTCCACGTGCTCAAGAAATTCAGAAAATCAGCATTTGTACGCATGTGGAAAACATTTCTTTCAATGAATTTGACTATTGCTCGTATGCGGCGTTGCATGAACCTAGCACTGAGAAACCCCCGTGCTACTAGGTTCTTAATTTTCAATTATCAACCGACCTAAATGGTATGCATAAAACCAGCAATCTTTTCATCATTTCATTCAGCATTTAAACACCTTTTTTATACACTCCACCCCCTCACCCGTTTAGGTTGTGCATTATTGATCGGTTTAGGGTTCATTTTCCATGTTTTCATTGCATAAAAAGCCATAAAAACTCACTAGAACATAAAGGTAGGGCTGAAATGAGGCTAAACCTCATACTTCAGACCCCCCATACATCCACAAACATGAATCTTATTTTTCCTTAATTTTTGGCACTCAAAATCCAATTTTTCCCTATTTTTTAGTGGTTTTTTCCTATTTTCTTTGTATTTTTTCCATTTTTTGCATTTTTTAATTACTAAAAAATTTAAAACAGGTTATGGGTTGTGGCCCTTCTATCATTTGCAGCAAAAAGCACAAGTTTAGTTGGTGTGTCTTACTATATTTTCCATTTATATCCCAAAAACACCCAAAATTTCCATATTTTACATGTTTTACGGGTTTTACCCTACTAATTTCAATCACAGCACTTATGATTTTCTGATTTTCTGAGCCTAAACAGTTGGAAGACATTGCAAACAACATTATAATGCATAATCATCCCATGGGAACAAGTATTCATGAAGCAAATTGCATAAACCATCAATTTCCTTTGTAAAAATGAGATTACCGTTCTTTGCGGGTTGGGGGTTTTTATTTGCCATATCTCGGGACAGATTTCCAGCCACCATTAATGCTCATGATAGTCCACAATCAACAATCTTCATTCCTCTTGAACCACGGAGCAATCCGGTCTTCATTGGACAAGCATTCGTCATCCAGTCTTCTTCTTCTTCTTCACCACATGAATCTGCCTTTAGGGGAGAGAGAGGGAGGAGAGAGAAAGACTAGATTTCAATCTTTGCATTCAGGCCACCATTGGAGGAGCGAAGGATGGCAATAGAGTCAGCATCCAAGGGGGAATGAGGCCCCATGATCAATTGACATGGTTGTTTGCAGGCAGGAGATGGCATGATCAACAAGAGGGCGCAAATTTCAGCGCCCTCCTGCTCACGCCCTCTCCACGTTTTGATGCATGCTATCTCCTCCAAACTTTCATGTGACATTAAATTTTGGGCTCCCAAAGGTCACTTGCCCATTTTGGCCAAATTTTGTCCACCTCTTCGCATCTTGACCGGTTTCTTGGCCATTTTCCCGTCCGGACTCGGAATTGAGCTCTGAAAAATCCTGGGCATCCGGCTCGGGCATCCCGTATTGGCCGATAACTCTTGTCAACCTGCACGACAGTTTGAAAAATTATGAAAAATCAACAAGTGTCGCTCGGGCGCCTTTAAAGCACTTTGGCGCTTAAAATCGTCCTAGATCGAGCCGCCGCCTTCGACGTTGAATATTTTTCCCTTGATATTTGTAATTTTTAGCTATTTTTAAGCACTTCTCAGCACCAAAATTCCGCTCTCAAGCAAGAGGAAGTGGGATAAGAGAACTGCGAGCATCAGAATTTCTTGTGAAGAAGATAAGGAGGATACTCCATGAGCTCTCAAATTCAATTCCTCCGTCCCTTTTATCTTGTTCCCTTATGGAATAAAGACTCTTCTCCATTTCTCGAAATTCTTAGTAATTACGTTCTCCACCCTCCCACCCCATCAATCAAAAATTCTGTCAATCTATTTGCCCCCAAGATCCTTTGCCAAATTATCATTTTTTGCTATCTTTCAATTAAAGAACATGGCCCCAAAGAAGAAAGCTACGAAGGTCGTAGAGGCAGGAACTGCCAATAACAATGCAGACACAATTACTACAAATAGAATGATAAGTACAGGGTTTATAAACAAAGCCGCAAATACCATCAACCAAGCACCCGTCATGGATCCTCATGCACTATTTTTCTTAAATAAAAATAGCTAGCAAGCCTTTATCCCATGAATAGGCAACAGAAGTTGCATGTGTATAATAAGATTTTATTCAATTCATGCATATAATTTCTTTGAGGATTTATTAACCGCGAATTCCAAGGGATAACTTGGGTCTGTACAAGATGAACCTAAGCGAGTACAAGGAAGGTATAGTGTCCCTAAAAGATTTAATATTTTTTATTTTTTTGTTAATCAAACAAAATCTTTAATGGATAATAATGGACGCTAATCCTCGGTATATAAGAGACCTTGAGATGCAATTGCCAAATGATACTATTCGTAATTAAACTAACCAAGATTTTCGTAATTGTCTGTAATTAAACTAACCAAGATTTTCTTTTATTGGGGGCAAAGACCCACGAAAATCCAAGGGATTTATCCTCAAGTATGAAATTCTTGCTTATATTCAGTCCAAACTAACCCTTAAGAAAGAGGAAGTCCAAGAGGACTATTGGAATTTATTTAGTCTACTTAAGATATTAGGTTTTAATGCTCTCTGTATATGAGAAAATATTTTACATCTATAGCTCTCACTAGTAGCTAGACTTGGTAAAGGCCACTAAAAGCTTGAAAAATTAGGTGAAGGAAGGGGGGGATATTGATCCCCATTGGTTGTGCTACATGGAGACAATATAAGAATTGTCATAAAATAATATTCCATTCTCTACAAGCTCTGTCTTCTTTCTATCTTTGTATATTTCTTCTCTAATGGAACCATGCATAACATCAATAACACCAACAATAGACTTGACCAATTGCCATACCTCAACATTAGAGGGGTAGATATCTATAAGACAACAAACAAATGTTATAATGGAAAACCTTAAATGAAGTTCAAGAAAAGAAAGACTTTAAGAATCAAATTCTTAAAATTTGGTCTATGCACTAGAAGATTTGAAGTTCCAAGTTTCAAATATAGCTATTTATGCATAAATACATGTTACACAAGTATCTCTTTTATGCTATTCTTATTTACTCCAAGCTTGAAATATCAGATTCTACCCTTTTGAGTAGAGATGAACGAGCTCTCATATCTTTGTCTTTTCCCATGTTTTGCTTGCTGCATGGTGATCCAAGTGCCTTTGCTAATGATTGTAAAAATCCATCTTCCATCTTTTTGGAATGAGTTAAACACTGATATGGATGTGTTTTGGGAGCTTGGAAGCCTTGGTGAATGTCAAATTTCTATATTCATGGCATATATATATATATATATATATATATATATATATATATATATATATATATAGAGAGAGAGAGAGAGAGAGGAGAGAAATTTATCTTTCATCTTTTTGGAATGAGTTAAACACTGATATGGATGTGATTTGGGAGCTTGGAAGCCTTGGTGAAGGTCAAATTTCTATATCCATGGCATAGAGAGAGAGAGAGAGAGAGAGAGAGAGAGAGAGAGAGAGAGAGATATGAAGACTACCACAAAGTAGGGAAAAACACGAGAGGGATAAAAAAAGAGGGAAAAAAATAAGTGATAAGCTTTTTACTAATTTTAATTTAAATTAAACCAATCATTATCATTAATTCAGACATACCATTAAATAAATGTGGTCGAGATTGTATATTATCATTGCAAAGAATGTCATAATCACGAATATAAGAGACTAAAAATAGATATTGATGATACAAACTAGTAATATTATATATATATATAGTAGAATATATTTTTTTCTTTTTCAAAATAAAAGTTCTATTACAGAGGCTTTGCTCCTATTGGTCTAGAGCACTCCGCACTTTTGAGACCTCAAAACTCCCCTAATGTTGGTGTCCTGACTGAAGGGATACCAAGCTCATTATTCAAACTCTTTGAAAAACTAGAATCTCCATCAGATCCCAAATGACTAGTAGATGCATCATTACCATCCAACACTTTCTTCTTTCCTTTATCTTTACTTGCAATACTTGTAGATTCACCTGAAGATATAGGGTTACTCCTCCTTAGGCTCTCAAACCAAGGGCTAACTGTAGGTGTAGTACCAAACAATATTTCTGGTCCACTAAGACTCCATGATTCTTGGTTTTCTTTCTAGACACATCTATCATGATCATTATCATCATCTAATATATCACCAATAGATGTATATTGCTAATCTCATAAAAAATAACATCTCTGCTCACTTTGAACTCACTTGTAACATAGTTATAACAACGATATCCTTTCTTCTCTAAAGAGTATACAATAAAAATACATTTTTCAACCTTTGGATCAAGCTTCTTTCATAGCTTATCTGGCATATGAATATATGTAGTATAACCAAACACTTTTAGGTGTGACATATCGGCGGGCTTCTTGCTTATAAAGCATTTTGCCATGAACTATAGCTGTGGGAGTTGTGTTCATAATATAGATAGTAGTATGAACAGCTTTAGACAAAACATATTGCCTAATTTTTCTTTTTGCAATCCCATTTTGCTATGGGATATACTTGTAAGTAAACTCTTTTTATTCCATGAGATCTCAAGAAGCTACTAAACTCATTAGAGAGATACTCACCCTCTCCATCTGATCTCAAGCACTTAACTTTCAAGTCTATTTTGTTTCAATAGCTGCCTTAAAAGATTTGAAGTGCTCAAATGCATCACTCTTTTTCTTCATGAAATATACCTATAGTATCCTTGAACAATAATAAATAAACATGACAGAGTATTTGGTGCCCATCAAGAGATATATTTTGCGTGTAGGTCCCCAAATATCTGCATGCACAACATCAAGTATATTTCTACTCACATCACTGTCATGTGAAAAGGGTTGTCATGTCTACTTACCAAGTTATCATACTTCACACACTTTATGAAATTCTACAACTCTAAAAGTAGGCAACCTTATAACAAACCCTTTGGACTGCATTAATTTCAGCCTTTGCATATTTGTGTATCCAATACATTTATGCCATATTTCAATGTCTGCAACCACTCTTTTTCTTTAGCATACATAGCAGCATTCATTACAAGAATTCTAGTATGTAAAGTGAACATGTGGCCAACTCTACTTCCTTTTGTGATCAACCTATACTTATCATTAAAGTCTTCTACAAAATAACCTTTTGCATTAAATTGATTAAATTGAACCTGCAACCCTTGCTCTACCATTTGGCCAAATCACACTAAATTCTTTGTGATTGATGGCACATGTAATACATCTAACAAACTCTTTGTTCGGCCATCATGCAAGGACAAGGGAACCTTTCCAATGTGTGAAATTGGGTGTGGCATGAATCATCACAACTTTGCACATAACTTGGGTTTTGTAAGTCCTGCATCTCTACAAACCATTCAACATGATTAGTCATATGATTAGATGCACCTAAATTTACATACCATACATAATCATGTGTCCCCTTTCCTATAACAACATTCATCATATGTCGTGTAACAAATAGACACTCATTTTTGTCTTCATTCTATCATGAAGGCGATGCATAGTTTCCTTGTTGCAATTTACCATTGCGGATATCTTCCTTCTTAGCATAGCAATGGGCTACAATATTACCTGTTTTGCCACAATAGTGGCAAACAATACTAAAAGTTTTGTAATGTGTGTTCTACCATCCACATCTTCCTTAGAGCTTCCTACCTCTAAAGTTTCCATGGCCTCTTGAAACCTGCATTTCACCAAATTTTTTATTTAACCTATGTTGTTGGTTATCACTAGCATGTCCCATGCAACAATATCTCAAAGCGGATTTGCCACGTCCCCTTCCTGAACTTGAGCAAAATTCTTGGACTTGTTCACCATTTCTTTTAGATGAGTCACCCTGCATATTGATGTCTTTAGTATAATCATGAGAGAGACCAACTCATCAAAATCTAAAAATGGCTTTCTTATATATGTAGAAGTGAAAAATGATTTCCAAGCCTTCTCATCATATTAAGGCCACCCAAACTAGATGAAACCAAATCATCATCATCATCACATCAATCTCAATGTTAAAGCATTTGCAATGCTTCTCATCTTCAAAACATACTCATTGACATACATTTTTCCTTCCTTCAAGCCATTCAACTCTTACTTGCGTCGAATCTTTTGTGTCTTTGTATTCACTAAAAGTATGTTCTTAGAAATCATCCAAGATGCATATGAAGTTTCTGCATTCGTGATATATCCCTACATAGTATTGTCAATGACAATAGATAGCCAATATATCATGTTTTTTTCTTTTTCATTACATTCTTTGCATTCCTTTAATTCATCTGTAGAGTGAGAGGTATATTTAGCTCCTTTGACTCATTTTCTTAACCTAAAATGAACTCATAAAGGCTCCTTTTTGATAAAAAAGTTTATTACACAGAACTTCCATGAATGATAGTTATTCTTGTTTAGGTTCTCAATGATGGGATTTTCACTTGCCATTATCACAAAAAGGATACAAACTAGCAAGTAAGTCTTCTGCAACTTTTTACAACAAGTACATAGCAATATACCAAGAAACCTTTTTCACTGATTGCTTATCACATGTAATCTGCAAATTATTTGTGGATAAAACTTATGTTTCCTATCTAGAAAACACCTTAAAAATTACAAATTTGAAATTTGCAACCTGTGCATCCACTTTTGGCCGATATAATCGAAATCATAGTATACTTTGAAACTACTGTCCACAACCTTGCGACTCTAAAACTGGGCCCAAAATGGATTTGGATACCCAAAAAAGTAGTAGTTGAGCCCTAAAGGCTTATACATATAGAATATACAATGTTGTGCTTGCACATAAAATCTCATAGCAATATGAGATTTTCACTCTGCTCGCCCTACTTATGGTGCCTCCATAGGCTCTATCCATGAGAAAGAGTGGAAGAATAGGAGAGCTTATTACCGGTTGCTCGCTTGCTTAAACTCTTGCTTCTTCTCCTACACTTCAGCCTTTGAAACTAGCCTCTCTCAATGGCATTGCTCTAATACCATGTTAAGAATCACATGGTGAGGGAACTTGCTTGAGCTACTATACTAAACACACACCGTACACACAAGAGGAAGCTCACTCAAGAACATAAGAAGAGAGATGGAGGCCAAAACTTTTTCTTGCTAGTTTTTTATTCTTCTTCCACATAGTATAATGTATACAAAGTATAGATAAGATACAACATAAATGAAAGTGGCCTACTAAGTCAAATAGTGCATAATTGACTATATTAATCGATTGACGCTATAACTATGCCAACTATAGGTAGGTGCAACAAACTAAATACAATAAGTGAAAAGTTAGTGGCCATATGAGGATCATAATGACCATCAATGTGCTAAGTGGAGAGGTGTGGACCCATGTAGCCAGGCGGTCCATCATCAATGTCCACACATGTTGAGCGTGCCATATCAACAAATGCATCCTTGCTTCACCTAAAATAGAATATGATATTGCAATATTGTTTGTCCCTTTGAGCAAGAAACTTTTTCTTTTTACAACCTCCTATTCTAAGTTAGATTTATCATATTTAATTTTTGAAGGATTTCATGTGATTTGAATGTATTTTTATGTGAATGTGTACTTTTTGCACAAGAACTATGATTCGATGTGACAACCTTGACAATTCTCTTTAACTACAAAATTTCCCTTTTCACCTCATGCCACTTCAATGCATGCACCAAATTTTATTAACTTTTTTGTATTTTGGTTATATTTCTTTAGTATTTTTACCAATTTTCATATGAATATGGCCTATTCTCATCGAAATTATGTTCTAACGACAATCTTATGCAACTCATTAAACAAGACATTTTTCCTTTTTAGTGTGCTTCCTAAATTTGATAGATAGATTTTTTGTCATTAATTACCAATTGTATTTTTGTATGCATTCTTTGACCTTTTTCCATGTGAGCATCCCTTTTTGGTGCTAGACATGTCACTTGAGTTGACCATTTTGTCCCCCCTATCACCTTGCCCATTATTATCTTTTTTGTAAGTCTTAATCTAGTGGATGGATTTTTTGAAACTAAAATTTCGTGATTTTACATGTGGTGATACTCTTTTTTCATCCGATGACATGTGCCCATTTTTTGTCTAATGACGTGTCCTGTTGTGTTTGACATGTTACGTACGCTTGCCCTTGCTCATATACAGCATTTTGCTCCCCTCAATGAATTTTTTTTAAATCCTACTGTGTGTGCATGTAGGCAACATGGGGAGGAGAAGTCTTACCTTTTTTGAAAATCCCTTTAACTTTCAAATATTCCACCATTTTTAAATTAAAATTAACATATACATCCCATTAATTCAATGAATAAAAAAGTATTTTAAAAAAATCTCCTCTTACTCTCTCCTCATAACCACCTTCCCTCCACTCTCCTTTCTCTCTCTCTCTCTCTCTCTCTCTCTCTCTCTCCTCTTCTTTCTTTCTTTCTTCTCTCACCTCCCCCTCTCTCTCTCCTCGACACCCTATTTTCTCCCTCCCACTCCTCACCTTTGTCCCCTCCTCCTCCTCCACCTTCCCCTTGTTGCTCTTCTTCCTCTTAGCTTTTGTTGCTTGCCCCGCTGTAGCCCTGACATTCTCACTTGGTGCTACACTATCTGCTCCTAACAACATCCCTAGAGCCACCAGCCTATAGCCACTGAAAGGATGTTGCTAATGCCTCCTAGGTGCCCTTTTCCACCTACTCTAGTTACTCTGTTAGCCCTGCCGTGACTTCGTTGCCATCTATTGCCCTTGACTCTACATGATGTTGTGATCTCCTCCACCACCTCACCATCCCTTCCCCCTCCTCCTTCTCTCCCTCCTCCTCTTACCATTTTTCTCTACATTGACCTCCTCCTCCCCCTTTTGACAATCTCCCCTCCATCTCTCCGCCATCTACCTCCTCTCTCTTCCTAGCACCACCTCCTCCCTCTCTTCCTATCATGTCCTCTCGGGTAAGCTACTCATGAATAGATGTGTACATCATGTGGGCTCAAAATAAGGTATTTTTAAAATACCATTTCTATACATCTTTTACATATATAATGGTGTAATATAAAGGGGTTATTTATAGATTGAATAGAAAAGGGCTATGTTTTATTCAAGAAAATTTCACAGATAAGGATACTTATAAATAGGCCCTGAACGCACATGATGTAGAGGATATACATATAGTAACTTCCCTGAGCATGTCCTCTCCCTTGATTTCAAATTATTCCAAACCACTAAACCCAACCTTGCCCCCCAAACAAAATTCCCACCAAAAACACCCTCCCCTCCATTTTATTCTGGAAGTTGACTACTTGCTAGTTGCTTATGTGTTTATTTTTTCATGGATAGTTGGACAACATGGGATTCAAGGAGTCACCCCCCTTTCACTTTTGTGCCATCAAACCTTGCAAATGTCCCACACACCACTAGGTTCTTTTTTTTTTCCTTCTCCACTTGCACATAATTAAATTTTAAATAAAAATTGCTTGATCGTTCTACCACCAAATGAATATTGTGCCCCATACATTTGAATTAAAATTATATTAGTTTATAAAAAGAATCCCACCATTGTTGAGGACATTGTACCATGATTTTACCCGATTTTTAAATTAGAATGAACCTTTGCTATCACATGTGCACATACTCACATGCTACAAACACATTAAATTGTAATTAAATTCATCTTCATTGTCATGCATGCATGCTTTTTGTACCAAAGGTCATGTAATTGTTACAATGCACTACATTCTAGAGACTGTTGTCGAGTTAGAGTTTGATTAGTATTAGGTTATGAATTTTGATTTGCTATAATAGGATAAATTAAAATAAACTACTATATAGTTTTTCAACTTCTAAAGGAATCTGATTAGCAATCACCCACTCACTACACCACACCATAGGCTGAAAAAATGCACATATAAGGATAGGGTTATCGGTCAAAGTTTGGTCTTGTTAGTCCTTGTGTACTATCGACAATAAATTTTTTTAGGGTCGTATGTCTATCTTGGTCTTTTCCTTGATTTTCTCTTTAGTAGTGGCTTTTGTGTTATTTTTGCAAGAATTCCCTTTCTTGTTTTTGTGGTTTTTGTATACGTATGTGGATTTCCTATGTAGTCTGAATGGTGCCTCCATGGATAGTGGTTCATGCTATTTCTTGTTGATGCTACAAGTGGATTGTATTTGTCAAGTTGATCTTCATCACTTTGTTGTTCTCACATTCCTACATGTGGATACCAAACTCTATTATTCCTTTCTAGAATCTTATAAAAAACATTCCGGCTTGGTGTATGGCTTTAGTTTCTTCCTATGTTTTGCCAATGTCACAATGAGGCATTGTTATTACCCCTCATTGCTTCCATTGTGCCTAGTGGTAACCATTTGTTATTAGGTGAGGACATCATCGCTCTTCTTCAAAAGGCGAATTCTATCCTATTGGTCGCCAACAAAGGTATTACCAGTTTACGGCTGTCCATGGTGGCTAGCATCTCTTCTCCAGTATGAAATTAGGTATGCCAATTGCTTCAAGACCATAGCAAACCTACACCAAAGTGCCTATCAAAGGAACTCTTTATTGCTTCTATCAAAATTCTTCAGGGTGTCAAGCTTAGTTGGGCATAGTTTCTTTTAACTAAGATGAACCAATATTTCTAGCAAGTTCAAAAAGGCCAACTTAGCAATGTCTCTTATGGGGCTTTCCTCTAGAAGGTTATTATCCATAAGTCTCCCCTAGGTGGAGTCCATGTTTTAATTATGTTGCTATTTATGTGCAACCTCCACCTTCAAATCTTTCTCCTCCTCTAATGCAAGACAATTCTGATGAGAAAGATGAACCTCCTACCATGGTGATCCATAGGAAGGATTCTTGCATACAAACACCTTCCTATGTTGCTCCTATTCCTAATCCTTCTCTTGTACGGGCTACTATGCTTGTTGTTTTTACAAGTTCCCTTCTTGTATTTATTTCTTCCACCAACTTGTTTACAACACATAAGGAAGTGCAACTTTATCCTCAAACTCCATCATCCTTACAAACATGATTACTTAGACCCATCCTCTTACAAATGGTCTCCAATGTCCAGGAAACTTTAGAAAGAACGATGATTTCTTCTCTCCAAGCTATGTATATAGATGTCTATACCTTTCGGCATGATAATTTGGATTCCTTGACTAGTCAACTAAGCTTTGGAGAACTTAGCCTCAAACAAGTTAATTTGAGTGATATTCACAAGGAGATGACCAAGGCTATATAACTTTGTTGGATGGCTAAAAAGAAAGTAGTCATGTGATGAGATATAAGTTAGTTGCTGCAAAGGATGTTCAAGCCTCACTTTCCCAATAGCCTAATTTTGCATTGTCTAAGATGGCTCTTTTAACTTCTAAGCTTGGTATTTTTGAGGGTGAGTTGCAAGATTCTAAGGAAAGTATTACATCATAGTAAAAGACAAGTGACAAGTTACAATGCAAAGTGTCTCGATGACAAAACCTTTGCTCGATTGATTTACTTAAATTAAATTTTTATTGTGCCACAGATGATTCAGTTTGCCAAACTTGTGTTGTTTTTTGTTGATTTTTGGATGCTAAACAATTGATTTATGGTTGAATTCATGGGTTTGAATAGTGTTTTGAAGTATTGTGGGATGGATTGAATGTATTTGAGAAGCTCATAATGATTTTTGATTGAGTTATAATGTCATGTTAGGTTCTATGATATGTTTGTTTAGTTCTATTATACATGGATGGTGATTGTTTGAGCCTATTTTCTTTCTCTTTGAGAGATTGAGATTATGAATTGTTGGGTTTGAGTGTGGTTAAGTATGTTTTGAATGGTTTTTGATAAGTATTATCATTTTTATTTGAGTTATGAGGTTTTAAGATGTTTTGTTGATCTTTTATAGTGTTATGCTGCTTTTGTATGTCTTTTGTATGCGTTTATGAGTGTTCTATGGGATGAATGTTTAGCTTGGGAAAGTTTTCCAATCTTTGAAAGATAATGGAAGCTTAAAAGAGTTCAAAGGAAGTGAAGAAGTAGCCAATGAAGACTTGAAGTGATAGTGATATTAGCGAGCTTTGAAAGATCACTAAGGTGTCTCTGGTGCCGCTTTAGATTAGGCATACCTTTTGGAGGGAAAATCCATGACCAAGAGAGGATTATTCACTGTTATTCTAAGTGGCTATGATGTATGAGTGATTGAGAGAGAAAAATAGGCAATTTAGAATTTGCAATTATGTATTTATAAGAGAGATTATGAGATATTGAGAGATAAAGAACGATGAATCCTAATGAACCAAGCTTATGTGATCAATTCCATTCAAAATTAAGTAGATATTTGTGTTTTCTTAGTCATTGATGCATAATAATATTGAGAATTTGTTGAAGATAAATCTATAGGAGAATCATTCTATGATGGTGCATAGTGTTGTTCATGTTGTTTCTCTTGTTTGGCAATATGACATGGTGAAGATGTTGGTTGTTGATGATACAATATAGATTTTCTTGCACTATTTTCCTCGTTTCCTTAGTGTTCTCTAGAGAGGTCCAATTTTTGACATTTTCACATGCAGGACAAGGTTCCATGTTTGATATCATGAGCCTCTACTTGAGAGTTGCACCATATACTTGGCTAGCTTAGGGGAGGGTTGCTACCTCCTTATGCATCCTTGTGCAAAAACATCATCTCCTTGCAAAATACCCATGTAAATATTTTTGTGCTATAATGTAAGAGATCATGATCTTCACTATCAAAAGTGGGAATTCAGATTCCTATTAACTTTTCGATAACTTGTAGCAATGCCAATCCTCTTGGACAAGAGAGCCACCACAAGCCTACATAATAGTAGAGAGAAGTGATGGTATGAAAACATTTCTACAATCCCAATGTCCCATGCCCTATTTATTAGAAGCTAGACATATGATTAGTATAGAAACTCATAATGAGATTCAACTTGCAAAAAGATATGTCCATACTTCAGAATAAAAAAGAGAGCAAGGGAAAAAAAGGCTCCATGTGTCATGCTATGATTATTACCAAAGCTGAGGCATATGTAGTTGAAGGTGCCCCCCACGGTTCAGACCTTTGTCATCACAAACTTGTTGTAGTAGATAGTGGAGAGCAAAGTGGCAAGGCCAATGACTACATAGGAGAGAAAAATAGTCCAATTGTTGGCAAAGAGATAGGCAGGTCTACTCATGGCCTCAAAGACACAAGTTCCCACCATGCCACTCATGCCATGCCCCATGATGTCTTACCAGCATGGTAAAAGATAAGGGACCCCCCATGAGTCTTAGTTTGTAGATAGTGGGAAAATATTTGCATTGTAAATGGTGAAGAGTTTAGAAAATTGGAAAAATGTTAAGAGAGAACCCTATTTTTGAGTCTATTTTTGATGAACTTTTCCACCATGCCATTCATGACAAACCCCTTGATGTCTTACTAGCTAGGACGTGAGTTTTATTTTGTAGGCAGTGGAAAAATATTAAGACCAAATCCTATTTTTGAGTCTACTTTGGGCAAAATTTAGGCCAAAATATGTATATTTTTATATATATGGGCTATTGTTTCAATTTTCAAGTCTAAAGCTCTAGCTTGGTGACCAAGAAAACCTCCAAAAAATAGACTTTAGGATAAAAAATTTCCGTACTAGAAGAGATTTAGGCCATGTCACAATTGAATTGCTTCTTCACCTCCTCCACTATGTCCAATGCCGCATGCACTTGGCTAGCCTCTAGGGTATCTCACACACTATTCTCGCATTCACCCCCGAAAATTTGAAGTTACTAAAGTACTACATCTTCTTAGCACATTACGTAGTTGTAATATTCCTGCCACAACACTTCATATCAAGAAATGAATTTGGGCTTAAGGAGTTTTAAAAATTACTTGTCGAGCTATCACATAAGTGAGCGCATGTAATTTTCTTGATATCAAGTCTCGCGTTAAATCAATTCCGCAATCTAACATGAGAAGACATCTCAATGTTCCTAGCCAAACAAAAAAGCAAAGATGCCTCATCAAATAATATTATGATAGCTTGATCATATAATTTTTCCCATATTATATTTGATTTTGCATTCTCGATTCTATTTAATGCATCGAGGATCACATTGATTTTCGTAAACGCAAGACAATTTGCAAAAGCCTCAATCAATAGACAAAGAACATGCAAGAACGAGCATGATATTGGTGAGTAAGTTAAGTGTCAAAGAGCATGACATGACTTTATATACTAGATAAGTCATGAAGTAACTAGTGTCCAGGATCACATTGATTTTGTAAACGCAAGACAATTTGCAAAAGCCTCAATCGGTAGACAAAGAACATGCAAGAACGAGCATGATATTGGTGAGTAAGTTAAGTGTCAAAGAGCATGACATGACTTTATATACTAGATAAGTCATGAAGTAACTAGCATCGAGGATCACATTGATTTCATAAACGCAAGACAATTTGCAAAAGCCTCAATTAGTAGACAAAGAATATGCAAGAACGAGCATGATATTGGTGAGTAAGTTAAGTGTCAAAGAGCATGACATGACTTTATATACTAGATAATTCATGAAGTAACTAGGCCAAAAACCACCAGAAGAAGTCGTTTTGAAGAGAAAAAAACGTTTTTGAAAAAATAGTCCAAAATACATGACGTTTTTGACGCATGGAGAGAGAGAAAGCATTAAATAATCATCCCCATGCCACCATCCAACATGTAAGCAATAAAAATTAATATTTAATAAAGATCAATTGGCTCTTGACAAGTAGCCAAATAAATCATAATATAAGACATTGATAATGAGTTTAAGCTTGACTTGAGAGGAAACAAGAATCTTGCATTTATTTCAAGCAAGATGTTTACTCTTTAGGAACATAACCATCATATAATCAATTGAGTGAATCTTATCTTGAAGAACTCTTTGTATGTGAAGCCAAGGCGTCAAAGAGTTGTAAGCACTATCATTGATCCCATTAGGCTTGATGAGGTGGCATTACTTGTTGGTCTCCTAGGCATGAATATGTTTTGAACTCTTTGTATCTTTTCAAGATTATCTCAATCTCATATTGATTCTAATCTTTCCATCTTGAAGCTTGAATAGACATACTGTGATAGTTATAAATCTCAAAGACACATTAGTCTCATTGTTGCTACTATTTGTGACTGTGAGACAGAAAGGCATTTTTGCAAGAGCAACCATTCCAAGTTGCTAGAAGCTTGGAGGAAAATGGCCTAGAATCAAAGAGCTCCCCATCATGGTATCCCCTAGAAAAACAGGACATGGTGCAATAAATTTATCAACTATATGTTTGTTTTACATATTGACTTTTTAAGGTAGACAAATTCTCAATTTATAGGCTTGTACATATGAATTGCATTCAAGCATTAGAGAGGCAACAAAGAATCTTAATGAAGACCAGAGGTTGATCAAGAAACATGAGGCTTTGGCATATTTGAAGCATAAATACAATGATCACATATAAAGTTAAGCATGTTGCTTGCATAAGAGTTTGTCCTTGCATGTGTAGTAGCTAAACATTGAATTTGATGAGCTTGATTGGTTGCTTGGAACTTTTAGCACCCATAGGTTCTCAACATAGTCAATACCTTATTAGGAAAGGAGTGGAGGGAAACTTTTTTCTCCTTGAGTTTTGATGGTTCCGAAACAATAGTGGGTATTGAGAAATTCAACTTGAATAACTACCTCTTCTATCTCCATCAATAAAAAGATCACATGGTTGAGAATGCTTGAGATCTTGAGAGTAGTGCCAAGTGCTTGTGGAATACTAACCACAACTTCTAAATTTAGAACATAAGATTTTGCGTAGTTACTTGGTTTAGCAATTTTATATGAAGATAATGTGTGTGTACTTTGAATGTGGTATTCAAGTTTTTTTTCAAGGTAGGTTGTTATCTAAAGAGGTGTTGCTAGACATGAATAAGAAAAATGCATTAGGGACTTTAGAGTCGATAATTACATAACCACATGTACAAATTTTGTATTGTGTGAAGGTGAAACAAGTATTTTGGCAAGATCCATTCCTTCCTTCTAGGCATAAATGATTGGGAATGAGGATAGGAAGAGGAGAGCTGTTGTGGCATGGGCCACTAAATTTATTCTCCTAGATTTTTCTATGGCACTATAAGGGATTTGGAACATATCAATGAACACTAGCAACACTTTTTCTTGGTGTCACAATATGCGTTGCTAAATTCATTACTATTAGCATAGTGATGCTATGAATGATGAATTTAGCAACACATATAACGATGCATATAGTGCTAAGAGAGAGGAAAAGAGTGAGACAGTTAGGGAAGGAGGTTGTGAAGGAGAAAAGAAGGAAGATGGCAAAGGAGGAGAAGACCAATGCAAAGGAGAGCTTCAAGGGAGCACTCATGCTTCTTCAAGCATCGAGGTAAATTGTTTCTTTCCTTTTTCCCTTATTTTGCTTTATGCATTGTGCTTATGAGACAAAAGAACAGAAAGAGAAGGGGAAATGATGTGGATATAGAGAGATAAAGATTCTAAGAGAAAGACGGTTATAGAAGTAATGAAAGTGGGAGAGGGAGAGGTAAGCCATGTATTTTCCTCTTTTCTCATTTCTATTTGTGCATTGTGCTTATGAGATATATATATATATATATATATAAGTAATGAAAGAGGGGGAGGCAAAGGGTTAGAGATGGAGGAGAGGGAGATGGAAGGGGAGAGGGTAAGAGAAAAATATTAATTGTTCATTAATCAAAAAAGAAAGAGGGAAAGAGAATGCATGGGGGGAAAGAGATAGAGAGGCAGAGAGATTTAGGAAAAACTTTAAAAATTATTAGAAAAAAGAGAATATGAGAGTAAAGATGAAGAGGGAATACATAGTAGAGCTAAAAGATAGGAGAAGAGAGAAAGGGGCCAAGAGGTTTATAAAAAATTAAGTACATATTGAAAAAACAAAGAGGAGAGTAGAGTGAAGAGGACAAATATAGTTATAGAGAGGAATATAAAAATAATAAGAAAGAGAAAGATTAGAAAAAAAAAGAATATTAAATAAAGGAGAGAGAGAGAGAGGAGAGATGAAGACTTGGGAGACCCTCCCAAGACTAGCTTATTAAGACTATGTTTATATTATAGAACAACAAAAAGAACTAGTTAAGTGCACTTGGGTAACGACATTGCCGAGATGGGTGACCTCCCGAGAAGATTTTCCTATAAGCTAGTGGGAGCTTCTCACGCGCAGCCAATGGCACCAACAACGAAGCCTTTGTAGCCCGTTGCCAAGTATGCTAAGGCCAAGATGCCAAGGTCTATGCCTTGGTCGCCGCCTTAGTCATGAGCCTTGGATTGATGCCGCCCGACGATGAGACATGTGGTGCTTGCCTATATATTTATTAAATTGGTATCCTCACGCTACGAAAATGGAGAGCCCCTCCCTAACTTCATCAATGACGTCGTCAAAAATGCCAAAAGAAAGTGTTCCCTCTTTATTATCGATGACATTATCAAAAATGCTAAAAAGCAAACGTCCTCTTTTAACCCCCCGGTTACTATATAGATAGGGGTAAAGCATCACGTCAAGAATATACATCGACACAATAACTACCCGTCTAGAAGTTTCTCTACTGATTGACGCAATGAAGCTCTGCTGCTGCAACCAGTCGAACCTCTCTCTCTCTCTCTCTCTCTCTCCACACCTACACGACAGTGCTGCTCGAATCCATCAACTTCTTCCATGGCTCCCAAGAGACGTCGAGATGCTGAGCGAGGTCATGCTAAGAGAGATTCCCAACGTGAAGAAGTGACCACTGTTGAGGAAAATCAACACAATATTGAAGTGCCAGCGGAGGTTAACCCCGAACCCATTCAAACCGATTAACTAGCCATCCCACAACAAATCGAGGATGCGGCTATAAACCATAATCATGATGGATGACCGACCAGAGATAATTGTGTTTAGTACATAAAAGAAGGATTACTTTTTAAGCTATTATTTCTACAATTTCCTAATGAGGGATAAGCTAGTCCATTACATAGGTTACAATCAGTTAAAACGTACTTAAATTTACAAAAATATGTTAGTATTATCAATTGCCTTTTAGGAAGGAACACGAAAATTGATGGAGGGGATAGATTCCATGCATCGCATTAACAAGTGTGTTAAAATGACTTATGGTTATGACTACTTCTAGATTTGTGAATGATGAATTATGGTTCTTATGATTCCGTGCTTGCACAGATGGACAAATTGAGGAATATGGTGGTTCTAGACATTGGGGTCCCCAACCCAATGCTCCTTAACACTCTGCAGAGTGTGGAATAACTCACCTATGGGTGGGGGTCCTATGTTGTTGAGGGAGATATGTGTTTTTTCTCTTTTTGATCACTCGAGCACCTGAGAGGGCAAAGGGCTAAGTGGTAAGTGCCCCTGTTATGTAGGACGGCTCTGAAGGCTCATGGAAGCTTAGAGGGGCTCTGAGCCCAGTAAATTCCCTGTTGACCAGGGATGGAGTGCGATCACATATAGCCCAATCATGAGGGATTGGAAGATCCTATCCTAGGCTGGACGGTGTCTTTCTGCAGAAAGACTGTTTTGTACCACTCTGTGGAGTGATGATTCTAGATGTTATTATGAAATAAAGTATCTGATTTTTTGAATTATTTTGTTATGTGCTAAAGATTGAGTTTACTGAACCCAATTTAACGGAGTAATAAAAGGAAGCTGATTTTATATGTCTAAATAGTGTGGTAGTATGCTTTGTTAATTAGAAAACTAAGGAAACCCCATCGAGGAAAGTGGGAGGCTTTGATCCTAATGATTGGACGGCTATGGTTGGGTGGACCGGATAAGTTGAGTAACTTTCAGACACTAGATAGAGCTGATTAAATCGTGACCCTTCCAATATCGATAGGAGTAGTTACTAGGTTTAACACTGTTTTAGGGGGATAGAGCTAAGATTTTACCTTATGGATAGGGGGATCGAGTTACACTCTTCCCCGACTCTCATTCTCTTTGAACCAAGTGTGGTGTTAACCTCACTCTTGCCTTTGATTGATTACAAAGTGGTCTTTCTTATTAGGTGGGTGCTATATTGCTGTTAGGGGTGACTTGTCCACGCTTCCCCTGTGAAGTAGAACTGAGATTCCCATGTTCAACTAAGTCTGAGGATTTCCATGGGGTGATGGGATGGTGATATGCATGGATATGAATTTCAATAGACTACTAAGAGGACTCCTCCACGTCTGTTGGAGATGGCACCTCACACATGGTATCTAAGCCTAGGTTTCAAAAGAGCTTTTGGTTTAAGGATAAGTACTCAACGTATAAAAGAAATTAATAAAATAAGCACACTTCTTTGAAGAAAAGTGTTGTTGATTATCTTACACTAACACTAGCATACACATTGTGCTCATCAGGAACTTAGCGATGAGGAAGCTACATGTTTGCACGATATTTTTCCCACCATGTATCAAGTAGCCTTAGGGTGTCAAATGATTTCTCATATTGCGAGGCTATATTTGAGGTAATGGAAATTATATTTATTCCTTCAATTGTTTTGCAACCTCATCCTAACTCATGGAGAGCTTTTTGGCCAAGGAAAAGGTCACATATAGAGATATATTATGGGTGTAACATTCTTCTTCATTATGAACTATGGAGGGTTTGATGGGCTGAACAACTAAGGATAGTTAAGATATATCTTTTGTTCAATGGCTTTGCTGAAAGGTTACTAAACATTGGAGATGAGCTTGTATCTGAAACCTTGTGGGTATATTGGAAAGTGTTACAAATAGTACCACCCGAGAGAGTTGTTGTGGTACCAAGAAGGCCTTATTTTGGTACGGAATGTTTTGGTTATCCCCAAGAGCCACCACATTATGTTGTTTGCCATGTACATGAGAATCCCCCAAGATATGAGAATATAGACCCTGATACTTTTCATGAGGAAAGGATCCATGAAATGATGTATTGGTAGATCATAGTATGATCAATACATCTTTGTAAATACTTTTTATAATTATAAAGTCTCATTTTTGAAGAGTGTGAGTTATGAGCTTATGATGATAGTTGAATTGCTTTGACTGATTAATGATGAAGTATGCTTTATGGGAGTGATTTTTGAGATCATGTACTCCATTGCTTGTGAGTCAAACATGTTAGAGTTAAGAGAAAGTGTAATGTCTATCTTAGAGAAGACTCATTTATGGAGTTATTTAAGCTTATGAAGGGGCTAAAAACTGGAGCCCAAATCTCGGAACGGGAGGACCCTTACCTATACTTAGACTCAACTCTGTACGAAGATGTGAAAGTCCATCTCAAGTTGTTGAAATGGTTTGAAGAACTAAAACTAGTTTAATTTTTCTTATTTGAAGGACATAGGGTTGATAATACTGTGACTATTAATGGGAAGCCAATGACCCTACATCGTTGGGTGTATGACCAATATACAAAGGTTATCTCTCCCAATAAGGATAGCCCTTACCGGGAGTGTTAAGTCAAAAGAGAAAAGAGATTCTAGAGTATCTCAAACTCCCAAAGTCATATCAATTCCTAGAGATGAAGGTCGAACCACCTCATTTGTAACAAAGAAGTTACAGAGATAATCAGAATTGCCAACTAGTGCGAATTGATGAAACATACAAGGAACTCCAAGAGGAGACGTTTCTTCTCAAGAATACACCAACACCTAGGTTTTGCGGTGAAGGACCCAAGGTGAAGCAAGATGCAGAAGCATGGATTGAGGCTTTGGACGACTATTTCCTAGCTACTAAAACTATTGCTGTAAATTAATCCATGACTCTTTTTCTTTGTCTTACTGGTGGCGAAGCTAAGCTTTGGTGGAAATAGTTTTGCTAAGACAAAGGGGTAATAGAAGCTTCCCAAACTTGGGAGGAGATCAAAGAAGCTATGAAAAGATGTTACCTTCCCCCATCTTTTGAATCAATCAAGATGAATGAATTCTACAACTTACGGCAATTAAGCCTAACCTTGGATGGATACTATTCTAAGTTTGTGAGTCTACGCAAATATGCACCCCCAATGACAACATCTCAATAGATTGCAAGGTTTTGCCAAGGACTAAATCCACCTTTGGATACTTGCCTTGAATCAATGCGACCAACAACTCTCAAAGATGCTCTTATGTGAGAAAAACCTATGGCCAAGAAAATTGCTTGAAATGGCCAAATGCTTGTAGGGCAAAGAGACTTGCTTCAAGGGAGCTTCAAATTGAGTTCGTGATAAGGATAAGTTAGCACAGCTAAGAAATAAGAGAAAAAACTCCTCTTAATTCAACTCGAAGCATCTACGAATGATCTACAAACATTTCCCTGCCATAGGGGCACATAATACTTGCATATTTTGACAAGATGACTTCTATAGGATAATAAATAAATTAAAAGAACAATACTATAGCTAATTCTCTGAATGTGGTTGAAGATATCAGCCTCAAATTAGCCCAAATATCTTCTAGAATTCACCTGTGATGATAGCATAAACTTCCCCTAACACGGTGTTTGAGCGTTTGGTGTCAAAATTCCACCATGGGTGTAAGAGACAATAAGGTGAAGAGAGAGTTAGGGAGAGGAGTAGATGGAAGAGAAAGGGTTCAAAGAAATAGAAGATGTAGAAGAATACTCACAAAAAGAAATAGAAAATGTAGAAGAATACTAACAGAGATGAAGCATGTCAATTTATTTATGCATTATGAGAAGATAAAACTCTAATAGACAAAAATATGTATAAAATAATAGCTTCCTCTATCCTGCTCGGATTTCCAATTTGATGCCTCCATTGGCTCGAAAAAAGGGGGGTAAAATACTAGGACACCTAGCCAGAATTCAGCCAGATCACTCCTTCATCTCCCACTTTGAGGTGCTATTCATTGCTTGAAAACAGTGATCGTGCATCTCTATTTTTACATAAAATCCTCTCAAATTAGCAGAAAGCTACATGCTTTCTTTTATATGTTATCATAATCTAGAAGTTGTCTACAGTTTTATGGATTTTTTTAACAAGAGATAATATCTAAAATATCAAAATTTGGCTAAAACTTGTCCAAAAATCTAATATTTT
This sequence comes from Lygodium microphyllum, assembly GCF_053477565.2. Taxonomy (NCBI): domain Eukaryota; kingdom Viridiplantae; phylum Streptophyta; class Polypodiopsida; order Schizaeales; family Lygodiaceae; genus Lygodium; species Lygodium microphyllum. The sequence goes on from NC_141146.1 coordinate 140,214,737, forward strand.
TGAACCATGGACACTAACACTAATGTCTAAAATGGAATGGCAACGGTAAAAAACAAGTACTCCATACCTAGGATAGATGAAATTTTAGATCGCCTACACGGAGCCAAGGTCTTTTCCAAGATTGATCTAAGGTCAAGATACTATCAAATTCGAATCAAGGAACAAGATATCCCAAAAACTACCTTCGGCACTAGGTATGGTCATTATGAATTTTTAGTCATGCCATTCGGATTGACTAATGCCCCAGCTAGATTCAATTGTCTAATGCAAGACATCTTTCGACCATATCTAGATGATTTTGGGCTAGTATTCTTTGACGATACACTAGTATAATCCAAATCAATAGAGGAACATGAAGGTCACTTAAAGATCTCCCTAGTAACACTCCATGAAAATCAACTCTATGTCAAGATGAGTAAATGTGTATTTCTCACTGACATGATTGAATATCTTGGATACATTGTTTCCACTAATAGAATCTCTGTAGACCATACCAAAGTGAAAGATATCCTAGAATGGCCAATACCTAAGACAGTAAAAGAAATGTGAGGATTTTTGGGAGGACTGACAAGATGGTACTGAATCTTCATCAAGGATTATTCCCTCAACACTGCACCCTTGACAAATCTTTTGAAGAAAAATACAATAATCATTTGGACCAATGAGCATCAAGAAATCTTAAAGAAGCTATAACCACTGCAAGTGTATTAAAACTCCTTGACTTCAGTCAACCATTTGAGGTGATCACTGATGCAAGTGAACTTGCGATCGGTGGGTGCTAGTACAAGAAGGAAGAACAATTGCCTATACTTCTAGAAAATTGAAACCCTATGAGTCCAACTATGCCATTCATGACCTTGAGTTACTCATAATAATCTATGCCTTGAGACTATGGAGACACTATCTATTAGGAAGGAATTCACTTTAGTGACAGATCATAAAAGTCTTAAGTGGATCTTCACCCAAGCTAACCTAAACATGAGGCAAAGAAGATAGATAGAGATACTGCAAGAATTTGATTTTAAAATCAAATATCATCTATGGAAGGACAATGTTGTTTCAGATGCCTTAAGTCGAAAAGCCTTTCTTAATAGTGTTGTAGATGTTCGAAGCTTAAGAACCGTATCCATACCTGATAATCTTGTACTTGAGCTTGTATGCCAAGCTATTTCTCCAGATAAGGAATATGAAGGACTCATGTCTAAGGTACTTCAAGAAGAAAGCTCTGATAAAGAAAGGTCTAAGATTAAGGATTATCGTGCTAGCAATAGTCTTCTATATTACCACGATCGCCTTTGTCTCCCCCAAAAGGACCAGCAATGAAGACCAAGATCTTATGGGAAGCACATGACAGCCCCATTGCAAGACATTTGGGGTATGCCAAGACACTCAACCCAATTCGTAAGAGCTATCACTTGCCAATATTAAAAAGGGATGTATTAAAGTACGTAACTTAGTTCTTGAATTGTCAAAGAGTCAAGGCAGAAAGGATCAAGATTCTTGGAGAGTTACAACCCTTGAACATGCCACAAATGAAATGGGAGCCAATAAGTATGGACTTTGTTGTTGGATTACCTAGTGCTATTGGTGGATATGATTTCAGTATGGTAGTGGTTGATAGATTGACAAAAGTTGTACACTTGATCCCAATCAAAACAACCTATAAGTCATCTGACATTTCTTGAGTCTGTATCAAAGAAGTATTTAGGTTACATGGATTGCTAAAGAGCATAATCAGTGATCGAGACTCCAGGTTCACCTCTAAGTTTTGGACTTGCCTATTCCAAGCAATTGGAATCTAGCTATCCTTCAGTACTACTTATCATCCTCAAAATGATGGTGAATTAAGAGGGTGAACTAGACCATTGAAGATATTCTAAGGTCTTATTGTGGCAAAGAATTGAAATGCTCGATTGAACATTTACCCTTGGTGGAGTTTGCTTATAACACTGCCTTTCAAAAAACAATCAAGATGTCACCATTTCAAGCCTTGTATGGTCAAGAATGGCATATACCTCAAAACTTCTCAGATCCCACTTTCACGGTAGAGGCTTCTAAAGCTATGCTTGAAGAGATGGACCAACAAATCCAATTGATCCAACATGACATCCAAGTTGCTCAAGATTGGAAAAAGTCCTATGCACATCTTGAAAGATCCATAAGAACATTCAGGAAAGGTGACATGGTGTTTGTAAGGGTAAGGCCCGACAAGAGCTCATTATCCTTGGGGAAATACAAAAAGCTTATTCCAAGGTACTGTGGACCATATGACGTAATCAAAGTAATGGGAAGGCAAGCCTACAAGCTTAAATTGCCACCCCATCTTAAGATTCACAATGTATTTCATGTAAGCCTAATAAAACCTTATGTACCAAATCCCAATCATGTGCTTAATGATAAAAAAATAGTTATTTTGCTCAAGGAATTCTGGAAATGCAACGTGAGAAGATTCTAGATACAAGGGAGAAACCTCTAAGAAGCCGAATCCTAAGAGAACACCTAGTACAATGGAAGGATTATCTTGAAGAGGATGCCACTTGGGTCGATGAGGTAACCCTTATAAAAGAATACCCCCAGTTTCTCTCGAGCTGAGGACATCTCTATTTCTTTAAGGAGGGAAGATTGTAATGTCCCCATTACTTAGTTTATTTTAATAAGCGTATACATTTCAAAGAAAATTGATTTATGTTGTACATTTTTAAAAACTAACTTTAATTATGAAATTGACTCTCATTATGAAGATAATTGTTATTATTAATGAGGTATTATATGCCAATTCATGGAAGGAAGACTTGGAAGACCCTCCCAAGACTAGCTTATTAAGACTATGTTTGTAGTATAGAGCAACAAAAATAACTAGCCTAGTGGATAGTCACTTGGCAGTTAAGTGCACTTGGGTGACAATACTATCGGGATGGGTGACCTCTCGGGAAGATTTTCCTACAAGCTAGTGAGAGCTTCTCATGCGTAGACAATGGCACCAATGAAGCCTTTGTAGCCCAATGCCAAGTATGCCAAGGCCAAGATGCCAAGGTCTATGACTTGGTCACTGCCTTGTAAGCCTTGGAGTAACACCGCTCGACGATGAGACCTATAGTGCTCGCCCATATATTCATTAAATTTTGTATCCTCCTGCTATGAAAATGGAGCCCCTCCCTGACATCATCAATGACTCATCAAAAAAGCTAAAAGAAAGTGTTTCCTCTCATAAAAAAAGCTAAAAGAAAGCATTCCCTCTCATCAAAAACTCTAAAAAGAAAACGTCCTCTTTTTACTCCCCCAGTTACTATATAAACACGGGTAAAGCATTACGTTAGGAACATATGCAGACACAACAACAAACCGTATAGAAGTATCTCTTTTGGTTGACATGAGGAAGCTCTGTTGCAACCAGCTAAACCTCTCTCTCTCTCTCTCCACACCTATGTGGGAGCGCTGCTCGAATCCATCAGCTTTTTCCATGGCTCCCAGAAGATGTCGAGATGCTGAGTGAGGTCACGCTCAAAGAGCTCCCCAACGTGAAGAAATGGCCAATGCTGAGGGAACTCAAAATTATATTGAAGTGCAAGCAGAGGTGAACCCCGAACCCATTCAAACCAAAGAACCAGCTGTCCCATAACAAATCGAGGATGCGGCCATAAACCATAATCACGATGGATGACCAAACGGAGATAATTAGGTTTAGTACATTAAAGAAGGATTACTTTTTAAGCTATTAATTCTACAATTTCCTAATGAGAGATAGACTAGTCCATTACATAGATTACGATCAATTAAAACATACTTAAATTTACAAAAACATGTTAGTATTATCAATTACTTTTTAGGAAGGAACATGAAAATTGATGGAGGGGATAGATTCCATGCATCGCATTGACAAGTGTGTTAAAATGACTTATGGTTATGACTGCTTTTGGATTTTGAATGATGAATTGTGGTTCTTATGTTTTTGTGCTTGCACAGACGGGACGAGTTAAGGATTATGGTAGTTTGGGACGTTCAGGTTCCCAACCCAATGCTCCTTAACACTCTGTGGAGTGCGGAATAACTCACTTGCTAGTGGGAGTCCTATGCTCTTGAGAAAGATAGGTGTTTTTGCTTTTTGATCATTCGAGCACCTGAGAGGGCAAGGGGCCCAGTGGTAAGTGCCCTTGTTAAGTGGGATGGCTCCGGAGGCTCAGGGAAGCTTAGAGGGGCTCTGCACCAGTAAATTCCCTATTGACTGCAGATGGAATGTGATCACATACAGTCCAATCCCGAGGCATTGGAAGGTCCTAGGACGGTGTCTTTCTGCAGAAAGATGGTTTTGTACCACTCTGCGAAGTGATGATTCTGGATGTTATTATGAAATAAAGTATCTGATTTTCCAAATTGTTTGTTATGTGCAAAAGATTGAGTTTAACAAACCCAGTTTAATGGAGTAACAAAAGGAATCTTATTTTATATGTCCAAACAGTGTGGTAGTATGCTTTGCTAATTAGAAAACTAAGTAAACCCCATCAAGGAAAGTGGGAGGCTTCAATCTTGATGATTGGACTCCTATGGCTGGGTGGACCCGATAAGTAACTTTCCGACACTAGATAGAAAAAAAATATTGGTGAGTTTGGGAATCTCCTAATTCCCTTTTTTTGAATACTAAAAAGGTGGCACCCGGATAACATGCCCATAAGTTTCTCAAAACCGTATGATGTGACCTATCAATGGAAAGCGTTGATTAAATCGTGACCCTCCCAATATTCGTAGGATTAGTTAGTGGGTTTAAAACCGTTTTAGGGGGCGAGAGCTAAGATTTTACCTTATGGGTAGGGGGATCGAGTTACACTCTCCCCCATCTCTCACTCTCTTTAAACCAAGTGTGGTGTTAACCTCACTCCTACCTTTGATTGATTACAAAGTGGTCTTTCTTAGGTGGGCATTAGATTGATGTTAGGGGTGACTTGTCCATGCTTCCTCTATGAAGTAGAACTCAGATTCCCATATTCAACTAAGTCCAATGATTCCCATGGGAAGATGGGATGATGATGTGCATGGATATGAATTTCAATGAACAACTAAGAGGAATCCTCTGAGTTTGTTGGAGGAGGCACCTCACATTACTCCTTGAGTTTACAAGCAATGGATAGTTGTGGCAAATAATCGTATGTAAGCATGAACACATTACATTTGGTAGGAAAGTGCTTCATATGAGTATCTTGCAAAACCAATCTACAACACCATAACTATAAGCATGCACAGTGGTCTGCATTGGATTTAAAAATTTATTGAGTGTCTAGATGGATAGTGTCATTGTTGATTCACTAGATGAAATATCTTAGGTTAATAAACTAGGATCCAAATATAGTATGGTTGGATCTATCAAGACACTATTTGCAATGCTTCTTACTAATCCTAACATTGATGTTTTTACTCTGCCTATCACCATATGTGTCTTTCAATGTGACAAGGAGAGGGAGAGAGAAAGATAAATTAAGAGAATGAGAGCAACAACATAACATACATCCTATATTATGTATTGCTCGTCTTATAGCAAAAATGACCAATGATGATGATCACGATGTTGGAAATTGAGAGGCAAACTCAATCATCATGTCCTATGTCCTTGCTTTTAGTGCAAGTTTGTAATTCTCTAAAAACTTTGTTTGTCTATAGACCATTGTGATACTACTATGAGTTTCAGCTAAAAATCATTGATCAAGCAATCTTGGTCTACGAGTTAGTGGTCAACAAAGTGTAAACTAATTTTTGGTTGTGCACGTCACCACACTTCAGAGAGGAGTATGGGTCAAGCATTCAAATATGAGGAGCTAGAGGTAATTTTCATATGTATATCTCAAATTAGATGGCATGCTTCAGAGATAGAGCAAATGTGGAGTTGTCTTGGTTGACATCCTCACATTTTGCCTCAATATGCTTAGATGCATCAATCTTTGGCAAGAGGAGTTGATGCTCTAGTTTGGCCATAGAGGGAGACACCTCAAGTATTCTTTACTTGATTGATGGGGATGGTGGCTTTGGTGGTTGTTGTGGAGAGCCGTGGACCTCCTCTCCTCCTCATACTCAGACTGGTTCTGAGAGGTGCTATGAAGATACATATTCTATGACTATCGATTGAGTGGACACCCACCACCCAATATGTCTACATTTGTAAGCACTTTCACTCCTATCATGAGGGCAAGGCATGATATTTTGAAACATTTTATGTGTATTTTCACTAGAACTTACATTGGTATACCCTTCATCCCTTGTAGTGAAATAAGAGCTTAATAGTAGCAAACTTTCATTTTTAAGCATCATAGTTGTATTATAACATTGATAATGAGATGCATAGAACATGATCATAAGATTAACTATAATGTTACATCCAACACATTCTAACATACAAGGTATTGATTCACAATTTTGAGTCTAACACATTTTAATTAATGTACAACTATTCATTTGCAATGTTTCATCCAACACATCCTTAATGTACAAGGTATTGATAAAATCCCAAATATCTTGGGCCCTGAATTCTCATAATTGAGCTCCAATTGAGAACACTCAAAACTACACATGACAATTTATGGGCCTCTTATATTGTTAGAGATGACTATGCCTTTCTCATAGACTAATGTCACCATAGGGACTTTGCCAAAGATTGTTCAAGTCATGAAAGTAGTGTCTTTAGAACTTCAAGGCTCACTTGAATTTGCAGAATCTCCCACGCTGCGATTGCCTTTATACTCATCTCCTCAATTTTCTCTTATGCCAAGAGAAGATATTCATCATTTTCTCTTGTCCTCTCTTGTTTAGAGACACGCTTATCGTCATCTCCATCGGATTCAAGAGCGGAGTAATACAACTCTTCAATCTCTCCTGTTAACTCCCCTTCTGCGAGAGCTACACCAGCTTGCAACCCTGGTTGGACTAATTCTACCCTCATCGACCAAGGCCAGCTCCATTAACTCTAGCTGTTCACCTTCATTAACATCTTCATGCATGCAGGTTGCTCTGATTGGCAAATCAGTTTCTTGCTGTTCCAGTAAGTGTGAAGCACCACCTTGCCTTTCTACGGTGATGCAGGTTGCCCGAACAGGAAAATCAGCTCCTTGGTGATCATCCAATAAGTGTGATCCTCCTTCAGCTATTCTCAGATCATCATGACTATGGATATGGACTTTGTCATCATGCGGCCTATGACAATCTTTAATTCTGCCTTCTGCAGTGGCCAATAGGCGTCTATTCATGCACTCCTCTGCGGCCATTAATAAAGCTTCCATGGCAAGCCGCAGCTTGCCTTCCAGGTCCTGCACGAAGGGGCTTGATTGGGAGTAAGCGAGGCTGAAAGGAGGAGTGATGAGAGTCCATTCATCTTCTCTGTCATGTACGTGCTGTTCACTCGTCAAGGTGATGACTTGGGGCGGGCGTCCCTGCATGATGCTCACATTCATATTCATGCGATCATCACCGGTGATCGTATTAATATCGTGATTAGCTGCAGTAATTACACTATGATCATCACCGGTGATCATGATGTCTGGCCGCAGGGCCCCCAGCTTGACGCAGCCAATGAATATGTATGCTGCGAGAGGGTGCGCGTCCGGATCGAGTCTTCCGATCTCCTGCAATTACATCCACCTTAGACAAATATACTTTCCTCTGCTGATGGCCATCGGCCATAGCTGGGGCTCTCATGATCCAAACCTCTCAGGCAAAGCGAAAGACGGCTCATGAGCGAAAAAAAGCAAGAGCGAGAGTTTTAACAAAGCAGAAAACGCAGTACGCATCAAGATTGGAGAGACTCGAAAGGATCCGGGGCAATGTAAATAGATTCTTTCAAAGGAAAAAGTAACTCCATAATTTAAGGAAGGTTAAAGACATCTAATGGAATAGCAATTGTTATAAAAATGGAAAACATACATGTGATTGGAAATATTTTGGTTCCAAAATAAAAAATCCATAGTTTCCATGCCCCATAGGATTACCAGCAATGTTTTTGTGCATGATCGATGTGGTCCACTTTTGTAACAAGTGCGTACTGGTATGGCCTAGAACACTGCCCCTTTATTTTCAAGGAGAGCTCCTAGTACCGCTATCATTTCAAAAAGCTAAACACTTTCTCACTATTTGCTATCAGAAGAAATATAGGCTAAAATTTTTGCACTAAAACTAAACTAAATTAGCTCTTAACTGGTCTAAAAAAGAATCACTTACCTTATGAAATTAACTAGGAATAATTTTCCAAAGAAGAATAATCACCTTATCATTGTGTGATTGCAATAGCATTTGCTATAACAAGCACTCTTTCGAAACTTAGACATCACCTTAAGGTGGCTACACACCAAAAAACCAACATGCCCACTACTTTTTGAGAAAAGCATAAAGATCTCTCATTTTAAAAGGTGCTTTGTTGGCCAATATTCAAGCTCTGCAAGGCTACAAGCCAAACGTTCAAACCCTAAAAAAGACCATCCACTTACAAAGATTTGTGTTTCACTTGAAAAAGGAAGTTGAGGATCAAAGATTTGGCCTTGTAATAATAGGGACCACTTGAATCATGAATAGTTTTCCAAGGTTCATGGTAGGTGTACATTTTTTCTAAAGTGTAAGCTCTCTACCCACTACATACAACTTTTATGGCTCATTGGGAGCACTCTACCTTGTGTGAATGTGCTCTACCTTTTGTGTAACCACTCTTCAAATCATCCATCAAAAAGAATTCAAACAAATCTTTTCAAGAGTTATAATTGCATCTATAATGTGTTGTGATAGTTGTTTTCACCCCTTTTTGCATTGGCAAGTCATAGCTGAAAGTCATTAGGTCTAATTTAAAAATGCTTGGATTGTAATATTTGGCCACTTGTTACGTCAACAATAGTATCTTTTAAGATTTGGGTTTGTCCTTTCGTAAAGTTTGCAAGATTGTTTTAAGGGCAATGTGTTCTCACTCTATTAGATTAGATGCCTATTCATTGTTTTCCTAAATAAAATCTTGGAAATATTATCATTCAATTAGACTACTTGTCTACAAATAAAATAACGGTCTCTCTCCTAAAACCTAGAATTAACCATGTCCACAAGTTTATCAATAAAGCTTTCAAGGTTGTATTCCATGCCTATAAGCTTAGAGTCCATGCCTATAAGTTGAGGACTTTTCTTACAAGCTATAGGTGATCCCAATTACTCAAGCTTATAGGAAAGGTTATGGAGCTATGGAGAGATTTCAAGCCATGCCTTTAATTTTGCAAGCTTGTAGGCATGGACTCCTCCTAATTTTATAGACACATAAAAGAATAATTATGAAAGCATTAGAGTTTACTATGTATATATCATATATTAATATACAAACCCTAGGCCGAACCATGTAGAGACACAATGTATGATTTGATATCACACATTATGATTTCATGTATGATGTCACATATGAAGAGGCTTCTATATTCGATGCATGATGCTTAAGTTGTGTCTGATATATCAAGATGAGGGAGTAGTGACATGTGTGAGTGAAATTAATCACTATGATGAAAAAGTGTTAAAAGGACAACTTACTATAGCTAATAGTCAAATAACTAATAGCATGTGCATTATAAGTCTGCTTGCATGAGGCATACTGAACTCTTGTCGGTCTTATAGAGACAACTATGCCAATCACATGACAAAGTATGAAAGTCTATTAACATCATTAAAAGGCATAATATCCATGGAATCATTATCAAGCCTAGATTCTTATCTCTTTCATATTTATTTTTCAAGCTTAAGACTTAAGGTTTGCCGCTTTATGTAGCAGTTTATTGTGTGATGCATTCTAATAATAAGTTTACATCATGTGCAAGTGCTAAGTATTTTATTGGTCTACATTTTTAAATTTAAATATTTGAAAATTTAATTCCTTATCCTAACGAATTAGGTTAATGAGTAATAGTCTTTTACTCATCAAAGTATGGGCATTTGACTATGAGAGGGGACGTATTGTAAACAATAGTTTTCTTTTAGGCAAATTTTACTCATTAGGTTAAACTATAAGGGTCCTTGAGAAAAGTTGGGCAATCATAGGGTCATTTATAGTCCCCCATAATTATAGTAATAACTTGGATTGCAATGTTTTTTTTTTCATTTTACATTTCAAAAAATTGTTTGTCTTTCATTGCCAAAAATTTTATTTTTATAGAAAAATACCATACATGTATATAAGAGTTATATGTTAAAGCATGTGATTAGTTATCTCTCAAGTTGAAGGCTTTGTTGCCAAAATTGCAATGCAATTTTCAAGGGAGGTGCTTGAAAAGAAAATCTTAGTTCATCTTTCATTGCCAGAATTGTTGTTTTTGTGGAAAAATACTATACATGTATATAAGAGATATACGTTTAAGCATGTAATTATTTACCTCTCAAGTTTAAGGCTTTGTTGCCAAAATTGCAATGCAATTCTCAAGGAAGGTGCTTGAAAAGAAAACCTTGGTTGTAAAAATGAGTTCCATTGTTAGAAACAAGAGGTGATGGATATTTAGAGAACTATGCACATGATCCACATATGGATAAATAAGATGATGGTGAATCAAAGGAGCATGCTTATGCCTAGATCTCATGCAATACCTACAATGCAAATATATGTGATGACCTAATTGTGTTATTAATTGTTAAGGTCCACTACAAGATATAGGCCTTATACCGACGTTAAAAGCGACGAAAATGTAAATAAAAAAATTTGCCCCCGTCATCGCAAAAAGCGTAGTTATTGGCGAAGCCATAGAACAGTTGGTATTAGTGTCGCTATCAGCGTCGCTATTTGCATCGGTATTAGTATCGAAAACGTCGCTATTTGTGTCGGTATCAGCGTTATTTGCAATGCTGATACCGACGCAAATAACGACGCTGATAATGACGCTCTGTGACACTAATAACGATGCCAATAATGATGCATGCAGGTAAATTTGCAATGCTGATAGCGACGCTAACAGGGGAAAAAATTTGTGGCAGGGCAGCTATTTGGGCCATACAAAATAGTTACTGCGCTGTGTACAATACTCGTGTAAACAAAAACAAAGTGTACTTAAATCATAACACTGATACATGAAATAAATACATGATCGCATAATGAAAGCGACTGGTACAATCATGGCAAGATATCACTACTACATAGAAAATGTCTACATAGATCAGGCGACCAAAAAAGAAGGGTGTGTGAGCTCCAGGGATCCAAGGGCGAGCTATACATCATCGCTATCCGAAAGCTCATCGTGCCGCAAAGGAGCATCAAACGGACTCTGCAAAAAAAAGAAACAACTACACATCAATCCACTATACAATAATGCATTCTAATTAAACATGGTAACTACGAACAAGAAAGATGAGTGACTTACAGGGCCGCCGTGTCTATATAATCGGTCGATCAATGCAGTGAGACCATGCCTCTCTGCATATCAAGTCTCAAGGCCAATCGGATCGCAATTTGTAATGGAGTGCTGCAAAGAAAACAAAATACTAACTATTAGAAACATGATTGTTAATACAAAGGATATTGCAAAAAAATAAGCAAGAAAAACTTACAAAGTTCTCTAGATATGTCCTATGGCCGCCACTCCCAAGATGATGGACCACTCCGGCCTCTAGTTGTGTCCTCATTGCCTCGCGCTGCTGACTTCAACGTCCTGGAGAATCTGTAGCCTCCTCCCTCAGTCGGTGCCAGTCATCCGCGTCTAGCCACTCAAGCTTTGCAGTCCCACTCGAGTGCCTTGCGTGCGTTCGATCGTCTGTGTAACATATATGCACGCATGCAGTCCATCATCCAGCCCATAGAAAATCTATCTGTTGTGGCTGGAACCGGAAACTCCTCATGCAAGGATGCTACTATGTAGTCCTTGCTCCCCTCCAATATGTTTTTCCAATGATCTAAGACGTTGTGCCGAAAAACTTGTTGGCACAACTCTCTCATGCGAGTCATCACCCTCCTCCTCTCATAATTCATGATGATGGCTCCTATCCTATCATCAACAAGATAGGCATATCCCTCTGGGGTATGCCTAAGATGGGTCCTCTCCCACCTGCGTCCATGCTCCTGGGCATATCCAAGAGACCCTTGTACATCCAATGTACCGACCGGGGTAGTATCTATTGGTGTAGCACCCATAGGGGTGCCATCTGCATATGGCTGAGCAAAAGCTAGAGTAACTGGAGTAGACGTCCCCATAGGTGTGACAAATACTAGAGGTAACTCAACTCTAGCAGAACGACGAGACAAAGACACCGCGTCCCTCCACAGCAACCACCTGAGCCACGCTCCCTGCAACCGCCACGAGAGCGAGGAGTAGCACCTATATCCCATGCCAACCGCGGACTCACTATCTCCGTATCTCTACAGCATCCCCTCTGACCCTGAAGCACTCCCTTCCTCTGGCCCAAGTTTGGAGCGTCGACCTCGTGTGCTCAAAGCTGAAACATCTTATCATCGAAGTGGATCTAATAGAGCGGCCTGACGATGTCCGAGACAGCTCCTGGTCTGCCATGTCTCTGAATCTTGCCATCTAATCTGGAGACATGCGCATGAAGATATCTTGTAACTCCTCATCACTCATCCTGATTATCTAAGTATCCAAAAATGTCACCTACACAGACAAAAAATGATGTTAGTATAATCAATTTAAATCATACAAAGCACGGTAATATAAATCCTAAAAAAATTATCTCACTTAAAATGCATATCTTATATACCCTTATAAGCGATTAGTCAACAAATTGAGTAAGTAGATGCTCCAAGTATGAAGTATCCTATGGACTCATGTCAATCTCCTGACACAACTCCACATACACTGGAAGGTCGATAGACATGTCACCACAAAAGGATGAGTCCACCTCGTTCTCAAAGAATTCTTGGACTCCTGTATTTCCATCATTGTTAGCCGATGTTGGCTCCTCTACATGCTCCAAGCTTTCGGTGGCATCCACCCCTTGCAATATCGACCCCTCTATTTGCATATTGTCCTCATCTATGCTCGGAACATGGGTTTGATCATATACTCTCGCACTTCGGGGAACTGAAGGTATAGCATACCACCATCGAGGTTGTCGAGGGTTTGAATAGAATATTACCTGTTCAAAAATACGTACAAGAGAGATTAAACTATTGTGACATGTACCATGTCGTAATATAATTAACAAACAAATGAGTTCATGCACCTGTTCACAATGGGCCGGCAACACAAAGGTGTCGCGCAAATCCGACCATTTTTTTTCGGAATCTATTTGGAGAAATCCAAATGGACCTCATCGAACTGTTGCTCCATCTCCTTCAAGTACCACTTTGAACCACTACACAATGGAGAAGCTACGGTAATCCACCGTAACAATACTTTGCAAGTTCCCAAAATACTCCATCTCATCTATAAGCGTGTTTGGATCCGTTGCTCGTCTCCTCGAACCTTGCCATGATACCACATTCCATTGTGGAGTGCAGTTTGTCAATACGCTCCACGTAAAAATGCCGTCCGCGCGACCATGCTGCACTATATATTTTGTATTGTACATTGAAACACTCAAATTAGTTGTCGCATATAAAATATAGATACGACAAATCCTAAACACGTCATCACCTTTGGACTACATTGCCTTGAGAATCCCCACTCCTCAATTGAGACCTCCGCCCCTTCGCGAGACGTTGCGATCAAAGCTACATGCAACCATCGCGTTGACATGAACCGCGGAATCTCCTCCATGCCCTAGGGATATTGAATCGGTCGATGGCGCGTACTACGTTGAAATTCAAATCGCGCTTCCTCTCAATCTTGCCTAGCGATCTCGTACCTGGCGAGCCACGTCTCCATAGAGGCATGGTGCAACATACAAAAGTGATTCACCTTCTCTTCCATTGCAGCATCCATTCTTTTTTCTACCCCATTTCCAACCACCACATCTCTGGTCAGTCTATCATTGTCCTTCACCGACCATAGCATTTTGTTGTCTGGATCCACTATTGGTAGCCATTGTGAAATATGCACTAGCGCCTCATACACCAACCAACCTTCAGCCATGCTACCTTTTGGCTGAGCTCGTTGTCGCACAAAGCCTTTCAGGGTTTTCATAAAGCGCTCCAAGAAGAACATCCATTGCGTATGGACAGGTCTAGCAATCTCCACTTCATCTACAAGATGCACAAGAAGGTGGATTTGTATCGTGAGCATGCTGGTAGGCAGTTATTTCTCAAAGGGACAGACTGTCTCCACTGCTCCTTGCCTTGCAGATTCAATAGAGGACATCTTAATCTCCTTCTGTGAGATCCATTGCACTAAAGTCGACAACCTGTAAATGGCCCCGCGTATTTCTAGAGTAAGGCATCCTGTGATTGCGATCGGTGGTACAAACTGCCACAAATGAGAAAGCATTATGAACAATGGCTATACTCCAAATAGCAAAATGTGTACGCCAATTACAATCCATTCATAGTACAAACCTGACATATCTTATGCTAGTCATGGGATTTTAGCCCTGTTAATTGGTCGTCTTTAGAAAATGCAGACCTGAGAGAACGCATCATACCCATCGGAGTGCAAATAGACTTGACTATTTGCTTCCCAATGTGCTCTTCTTTAGTGGACAAAACCCAAGGAGCGCGAGGTAGCTGTACGCAACCATCAGCACTCGACTGCGGCCAAAGCGCCTCCATCTTGCCTACCTCCTTCAAATCCATTCATGCCCCTATAGTGTCTCTCTTTTCTGTGATGTGGTCCCATAGCAAGCTATACATTGCATGGGATCCAACAAGTGGTTGATTTGTAAGTGGGTCCAATATGGCAACTCGTAGAAAACTGAGAACCATCGCATTCCGTTTGGATGTGACTCCACGTGGACCATTTTCAGCTCGTACCAGCTTGCGTCATTCATATGTATTGGAGGTTGTCCAAGAAAACCTTCCCTGAGGTCATGACCCTCTGGCAAGAAAGCGGCGTGTCCTTGATATACCATCTTCTTCATGGTTCGTGACCTTCAGGAGTCTAATTGTGGCCTTAACAATGGACATGCATGATAACCTGAGGTGACCAGACCTGTTTCAACACCTCTATCCCGTGAATACAAACTTGAACGAGATAAAATATAGATATTACCAACGAGAACGGAAGCCTATTTACCTGAGCAATATCTGAATCCCGAAAAGTCATACATCGTCCACATGAGAATGGCTGGAATATTGGCAGACTGTTGACCATCGCGCTTGCTCATATCTTGCATAGTGACCCCCTCCTCTCACAAAATCTTAAGCTCATCGACTAATGGACGAAGATACACGTCCATATTTTTGACTTTGTAGCGGTCGGGTAAGCTAAGGATAAGATGTCCTTTCTTCGTAGAAAGCCATGGAGGGATATTGTAGTTGACAAGGACTATAGGCCACACACTGTAAGAAGTTGAGCGTAGACCGAATGGGTTCATGCCATCCATTGCAAGACCGAGCCAAAGATTCCTTGGCTCTAGAAAGGTAGAGTCAATGTGACTCCATGCGTGTGAATCCACTGATATTCGTTGAACTCCATCTGTGGACCTATTTTGCGCATGCCACGTTGTCAAGCTCACCATGCCGGACGTACGAAACATGTGGTTTATGTGGGAGATAAGCAAAAAGTGTCTAAGAACTTTTTGAGGGATGGTTTGCCCTTGCAAGTCCTATCGATACCTGTGAGCATCACACTTTGGACATGTCTCCATAGTCTCGTATTCTCCTCGAAATAGTATGCAATCGTTGATACATACATGGATGCTGTTGTAGTCCATGCCAAGCTTTCATAAAACATATCGTGTATCATCACGAGACTCAGGTATGGTATTTATAAGTGGTAATATATGATATTTCAGTAACCTGAAAAAAATCATAAAACACCTTGAAAAAGCACAAATGTTTTTAATGATAATACCGAAAAGAAATCAATGAAGCGTATGTACAAGGTACCTGAATAACTCGGTCACACTCGCATCGCTCCACCCGTATTTTGTTTGCACACTTAGGAGTGCAAGCAGTGTCTTCAGGCAAGTTACTCGGCACCCATCATATAATGGTATGGATGCTTCCTCTCTAAGCGGATCAGAAGTCTCGACATCCATGGGAATCAATGCATCGATCATTGCCTCCATCTCAAGCTCCAAGATTGTAGGTAGGTTTGGAAGGCTACATGTCTCCTGTGGTATTGATGGTATAGATTGAGCAGTACCTTCCAAGTGGTGGATTGGCTCAAGCACTCCATCCATCGCACGCCCATGAACTCTTCTAATTGGCCGCAAAGGGTGCACTCCTCCTTGGGACGAGGCATTACCTCCCTAGATAGAAAATTTGCCAGCCACACCTGATCTTCTTGTATATGGCATTTAATTAGCTTGCGAGTACAATGCATGATTGATATTAACTTTTCTTACCGTTTGCTGAAAATCCAAGATCGCCTGATCAATGATCTCAGATTGAAACTCGTCGAAGCATCGTATGTGTTCTATAGACAATCGACGTTTTCGTCTAATTGCCAGCTTGCATTGAGAGAAAGGACATGGGACACACTGATTAAGATACACCTCACGATCTTGAACAACAAGACCTTCATCGTTTTCCATTTTGTCTACATTATGACAACAATTTGTTTTTGTTATCATTCTTTTTTTCTTTCTTAAATTGTTTGAGAAGGGATTTCTTCTCTTGTAACTCAGCAAAAATTAACGTATGTAAAGTCTCCACCCACCCACCCATAGATTAACATATATATGTCGGAGTATTTCCTGTCTCATGGTGTTGCACCGGACCTCGCCACCACTCTCTCTTTGTTTTTTATCCATTCATTATCTCCTCTCCTTCTATCTCTCTCTCTTTTTCTCTTTCTTTATTATGTTGTATGTTTATTTCCTCTCTCTCATTTCTTCTTCTTTTTTCTCATTCTCCCTCTCTCTCATTTTCTTTAACGATCACGACTACTACTACGACGAAGACCACAACCATGACTACGACTATGACTACGACCACGACCATGACCACAACCACGACGACGACGACGACGACTACGACTACGATGAGGATGACCATGACCACGACCACGACCACGACCACAACCACGACCATGACTACCACTACCACTACCACTACCACTACCACGACTATGACCACGACTATGACCACCACATCTACCACTACCACTACCATGACTATGACCACTATAATAAACAAGAAAAGAAGAAGAAAAAAAAACAACAACTACTACTACTACTACTGCTACAACAATAAACAAGAAAAGAAGAAAAAACTACTACTACTACTACTACTACAAAAAACAAGAAAACTAAATAACAATAAACAAGAAAAGAAAAAAACTACTATTACAACAAAAAACAACAATTAATTTCCTTGTCTCTCTTCTTCTCCCTCTCTCATTTCCTCACCCTCCCTCACCCTCACCCTCTCTTTCTCTCTTTCCCTATCACGTTTATTGTTTTTTCTCTCTTTTCCTCTCTCCTCTCCCTCTCTCATTTTTTTCGTCAACAAACTGAGGGTAGTAGTTTAGATCTTTCTTCTTCTTCTTCCCAAAAAACTTGGAAGCTCCTCTCCCTCTCTCATTTCCTTTTTTCTCTTCCTCTCCCTCTCTCATTTCCTCTCCGTCCCTCACCCTCACCCTCTCTTTCTCTCTTTCCCTATTGGGTTTAATGTTTTTTCTCTCTCCTCTCCCTCTCTCATTTCTTTTTCTCTCTCCTCTCCCTCCCTCACCCTCTCTTTCTCTCTTTCCCTATTATGTTTAACATCTTTTCTATCTTTTTCTCTCTCCTCTCATTCTCTCATTTCCTTTTGCTCTCTTCCTCTCCCTCTCTCATTTATTCGCCCTCCCTCACCCTCTCCCTCTCTTTCTCTCTTTCCCTATTATGGTTAATGTTTTTCTCTCTCCTCTCCCTCTCTCATTTCCTTTTCTCTCTTCCTCTTCGTCTCTCATTTCCTCTCCCTCTCTTTCTCTCTTTCCCTATTATGTTTAATGTTTTTTCTCTCTCCTCTCCATCTCCCTCTCTTTCTCTCTTTCCCTAGTATGTTTAATTTTTTTTCCTTCCTCTCCCTCCCTTTCTCTCTTTCCCTATTATGTTTAATGTTTTTTATCTCTTCCTCTCCCTCTCTCTTTCCCTATTATGCTGAATGTTTCCCTCTCTTTCCTCTCCCTCCCTCTCCCTCTTCCTCTCCATGTCTCATTTCCTCTCCTTTCCTCTCCCTCTCCCTCTCTTTCTCTCTTTCCCTATTATGTTTAATGTTTTTTCTCTCTTCCTCTCCCTCTCTCGAATCCTCTCCCTCCCCCTCTCTTTCTCTCTTCCTCTCCCTCTCTCGAATCCTCTCCCTCCCCCTCTCTTTCTCTCTCCCTCCCTCCCTCTCCCTCTCCCTCTCTTTCTCTCTTTCCCTATTATGTTTAATGTTTCCCTCTCCCTCTCCCTCTCCCTCTCTCATTTCCCTATTATGTTTAATGTCTCCCTCCCTCTCCCTCTCCCTCTCTCATTTTCCTATTATGTTTAATGTCTCCCTCTCCCTCTCCTTATCTCATTTCCTCTCCCTCCCTCTCCCATTTCCTCCCTCTCCCTCTCCCTCTCTTTCTCTCTCATTTCCTCTCCCTCTCTCAATACACATGAATTATACCAAAAACAAGTAAAAGAGAGAGAGAAAACATAAAAGCAAAGCAAGAATGGACATGCACTCACCGTAAAGGCTCGAAGAAGGGTTTGGCGGCTCTTCGCGACGGTGGCTCCTCTTTGCCCTCCGTACACCTCCTTCTCTTCTTCGCAAACGACGGCGGTGGCAGTGGTGAGAAGCCTTCTTTCGCCCTCTTTCTCTCTTTCTCTCCCTCTCAAGTGCAAGATGTTTGCTCTCCCTCTCGCTCTCCCTTTCGCTCTCTCTTTCGTGAATGCGTGCAAAATGACGCGCTCAGGTTTCGGCCCACGTTTTTTTTGTCTGGGTACCGTCGCTATTTGTGTCGCTATTAGCGTCGCATTTGCGACGCTAATAGCAACGCCGCTATTTCTCATCGCAAATGGCCGTCGCTATACCCTCATATCCTTGTAGTGGTCCTTAAAATTGAGTCAACTTTACCACCATAGTTCTAAGTTGTCATTCTAATGAGGAAATTTTTAAAAACTTATGGCTCCTTGTTGTTTTTTACTATCCATTAGCATTCGAATTATAGATATTAATTTGAGGGATAAAGAGATTTCAAAAGAAGAAGTAGAGGATTTGATCTATCCATCCATGAGAGTTAGTTGCTAAAGGGCTTTCAAGGGGATAATAGAATTTCTTTCTATCAATGTCCTCAAGGTCTTCTCATGTTCGTGTTAACAAAAGATTCAGCAAGGCAACAATAAGAAAAACAAGAAGATTGGGAAAGGCAAAGAAATTAGGGTATATATACTTTGGTATAAAGGTTGGAAAACATCAATTATTTTTCATAACATTTGGTGCCATTATTTTATGAGAGTTGGTCTCCCTCCCATGCAAGTTACACTTAGTGGATATCGTTCTTTGTCTAGTTTATTCTTTTGATAAGGTTATCTTCAACAAAGAGAAGTCAGATGGTAATAGCTTCCAATATTGGAAGGCTCAGATTTTTGGCATGTATTGGTGCAAAAAAAGCAAGTTAAGCCATTAGGACTAGAGGTCATAAAGCCATAGCTTCATGATGCAAAGGAATGAGAAGAGCTTGATGAGCTATGTAACTCTACCATCATTTGTTATTGACAAAGCGTTTATACTTCAATGTCACTGAGACTAAGGGTGGTGCTTATGCCTTATGGAAAAAGATTAGTAATCTCCATGATAAGCAAAGTATTGTGACTCAACTGTATTGGCTTAAGAAACTTATGGACTTTCGTATGAAGGAAGAGATTTCTATGTCTTATTACTTAAATGAGCTTCATTCTATTTTCAATTAGCTTACTTTGTAAGGTCTTAAGTTTGAGGAGAATGTCAAGTCTATTTTCTTGCTTGTTACCTTGCTTAAGAATTGGGACATATTTTGCACTACTATGAGTGCAAACTGTATTGAAGGTGGCTTTCACCTTGAGGATATAGAGGATGCTTGGATTATAGAAGAAGTAAACATAAAGAATGTTGATGTAGCCCATACTTCTCATGCATTTATAGTGAAAAGGAGATAGGATGGGATTAATAATCATAGCAAAGATTCACATCCCAAGTCTCATGAGCAATCATGCAGTAAGTCTTGTGGCTCTAAGTCCTCTCTTACTTATAACTATAGTGGGCAATAATAGGGTCATCATATTTTGGCGTTGACTAATATCTCTCATGTATCTCTTTGGCATCACCATCTTGGATTTATGTCCCTTAAAGGAATGAAAGTACTCTCTCATTTCCACCATTAATTGCCTCTTAACTACTCATTTTTTGACTCGTGATCATGAGGGTAAAAACTCATGGACCCCTTGATCTTTAGTTTATAGGGTGAATGTTCAGCTGATTATTAGTAGTGAGAAATTTAGAAATTGGGCAAATAATAAGAGAAAATCTTATTTTAAAAGCTATTTTTGGGTAAATTTTAGGTCAAAATGTGTACATTTTAATATAAATGGACTGTGCTTTAAGTTTTGAATTCTAAAAAACTAGGCCATGATTTTAAAAACCTCAAAAATTAGCTATTGGGCTAAATTTTTCCCCTAGTTTTTACCTTGACGATCATTTTTTATATGGTAGGCAAATACATAACTCTCATAAAAGTTTAGCTCTATTCCTATGGGTGAGCCTTTGGCTCTTATTCATACAAATTTTTGTGGTTCCATGCCCTGTCGCTCATTAGGTGGTGGTAAGTACTTTGTGATATTCATTAATGATTATTCACATAAAGTTTGGGCCTATCTTGTTAAGTAGAAGCCATAGGTGTTAGCTACATTTTAGCATTTTCTTGTTATGGTTGAGAACTAATCTAAGCAAGACTAAAGTTTCTAAGGTTTGACAATGGGGGTGGATATGCCTCTAAGGCATTTGAGTAGTTTTGTAAAAAAGAGTCTACAGTAAGCTTAGTAAGGCAGACTTTTACCATGGTACTTTTGGATTGAGGTAGTTACTACCATGGTTCATTTGGTTAATAGATCCCCATGCACTACTCTTGGTGGTAGAGTTATAGAGAAGGTATCTTGTTAGGAACCTCCCTGCTATGTATACACATGTGTTTTTGGATGTGAGGCTTTCTGCCATATTCCCAAAGACAAACAAAATAAGTTAGATATGAAGAGACTCAAATGCATTTCTTTTAGATATAGCGATGTAGGTGAGATGGGCTATCTTTGGGATTCACAGGCTCAGAAGGTTACCTGCACAACCATGATATTGTATTCCATGAGGAAAAGATACATACGAGACTAGTGAAGAGAGTTGAGATACATAGGGTGATCTTTTAGGAGGAGCCTCTCATTATAATGTAACTAGTCCTAGTTAGATAGCATATCATAGTTGCTAATGTTGTAGTGGCCCATGATCTACTTATTGTGTAGGATCATGATGTTGGAAAGTGAGGACATGCTATAAAAGCCCCATAGATAGTCTTGAGAAGCTCCATTAGAGCCTAACATTCTCCCAATCATTTTGAGGTCTTTATGCATTATGTCATGTCGATAGAGCCTAACATTCTCCTACAATCTTTCTAAAGGACATCTCAACTTGTCACCAGAGTACATTCATAAAGTCCTTCAGCGATTCCATATGCAAGGTGGCAAGCTTATTGGCTACCTATTAGCTTCTCATGTGAAGGTGACTTAGATAGATTGTCCCCAATTAGATGATAAGAGGGTCGAGATAGCAAAGATTCCATATGCATCCATGGTGGATAGCTTGATGTATGTCATGATAGCCACAAGGCCTATAACATAGCATTTGCAATGAGAGTAATTGCTCATTATATAACAATACCTAATAGACAATATTGGGATGCAGTAAAGGATATCATGAGGTAGGCATTGCAGATATATGCATTTATTATGGTGCCCAATATATTAGAGTCATGGGCTACATAGACTCTAATTATGCAGGGATGTGCAGAGAGTAGAAAGTCCATCTTTAGCTGTGTTGTTACCTTTGCTAGAGGTGTTATATCTTAGGTATCGAGGGTGTAGAAATACACAACCTTGTCTACTAGTGAGGTCGATAGGTTGTTTAGTTTCCAACCTTGGTATGACTATGGCTCCTGCATTGCATTGAAACTCTAGGAGTGCCATTCAATTAGCATGTAATTTGGTCTTTCATGCGAAGACCAAGCAAATTGATGTATGATATCACTTCGTAAGAGAGGTGATTAAGGAAAAACATATAGATCTTGTTAAGATCTCAACTGATGAGAATCCTATAAATCTGCTTACTAAAATTCTTCTAGTCGAACATTATGTCTTCTTTAGGAAGATGATGGGCATAACACTACAAGATAGAGGCCTCATACCAACATTCAAAGCCACAAAAATGTTCATTAAATTTTTTTTCCCCATCATCGCTAAACGTGTCGGTATCATTGTCTCCACGAAATTGTCGCTATTGATGTCAGTATGGGCATGAGTATCTGCATCGGTATTGGTATCAGTTTTGCGACGAAAATATTGACGCAGATATCGACGCCAATAGCGATGCTTTGTAGCATGTGTTGCAATGCCAATAGCGACATGTGCAATAAATTTGCGACGCTAATAGCGACGGTTTTACAGAGAAAAAAAATTGTGGCTTGATGTGTTGTATTTATATTCTACAAATGGATTACATGTTAAGAGTGCAATGGTCATCAAAATGAGCATAAAATGTACTTGAACCCACAAGACTGATACATAGAATAAATACAAGATCTCTAATAAAACTCATGGAATCATGGCAAGATAAAAAATTAGGAGTACCGCTTATTTGCATGTTGCGAGTTTTTTTAATAATTCTTTTGAGTTGCCACTGGACTGACTAGCAACAAATCTTCAATGCTGAACATCCCCCCTCAGCCTCCTCTTGATCTTGGAGCAATCCGGGGCAAGCCGAGCAAGCATCCTTCAACTGGTCTTCATTCTTCTTCATGTGCATGAACTACCCCTTAAGGGGAGAGAGAGGGAGGAGAGAGAAAGACTAAAAAATGAGATTTTTAAATCCTCCATTAAAACGGACAAGCTTGTAGCCATCTTGTTCCTCTCCCTACCCTGATCGAGAATCTCCCTCTCTCTCTCCAAATGGGTTTGAATCGGAGAGGCATCGAGCAAAAATGAGGAGACCCATTGACGCTTCCCTCTATTCAACAGTTTTTGCATTAGTTTCAAGGATGAACATCCCGGGGGGTCCACTAGGGTTTACCGTATGGTACCACGTGAGTGTAAGGGAGGGAGATTATTTAAGGGAAGGAATGTACATTTTATAAGGTAAGGTCCCATAAATAGGGGGTAGACAAGGGGTATTTTCATATATTTCTTACACGCAGGTGACGTCTCCTTATTACTACTAGTGAATCCCCTGTGATGAAGATACACCCTTTTCTGTGCCACGCAGCCTCAAGGCCTAGTGCAACTCACCTTGGCCATAGTAGTATGTTTTCATCCCTTTGATGCTTGGGTTGTGCTCATTAAGCCGTATATACCTTCCTTACTACTCAATGAAGCACCTAAGGTTGTTGCTTGACAAAGGGGAAGCCTATTTCTTACTACTGATAGTTGTGGTGCTACCTGAGATTAGAGTGTCATTGGGTGGGCTAGAGGCATGCATCATCCTCTCTCTTATTTAAGCCATGATTCCTTGCCTCACAGGTGGACTACTAGAGAAAACTCCTATTTTTAGGCTTAGAGATGATGTCTATACAATTGAAACAAAAGGGTTGTATGGAAACAACCTGTGTAAAGATGCAATCCAAAGTTCTTTGAAGAGGGAAAATGGGACTATTGTAAAATCAGAAAGAGGTCTAGAATTGGTCATGCTGAGAGTTTGAGGTTTGATACATGTACACTGCCTTAACAGAATTAACAAATGTACTAGTTTGTCCAATCCCACCACTAACAAACAAATTTGAAAATTCGCAATAGTGATTGATATGTAAACTGCTTCACTTGCTGACGCCAAAATATGCAAGACTTGCCTAATGTTTTTAGATAGAATTTGATGGGTGCTATAGGGAAAGAAGTCGTTAATGACAATGACAGATGTTGAAGTTACTAAAGGGGCTGATTGTGGTATACAACACAAAAAGGGAATGCAATTCGATGAGGCCAATTAGTCAGTAGGGCAAGCCACCCTCCTTCTACACCCTCTTTTCCCAACTAGCGAGTTCGCCAAAACCTAACAAGCCTAGATCAAGGATACGTAGCATCCGATGAACTAACCCCATTTAGGGGAGGGAGGTGTATGGATGCAGACTTCAACCAAATATTTGTATGTCTAATGTGATTGACCATATATTAATGATGTGGATCTTTGATCTTGGCATATTCCATGTGATATATAAGTTATCTAAAGCCAAAGGGGATGTCTTGCATGTATATGTGCCTTCTTGGTCAACTATCCAATGGATCTTTGACCAAGTAGGAGATGATAGTGGACAAGCAAGGCTGAACTCAAGATGTCTAAAACTGTTTTAATTGAGAGAGGATTAATGGTGACCGACACATTAAAAATGGACGTTTATACCTTGGGAAGGGTGCTACAAAGTTTGATTAAAATCCGAGTTTGTTTGCAGGAGATACAGAGTCACGAAGGTCGATGTATAATTAGGACTGCATGCTGTAATGAATAGTTGTAGGTTGCACATAAAATTTTAGGGGCTGAAATCTTAAAAGTTTGGTTCAAGTGTCTTCAAATAATTCTAGATCATGAGTGGGGCTACATTTTTACTTTTTAAAGGTTGGCGATTTGAGTTATGATTTAAAAGATACGAGCATTTTTCTCTAGGGTGGTCATGTAGGATAATTTTTTGGATAGGATCTAGCTGAATCTAATGGATGTAAAGTATTGCATGTGGCATATGCTTTGATAGAGACATTTGAGACTGTCATCAAGTCTTATAGCCCCCTCTCCTACCAACCTATCACAAAAGTGGTTCCTGTAGAAGAATCCGCAAAAAAGATGGCTAGCTTGATGTAGACAATACAAGTCCCAAGACTAGGAAGACCGTGAATTGAGAGAAGAGAGAAGCCCTAGTCAAGAACATGTAGGGCCTCAAAAACAGAGCTCGGTAATGATCAGATGATAGAGGCAAGGTACCAACATCACTAATAGGCACCAAAGAAATGTCACCAGTAGTGACGATACCCTCGGATGGACAAAGAATCTATAGTAAATCACCTTGTGGAGTCATATGAATCTTTTTTTAAAACTCTCAATCATTGAGCCCATAAACACTACTAATCTAAGTGCCCAAAATTAACAAATAAACAAATCCACATTTACTACAATGGTTGGATCTAGAAACTAGGCAAACAACTAGCCAGGATAGTTAACATTCTCTAGAGAGAAGAATCCAAGTAGAATGCATATTCCAGATCCAAATGTTTCATTATTTTGATTTCATCTACTTCAACTCTATCTGCCGATCGACCTTGAGAAGAACCCTTCAGAGCAAATTTCATGTGCTAGGTAAAACAACTGCATTTTGATCTCGCAAGCAGGCTATGCCTCTACCAAGGTTGACTTGAACATATCATGGCGGAAGTACCAAAAGAGCAAAGAAAAAAGAAAAAAGAAAAAAAAGAAGAGTACAAAGGGAAAATTTAAAAACATGAAGAGCAAAACAAAGATCAAAAAGAGCAAAAAGAAAAATGGCAAGATGCTTTGATAAAGGGTATTGCATATACTAGATGTTGGACATGATATACATGTTTTATTTGATGAGGATATACAAATGAATGATACTGAGAAAGAGAATGTGGATAATGTCAAGGGTAAACAGATAATAGAAAATACAAGAGCGAGTTACAAAGGATACTGTTGTTTGAGATGCAAAGAAAGGAGACCTAGGTAGATTAAGTGGGCTGATGACATGGATCTTTGATCTTGGCATATTCCATGTGATATACAAGTTATTTAAAGCCAAAGGGGATGCCTTCCATGTATGTATGCCTTATTCCTATCCTAGGCATGCAATATCATGGCTAATGTCTTCAAATCTAGATGATAACTATCCTTACAGCAGTAGATTCTCACCAAACAAGTACTTCTAAACACATAGTGGCCCCTGAAGATAGTCCAACAACAACTTCAATCATTAGTAACTAGCAGCTGCCCTTTGAACTCAATTCAAGATTTGCCCCCCTAACTACCATATTGACAACTCCCCTCCATATCAACCTTGGAAGATAACTCAAATATGGCACTTACAGCTACTCCTAGGCCGAAATCACATAGGCCCTCTTTAGACTTCAAAAAAGGTAGGTGCTTTCCTACTATACCTTTATCCAGTCAATATGGCCACACTCCTGTTGCTGAGATCCCTTGGCCACCAAAACATGTAGAAGGTTTCCACAAACTGATGACCATAAAAAACTTGCCTAATTAAACATGGCTCTTAGCCCTTTTGCAGCTTCATGTCTCTTCATATATCTCATTTAAAACTTGCTCACAACAGCTTTCATATAGACCACCAGCTGGAGGACCGTTAATGATAACAAGAACCTCCACATTGATAGGAGCTATATAATTTTGGACTACATTATTCTTCAAGTAGCCACCCTCTTAAACATGGCTTTCAGCCTATCATTTTCTCGGATGCATTCAAGCTTTGGTCAAAATTGCCTTCTAGAGTGACCACAACACCATGAAAAAATGGATCAGTCTCCTCTTCAGATGGTGGAACCCTACAACTACACCCTCTCTCTCAATGCTTCACTGTGCATAAATCTGCCTCGCCATAGCCCAAATCACATTAGCCTATCCATATAAAGCAGCTATCATAGGCTAGGCACATTGATATGCCTTCCTACAGAGCATGGGCTCAATCATATCAACATGAGCAGTTCTGTCTCTTATTATCAAAATATTTATCTTCATCATGATGGTAATCATTAATAATTAAAAGACAATTCTCTACACATTGATCGAGGTACGCTTGTAAAGAAAGCAACACATATTCAATTGTAAAAGAGTGGGGATAGATGGGTAGGACACGGGTTAGCATGGGAATACCCAGTTATACTGACGGGGTATATAAGGTGTTGAGAGACCCAGTTAGGACATCAGTTTATCAATAATCAAGTCTCTTTTACCTTTCCTTCCAGCTTTCATGGCTTCCCTTCTCTTTCTCTCTCTTTTCGTGTCTTTCTCTCTCTTCTACTAGTCTTTCTCTCTCTTCTTCTCTCATCTTCTTCCCCTTTCTCTACCCTCTCTGTAGTCTCAGACCACCTTCAAAATTTATGCCTTTAGGTTTCTAAGGGCTATGGGTTTTTTCAATTTGAACATGAGGAGGCGGCTCAGACTTCAATAGATCAGAAAGTGAATGGCATGCTTATCAATGATAAACATGTTTATGTTGGCCCCTTTGTGCGACAGCATGAATGAGATTTAGCAAGTTTAGGATCTAACTTCAACAATGTCTACGTTTAAAAAAATCTCATAGAATCTACTTCTGAGATGAAGAATTAAAGAAAATTTTTGATGCATTTGGACCTATTGGGGGAAACCTGTTGGCTATGTGGAGCTTAGTAGGAGGCACATTATAGCTGAAATCGGTGAGCAAGGAGCACCTTACTAGAGGTTGGGTATTATCAATAGCTCCAAATCGAACTGGAAGGATGGCTTGTCTCATTACAAGGATTCTTTGAATAAACCTCCTGATGCCATTGGCACCAGATCTTGCAGCAAGGTCTTCTTCTAAGGCAACAACAAGGATTGGGACTGCATCCAATCCTTGCTCTAGGACATCATTAATTATCTCATTGTAATGGTCTACAACCACTTGGTTCAAACCAGCATTGCCAGCAACAGGATAAATTCTAGACCAAGCCATGGATATCATGTACACATCACAGAGGCATACTATCAGGAAAACCAGCTATGACTCAGTCTACTTGCACTTCTTTCAAATGATTCACCTTGCATATTGATCTCTTCAATGATTATGAGAGAGACTACCTCTTACACTCTCAATAAACCTAGCACTAAAATATATTATCATTGCACATGCTTCACTCATGGAATAGTAATTGAAACATATCTAAATAGGAAATATAGAAAATAGTAAGGATATGTTAAAGATTTTGCAAGTTCAACTATCGGAGTTGATAGAACAATTATTATTTATTTGAGTACTTCATTTGATATGGTAGTGACTACCTCTCACATAGTCTATACATCCTACGAACTCATCAATCTATCCATTCTTCTTCCAAACCACACCAAGGCAAGAATAAATGAATCAATAAGGGTGTAGTGAACTCACCACCTTACCTTCTCCCCATCAATGCTATGAAGTGAAGGATCTCCTTGGAAGACCCTTCCAATTGCCTCCTCTGTTTGAACCGCTATGCATCAGAAAATAGCAAAAACGATACACGTGGAGTGAAATGGATTGGTTAGGGTCCGTTCTCTGCACTACACAGTGCCTCACACAAAATTTTCAAAGCTACATGTGCTCCGACAGCATGGAGAGAGAGAGAGAGAGAGAGAGAGAGAGAGAGAGAGAATTGGAAATTAAAAATCGAGGAAGGGGAAGTTTCGAGGGTAGGCAAGACCCTCTCAACATCAGAATGCCTATAATCTCCATCCCTGCGAATCCATCTCCATCCCTTTGTTGTGAGTCCTTAGTCCTTTGAACTATTGAACTGGCTTCTGAGAGCTTTAGAGCATCTGTAAAAAAAATACATTGCTATTGAAATACCTTTTTAGCATGCTCATACAACTCCATATCCAGGTTGTTCAATAACACATGTTAGACTTCACTAGTTTTTGAGGATATACGCAGTAGATTTCATACACGTTCCCCTTACTAAATCATTCTTGGCAAGAAGCTGATATTCCTCCTTACTAAATAGTTCCTGGCAAGGAGCTAATATTCCTTCAAAATTTACTCAAAGAGTGCTTTAACCTCTGTAGAATGTGTGACATGTCAAGATTGTGGGAGAGAAGGAAGGAGTCTCGCTTGAAGCTTTCTTGCTTGCACAATGGGGGAAGACACACAAGGGTGGAGGCTGAAAACAGTTTTCCTGTTCTTAGTTGTGTAAGCCAAAAGAACTCTAGTACAAAAGAAATAGAAGAACCCTCTATATGGGTCTCAAACCAAACTCAACTAACTAAGGTGGCATACTAACTGAGCCACGAACTAGAGTAGATAAGGATAGCTATCATGTAGCTATTATTCATGGGCGGTGTACCAACCGCGTCTGCAACTGACAAGTCGGTGACATAAATACACAACGGTCACCCTGGCGTATCACGAGTGGAGCTCGATATCTCAACACTCCCCCTCGAGCTCAATCCCAATTCCTGCACACCAAGCAGGTCTCTGAACTTGCGCAGCTTCTCTGCGCCCAATGCCTTCGTGAATATGTCAGCTACCTGATCCTCTGTGCTGACATAAACTAGATCAATAAGACCTAGTAAAACCCTCTCTCGCACATAGTGATAATGCACCTCAATGTGCTTTGTTCTAGCATGATAGACTGGGTTATTTGCCAAGTGTATACTACTCATGTTGTCACAATAAATGACAACTGGCCCATCTGTAGACTGATGCATATCATAAAGTAGCTTATGCAACCAAGCTACCTCACATGCAGCCATTGCTGCACCCCTGTACTCAGCCTCTGTGCTCGACAAGGCAACTGTAGGCTGTTTCTTGCTGCTCCAAGTGACTGCAGCACTCCCAAAAGAGAATACATATCCACTGGTAGATCGTCTATCAGAAATACTACCAGCCCAATCAGCATCAGTGTATCCATGCAACTGTATCTGAACCCCAGTCTCATAAAATAGTCCATACTGCAATGTGGACTTCACATACCTGAGTATGCGTCTAGCCGCATCCAAATGTGGTTTCCTTGGAGCCTGCATAAACTGACTTACCAATCCAACAGCATAGCTCAAATCTGGCCTGGTAATAGTCATATAAATCAAACTTCCTACTATGCGTCTGTACATAGTAGGGTCTTCTAGAAGCTCACCTGCATCTGTGCTCAGCTTCACATTTTGCTCCAAAGGAACTGAAATAGGCTTACAGCCTGTCATCCCATATTTGGACAGCATGTCCAATCCATACTGCCTCTGCAAGAGCTGTATCCCACTTGGTGATCTAATCACCTCAATGCCCAAGAAATAACGCATCTCTCCCAAATCCTTCATCTCAAACTTCTGCTTCAATAGCATTTTCACATGAAGGATATCTTCATCACTGTCACCTGTCATAATCAAATCATCAACATAAATGACAAGTAGCATAATTCCTTTCTCTGTTTTTCTCACATAAAGTGAGAAATCTGCCTTGGAAATCTGAAAGCCAATAGTGACAAGATACTGTCCTATCTTGTCAGACCATGCTCTAGGTGCTTGCTTCAAGCCATACAAGGCTTTCTTCAACCTGCAAACAAACTCAGGATGAACAGCATGCACATAACCTGGTGGCTGCTCCATATAGACCTCTTCTTGCAAATCACCATGCAAGAGGGCATTCTTTACATCCATCTGATGTAAAGACCATCCCTTTGATGCAGCCATAGCAATGACTGCTCTTACAGTTGCCATCCTTGCAACTGGACTGAATGTTTCTTCATAGTCAATGCCATATGTTTGTGCATACCCCTTGACTACTAATCTTGCCTTGTATCTGTTCACAGAACCATCTGCATTGTGCTTCACCTTATAAACCCACTTACAGCCAATTGCATTCTTACCTTTAGGCAAAGGTACTAACTCCCATGTAGCATTTTCTTCCAAGGCATCCATTTCTTCATCCATGGCTTTCTCCCATTTTTCTTTTCCCATGGCTTGCTCAAAAGATGTGGGTTCTGGTTCTTGTATCAGTTTGACCATATATGCATAGTGAATGGCTGTAAATCCATCATATTTCAGCCTATCCACAGGATACCTAGCTCTCGTAGACCTGCGCAAAGTAGGTTCACTCCCATGTGCTCTCAAAACATCCCTGGTCTTCCTTACTCCAGGTGTAACAATAGAAGGAATACCCAACTCATCATCAATGGTCTGTTCTGAGCCACTGGATTCACCATCCACATAAGAGTGACCTGCATTCACATCAAACATGGGCTGATCAACCTTCTCTTTTCCTTTTCGTGATACCACTATCTGCATTGCTTTGAGAAGATTCTCCTGATCTCAATCTGCCTGTCCATGGCGAAGAATGTGAACCACTGCTAGAGGACGCTCCAGGTCCACTAATATTTTGTGACTGCTGCTGTGAATTCTGTGTAGCATTACCATTTTGTGCATCTTCATCATCAATCACATTTACTGGTTTATACCAGCTACTCATCTCATCAAAAACAACATCTCTGCTCACTGTAAACTTACGAGTAGAAGGGTTATAGCATCTATACCCTTTTTGCTGCAGAGAGTAACCAATAAAGATGCACTTCTCAGCTTTTGGATCCAACTTGGATCTCAGCTCATCTGGCACATGTATATAGGCAATGCAACCAAAAATTTTCAAATGAGAAATATCTGGTTTCCTACCAGTATACCTCTCCTCTGGAGTCATTCCATGTATTGCTGCAGTGGGAGTCCTGTTCATTATGTAGACTGCTGTAGCAACTGCTTCAGCCCAATAAAAATCTGGCAAGTCTTTTTCATTGAGCATGGCACGAGATACCTCTCCAATATGCCTGTTTTTCCTTTCTGCAATTCTATTTTGTTGTGGGGTATAACTGCATGAATATTGCTGCTTTATGCCATGCTCCTGCAAGAACTTTGCAAACTCATTTGAGAGGTACTCTCCCCCTCCATCTGACCTTAGGCATTTTATTTGCAGACCTGTTTCTTTTTCAGCCATAGCTTTAAGAGTTTTGAAATGCCCAAAAACTTCACTTTTCTTTTTCATAAAATACACCCAAACTTTTCTGCTATAGTCATCAATAAAAGTGACAAAATAATGACAGCCTCCAAGAGATGCAGCTTTAGTAGTCCACACATCAGAGTGGATTAATTCCAATGGCTTCTCACTCTCTTGAACATGTCTAGGAAATGGTTTCCTTGCCTGTTTTCCAAACTGACAGGCTTCACATACCTTATGCATTTCTACAACCTTGAATTTCGGCAAACCTGCAACAATATTTTGGGCCTGCATTGATTTAAGTCGCTGTACATTAACATGACCAATGCGTTTATGCCAGATATCAATATCTGCAACTACACCGGTCCCATGTGCAAACATTGCTGCACTCAATTCAGACATGTCTGCATCCAACGTAAACATTCTACCCTTCTTCTTTCCTTTTGCTATCAAGCGACCTTTATTTTTCATATCCTCAACAAAGCATCCATGAGGATTAAATCTGACCTGCAAGCCCTGTTCAACCATTTGACCAACAGAGACCAGATTCTTGGTGATATTCGGGACATGAAATACATCGGACAGGTATTTCTTTTTCCCATCCTGCATAGACAAGGGAATTTTTCCAATCTGCACAATAGGATGTGCAGTATCATCACCAGTCTCCACAAATCCTGGTTTTTCCATTTTCCTTGCATCCTCCATCCATTCTGCATGACCTGTCATGTGGTTTGATGCACCTGAGTCAACATACCATACATCATTGCTTTCTTCTGCACTTGTCACAGAATTGTTCATGTGCTGCACCATGAACAAATGCTCATTTCTGTCATCACCCTGTCTACTAGAAGATGCATAATTCCCTTGTTGCAGTTTTCCATTCATGATGTCATACTGCTTTTTATAGCAGTCTTTAGCCATATGACCCATTTTACCACAGTAGTAGCATTCAACATTACTGTTTGCATTTTGACCTCTTTGCCATCCACCACGACCTCTTTGGCTCCCCCTGCCTCTAGAGTTACCACGTCCTCCTCCATAGGACTGGTTTTCTTGAGTTTGCTGCATATTCTGATTTCTACCACGGCCTCCAAATCGGCCTCCTCTACCTCTTCCAGCATTTGAGTAGAAGACAGCTTCTTTTGAAGTTCCTCCTGAAGAAGATGCACCACCATTTCTCTGCTCCTTAGAAATTAGAAGAGCAATCAACTCCTCAAAATCAGGAAATCTTTCACGAACTGAAATGGATGTCCGAAACTGTGCATAATCCTTTCCTAGACCATTCAAGGTCACGGAAACTAAATCATCATCTTCCACTGGCGACCCAATGGAAGCA
This sequence comes from Lygodium microphyllum, assembly GCF_053477565.2. Classification (NCBI taxonomy): domain Eukaryota; kingdom Viridiplantae; phylum Streptophyta; class Polypodiopsida; order Schizaeales; family Lygodiaceae; genus Lygodium; species Lygodium microphyllum. The sequence continues at coordinate 140,247,980 of NC_141146.1, forward strand.
AGTGCATCTGCAATCTTCTTCACCTTCATGTGGTAGTCGTTGATGCTCATATTTTCTCTTTGCACATTGTGCAACTCTTGCTTGAGCTGCATTTTCCTGGCTTGCGTATTTGTGCTATACATTTTTGACAAAGTATCCCATGCCTCCTTTGGCGTACTTGCATCCTGAATATGCACAATCATAGAGTCTGAAATGCTGATAGACAGCCAGTACATAACTTTCCTGGCTCTCTCATGCCATGTTTTAAATGCCTGCATTTGTTGTTGATTGGGAACATCAGGAAGAACTGGTTCTTCTTCATTTCCTGCAACAAATTCCCAATATCCTTTTCCCATAAGGAAATTCGTCATTCTAAACTTCCATGCCTGGAAGTTGTTCTTGTCAAGCTTTTCAGTGACAATCTGTGAAAGAGAATCAGACGCCATTACAGAATACTGCAAGAAATTCTGTCACTGCAAAAAAACACAGCTTCACCCTCACAAGGGCAAATCTGCAAAACTGGCGAAAGTGGTATTTGACCACACAATCACTTCCTAGTGACGATTTTGCATAAACAAGAACCAAGGATGATTCTGAAACTCCCAATGTCTCTGCACACAAGCATACGATGCAATTTCTACAGTAACTTTTCACCGACCTGTAGAACAGTGGCTGCACAGCATAAAACTGAGCCTTTTCCTGAGTGCGTGCAGAAAACTTCCGTCTGCAAAACAGGCCCCGAAATGGCCTCAAATCAAAAAAACAAGGTCGCCATGGGCTAAAGCCCTCTCCCACAGCATATACTGCCCTCTTACTTCACCGCGAAGGGTGTCTCAGCCTGAGACAATGCACTCCTACAATTTCCGGCTGTACTACCTGCAGAGATCTGCTCCCAAAACAGAAAATGAAAGCAACACTGCTCCTCTTACCAGACCACCGCGAGCTTGGCTTGCTTTCTTGAGCTCCTTACCACGAACAAGGCTCTGATACCATGTCAAGATTGTGGGAGAGAAGGAAGGAGTCTCGCTTGAAGCTTTCTTGCTTGCACAATGGGGGAAGACACACAAGGGTGGAGGCTGAAAACAGTTTTCCTGTTCTTAGTTGTGTAAGCCAAAAGAACTCTAGTACAAAAGAAATAGAAGAACCCTCTATATGGGTCTCAAACCAAACTCAACTAACTAAGGTGGCATACTAACTGAGCCACGAACTAGAGTAGATAAGGATAGCTATCATGTAGCTATTATTCATGGGCGGTGTACCAACCGCGTCTGCAACTGACAAGTCGGTGACATAAATACACAACGGTCACCCTGGCGTATCACGAGTGGAGCTCGATATCTCAACATGACATGCTCAATATTCCTCATCTTCTTACAAGTTGCAAGACTTTAATGCAAAGCCTCAACATAGGAATTGTACTTGTCTAACAAACCCTATTCGAAAATGTGGCATCCAAAAAGTTGAAATGTTTAAGATCTTTTAGGCTTTTCAAGTTTCTAAATTATAAATGCCTTAAAAGTTTAATGAAAAGCTTTGAACACCTTAAAAGCTTAATGAAAAGCTTTGAACATTGAGAAAGATTAAGCCTATATAACGTGAGGAGCTTTGAACACCTTAAAAGCTTAACGAAACGCTTTAAACATTGGGAAGGATTAAGCCTACATAAAGGGAGGAGAGTTAAGTACTATAGGTCATTCCCTTGATTACGAAATTTGTCTCTTATGTGAGGAAAGAGCAAGGTCATACACATGTGTGGAGATGCGTACGTTAGTTCCTCATTCATCACGTTTGCAATTCAAAAGGTTAGATTCGAGTCTTCAACCTATGTTCTTTTAAGGATTAGTTTGAAAAATTTTGACATTCGTCTTCATCATTTCTTCATTCTTTTAATGATTAGACATGAATATTATTTTTAATGATTAGTTTATTGTAATTAGACAGCATGATTAGTTAGTCTTTGTCATTCCTTCATATAATTAGTTTTATCTCAATTTACATGATTAGTTTAAACAATTAGACTACATTTCATCATCTTATTTTAAACCATTAGTTTCAATGATTATATTAGATTATTATAATTAGTAACTATATTAGTCCGGGTTGTGTTGAAATCATCCCATCGCTCCTCTATTCGAATTCTTCACAGCTCATGCGAATCATTCTTCAATAGAGATTCAAGTCTCCAACCTTTGAATCAATGCATCTGGTATGCCGTCTCATTGATATTTGCAGATTATTGTGGATCATGAGTTAATTTGTCTCAATCATGTTAGTTAAAGTAAGTGCCAAGGTTTGTCAATTATTTTGTGTTAATCATGATACACAATCGCGTTACAATTATGTTTGTCAAAGTAAGTGCCAAGGTTCATCAATTAGTTTGTCTCAATCATGATACACAATTACATTATTTCATACGCGATAGTTAGTTCAATTACATAAGTGATAATGGAACTGCAAGAGGTTAATTGACTATAAGGAATCACAATTAGTGATTGTGAAGGCTGATGACCTGGCCAATTTGAGTCATAATAAAGCACACCCTTAGCACTGCCTTTGATAGTTGGCATGCCACAATAAACCTACCATAGCTACACTTGATTATCACTACATTGAAGCCAACACAAGGTTTAGCATCATTATCAAGGAAAAGTTGGACAAAATGAAGACTAAGGCAAGCAAAGGCAGAGTGGTGGGCTAATAACTTGGGCAAGTTGAGTTGAACTATAGGGCTTGTAAAAGATGAGTTGAGACATAGCAAGACGAAGCTAGTTGAGGGCTTTGGAGCTAATGAGGGGCTCACGCGCCACTAGAGGCAAAGAAAATAAAAAGTCTAGTTAGTATGACAAGAGTAGAGAGAGAGAGAGAGAGAGAGAGAGAGAGAGAGAGAGAGAGAGAGAGAGACTGTTATTAGTTAATTAGTTAGACTTATGTAGTATTGGTAGTAGTTAATTAGTTAGACTTATGTAGTTTTAGTAGTAGTTGATTTGTTAGACTTATGTAGTATTTGTAGTAATTAATAGTCAATTATTAGTTGCAATATTAATAGTTAGACATATGTTAACTAGACTTATTAATAATATTAGTAGTAGTTAATTAGTTAGTATCAATAGTATTTATACTACTTAGTAGTTAATTACTAGTGGAAAAAAACATAAAGAAAACGATCTTTAGAATGAATGGGAAAAACTAAAGCATAATGATTTTTCAAACATATTGAAAAAAACGAAACCATATATCTTGAACAAATTGGATATTCTGAATGGATGGGGGAATGGCATCTTCCCCCATAATTATTCAAATAAAAAAAGACATGTGCCAACTCTTCGACATGCTATATAGCATGTTTTTTCATTTCATTTATTTATTTATTAATTTTATTTGTTTATTAAAATTATTATTAAGTAAAAAATTTAAAATCCATCATTCACACACATAAAAGAGATAAATTAGCTTTTTATTTTTTTGAAAATACATATTTACAAAGTGTAGCATGTTGACTTCATGAACAAGTGTAGTATAGTTGAATGATAAAAATGTATTGTTCTCATTAGCATCAATGGACGCTATGCATAAACAAATTCACTCGGGTAAGTTACTCATGAATATATGTGTGCATCACATGGGTTCAAAACAAGGTATTTTTTAAATATCATTTTTATACATTTTTAATATATAGAAGGGTGTAACGTAAAGGGGTTATTTACAGATTGAATAGAAAAGGGTTATGTTTTAGTCAAGAAAAATTCACAGATAAGGATATTTATAAATAGGCCTTGAACGTACGTGATGTAGAGGATATACATATAGTAACTTCCCCCAGCAAATTCATAGGGCATCCTTCAAGACTTCTAGAGAAAAGAAAACTATGGCTTGTTAAAAGACATCATTAGAACCCCTTGCTGTAACTTGGTGTGACATAGAAAAATTCAAATCATCTTAGGCAAGAGAATGTGATAGCATCACTGGAAGACTAACAATGTGTGCATCCTGTGCTATAGTCCCAATGCAACATCATGCTATCATATCGCAAAAGAATGAACCATCTATAGAACAAATACAAGTAGTAGCAGCTTTGTCAAGCACTATTCTCATCCTTGCATGCCATCAACACGGAGTCAATATCATGATAATAAAATAGTGACCATGTCTTATGAACAAAGATAGAAACAAATATGTGATCTCATTGTTACCAAGCTACACAAAATGTATTATCAATGCAAAGCCATTAGAGCTTCAACTTTTGAGCATCATTGATACATCCATCTCGATCTCCAAAATGACAATAGCAATTTCCAATGAAAGTTTGGACTGTCAATCTATTCTCGACGACCCTCTAGTCTCTTGGAATCATAGATCGCCTTTGCAGCCATCTACTAGAATTGACTTGGCTACATCTAATATTGCATATGTATTCACTTTCAATGTGCTACATAATCCATTGATCCAAAAGTACATGGCTGCAACAAAACATCCACATCCAAGGATAGGGCTTTGCATTCTCAGTAGGCAATCCATTGAGAGGATTCTAGATCTCCATCGTGAAAGCTCTCCATTCAACCCAATGCTCGAACACTACAAGAGAAAGGCCCTATAGACACGCACTGTACATGCGAAAAAGCGGGCGCGTTTATAAGCGCGTGTATCAACGCATCTATTCATGCTAGTATACAGAACACGTCTATATATCTGTGTTTATAAACGCGCATATAGATGCGAAAATAAATGCACATATTTTTCATTTCTCATAAAGTCCCTGAATATGACCAAACCTCTTAACAGCTAGTATTTGTTTGAATACATTACCAACTTTACTTCTTTCCGAGTATTACAAATATACATCCAATCATTCAAAGCTAATTATATATGTGTGATTTCATGCCCTATACAAATGTGATTGGATAGGGCATGATTGGATGTATATACGAGATAATTACACTTGGATCATAAGGACATGATATACATGTATAGGATCATAAGGACATGATATACATGTATATACGACATGATATACATGTATAGGGCATACATGTATACCATCCAATCATTCAAAGCTAAATATATATGTGTGATTTCATGCCCTATATACATCCAATCATGCCCTATACAAATGTGATTGGATAGGGCATGATTGGATATATATACGACATAATTACACCTGGATCATAAGGACATGATATACATGTATAGGATCATAAGGACATGATATACATGTATAGGGCATACATGTATAGGACATGATATACATTACCAACTTTACTTCTTTCTGAGTATTACAAATATACATCCAATCATTCAAAGCTAATTATATATATGTGATTTCATGCCCTATATACATCCAATCATGCCCTATACAAATGTGATTGGATAGGGCATGATGATTGGATGTATATACGACATAATTATCAGAGAAGTGATTGATATATACACATGTTGCATCTAGTGTGCACTTAACCTAGCCATGGCTGAAACTTATAGATCAAAGGTTGACTTGTGCATTTGCAATATATATATATATATAGAGAGAGAGAGAGAGAACTGATCAATACACTCACATGTCTCATTTGTTGTGCACTTAACCTAGCCATGCATAAACTTATAGATCAAAGCTTAATCGGTGATTCAAGGGAGTACCCTCACTTTTTAGGGTAGTCCCTTGATTATCATTATTCTCGAGGAATATACATCACAATCAATACAATCAAAACAAAAGCAAGACATGCATGCCAATTCATAGCATGAGTAGATTGATGTAAATCAGTTGGCTTGTGCATGTGCAAGCTATTCCAATCATGTCAAGGTGCACTTATAGCTCACATATAATTTTAGATAAGGTGGACCACATGTAGCCAATGTGCACATATCCTCTTTTCATCATCTTTAGCCAGTGTGTCCACTTGTTGGTGACTAAAATAGATCACTGTAAGGATACTTTGCAATACCAACAAGCCAACTACAAATCTCTTATCTATAAAATGTATAAGTAAATTAACTTGGTTAATTTGATGAGGTCAAGTTTTCCTTCCATGGACAGTGTGGTTGGCTATCTACTTCAAGGTTATGGGAACTTGCAGAAGTCAATGGAGCATCCTAAAAATGACGATACTCTAATTACTATATCAAGTCACTTCATGTACATATCTTTGATTGATTGATGGATAATATGTCTTTCTCTATCTCTTTCATATACACCTTCATTGCATTATCTCTCTCTAGCTAAAAACCATTCGTGCTTTATCCACCTATTAATACTTTCATGCAATTGCAAGTGGGATGGTCTAGTAAGTCACCACATATGTGCCAATTGACTTGCCAATGTGTTATCTCTTATCCTCAAGCTTTGTTATATATGTCACCACATAGGTCAATTGTTTTGCTAGTGTACCATCTCTTATCTCAAGATTTTCTATATATTCCACCAGTATTCTCAATCAAAAACATCATATCAAGCATATCTTGCATTAATCAAGCAGATTGGCCAACCCAACATAAATGAAATTGTATGAATAGCAATGTAGATCAAGATCTTAGCTTAAATCAATGACACCTTTTTGCTTATATTCTTAATATTCTTAGCATTGAACTCCATTGAAATATGATATCAAGCTCCCAACTAGTTATACTCACATTTTTAAGAGCTCCACACTAGTTTAAGGCAACCCATTTGCACTAGGCAATACACGTGCACCTCATATAGGTCCATTTTGCTAGTTACACATGGTTTTAGGTACACTTTAGGTCACATGATGGCTTATTAGTTGATGTCACACACACACACACAGAAAATAGTGCACTATAGGAATATTCTTGCCACCAGATTGGAACCTTGCAAGTATGAAAATCTAGTGACAATTGACAAAGATAGGGACAACTAACAAAACTTGCAGTGTAAAGGTAGCTTCTTGTCACCACTAGGAGTTAACCTTGCAAGTAAGAAAAGAGAGTGATAATTGACAATGGGTTCACCACACCTAGGTCAGCCCATTGGTGCATTAAGACCATAGAAAATAGGGTTTCCACCATTGGCTACCAAGCATTTCCGCACAAGGAAACAAGTGCCCAAAGAACCCTAGACTCAAACTCAGTATCAAGACTACTAGAGTGGGAAAGAGGTGACTCTTTGCCAACTTTGAAATTGAGGCAAGCACCATAAGACAAAAAGGAGTTACAAGAAAAATACAAGGACATACATTGATGGACTCATATTAAGGTTGGTCAACTCGAGACCTTGAAGGGTCTCTAGTTGCACTTGCAGCCTTAAAAACCTTGTGTGTCATTTCAACTCAAGGCTAGGTCACCAAAAGTATTAAGTACACATGAATTAGGTATAGATTACACCAAGTAAGTAGTGCACACACACACACACCCCCCCCTCACCAAGAGCACGTTATAGCTATAATCACTATCCTTTAGAAAGTAAAGAAGCCTAGGACATCATCGTAACACCATTGAACATGAAAGTCCCATATTGAGACATTTTGTCCCTTATTAAGGAACTAGGTGTAGCACAATAGATCCACGTTCTCATAAGTTCTACATCCCGAGGGCATTTTCTTTAAGTCCCATGTGGGATTGAGACAAGCTCTTATTTCACCTCAGGAGTCTTAGGACTTGCCTACCTAGAGGATAGAAATCACAATCAGTTTGTGGATTCTTGTGAGTTGTCTCATGTAATAAACCTAGAGAAGTCCTCTAGTATTCAACAAAAATTTATGTCCATGCACATCACTGCCCAATTTTCCCTCAAGAAACCTCAAACTTAGTTGAGCATGAGAATCTCGATTCTACTTCATAAGCAAGTCACCCCTAATAGCAACATAATGCTTGCCTGAGAAATATTACTTTGTAATCAATCATAGGTGAGACTAGAGAAAATATTGCACTTGGTTCAAAGAGAGTGAGAAGTGGAAGAGAATAAAATGTTGATCCCCTTGCCGATAAGGCATCATCTCACATTAGCCCCCCAAAAATGAAGTTGAGCCTCATATATATCTTACTGAATTTGGAGGATCATGTATTAATAGCTCCATCTAATGTTTAGAAAAGCTACCCAAATTATTAGGTCCATCTAGCCATAGATGATTGGTCATTGGGATTGAGGTATTCTCATGTTCCTTAATGGGATTTATTTTACTTATCTAATTAGCAAAGGTACCGTACTATTACAACATAAAAAAGTAGCTTCCTTTTATTATCATGTTACATGGGGTCCATTAACACAACATCTAGCACATGACAAACACTTTGGAAAACAACATTTTATTGCATAAAAGATAATATATAAAAACACCATTCCATGAAGTAGTATAAAATCCATCTCCCTATAGAGAAAACAATTGTCTAGCCTAGGATATGCGCTTCCAACTCAGTATGTGATTACACTACTTCTGTCAACAACACACAGTATTAACTTAGAGCCATGATAAGCTTCCCTCAGCATTAAAGGCATCTTATATAATAGGGTCACTTGGCCCTTTGCCTTCTCAAGCACTCATGTAATCAAAAACACCTATCTCCTAAAAGATCACAGGATCCCAACCCACTAGTGAGTATTTTGGCATCTTATAGGATGCTAAGGCATATTGGGATGGGGATCCCAATGGCTTGAACTACAATGATAAAAATTTTGTCAGATTGTTCCATGAAAAATAATAATTTTAAAATATTTATTATAATTAGAAAAAATGATAATTTCATAGAGTAATTTTAAAATATTCGTAATAATATTTTTTGGGGCCATAAATATAGTCTTTGGGATATGATCTTCACAAGTATATATGAATGGTCTTGCTGAAAATTCATGTGTCTATTATTTCTAAGGGTAGAGTAGGGATACGATAGTGCTCATGAATTTTCTTGAGTTGTTCCAAGATTTTTGGGAGCTTTGAATTACCTCTAAGGCTTGACTCAGAGGGTAGACCAAGTTAGGAGGGATTAGAGGGTAGCATAAATAGACTTGTCATGGATGTTACACTTGATGTTTGTTATGACCACGAGATGATACTAGCCAAATAGGTGCCTATAGGAGAAGTTGCTACACAAGATTGCACACATCATAATTTTTGAATTGTCAAATGCATAGCATGATTGAAATCCTCACGGAGAGTACATTAAGATCCTCTAGGGGTTCAGCCTCTCTTGTAGAGATTCAAACCTATAGTTTTTTACCCAACACGGAAGGTGTAAGATGTCTAGGAGAGAATAGCCCAACATGCTTTCCTCCCCTCCTTGCTTTTTATAGTACTCTATTTTAATATTGGCCTTGTTGAGCATGTTCTTAGCCCAAAAAGCATGCCTTTCTTTAAGCTCTCTTATTTTTTCTCAAAAGATAAATTCAAAAATTTTCCAATATTAATTTGTTCTTCTTTTCCTCTTGTGTTTTCCTTTTATTATGATGCACTTTCAACGTTCCATTGAGAATTTGCAAGAGTTTCTACATTGTTTGAATTATTTCACCTACGTTTGAGATTGGTGAGAATTTGATATGCTCCCATTGATACTTTTCTATGGAATTGCTCAACTTCAAACCCTAATAAAATGAGAATATCCAATGAGGATTTCTTCGTTTTGGAGCACTAGTTCTTTGTAAAGGTAATATACTTCCACCCTTGTAAGGCTATTTTAGGTGTAGCCTTCTTGTTATTCAAGTCACCTCATTGTGAACCTTGAATTAGCTTCCCATCTATCATACTGCAAGCTTCCACATAGAGCTAGCTACAATAGTTGGCAATCACTAGAATCCTTGGTACTTATATTTTTGTGTTAAGACATGATGTTTATAAGTTTAGTGCTAGTTTGAAAGGTGATATTATTTCATCATACAACTAGCAATGTAGTTTGCTTTATTTTCTATAGCCACATGTTTTGGGCAATGCAATTTAGTTTTTTCTCAATATGGCTATGCGCTTTGCCTTGGTGGTTCTTTTTGTCCATGTGCCCTTCCATGACCAATATGGTCATGCACTTGGTAATGTGCTTTCCTTTTTAATATGACTATCTAATTTTCATAATGGGGTATATATGACTGTGTGGTTTGCTTGCCATGCACTTTAAATGTTTGCTCTTCTTGCTCATTTGAACAGTAGGGAATATGATGTTAGTGTGTGGAGTTTCTATTTAATCCATTGGTGCAATATGCTTTTTTTTCACTAATATAATCATGAGCTTTGCAATAAGATGGATGTCATCGCCATGATATATGCTTGGCCAATCTGGCCATGTACTTTGGTCAACATTGTAAGTGTTATTGTTGCTGAATGCAATGACTCTATTGTTGGGGCCACACAGTTTGTGTTATTCATGTGTACTAAACATCTTTCTTTTAATTTTCTTTTTTGTTATTGTGATTACCTTTCAACAACTATGGTCTTGCTTTTGTGTCAAACAAGTGTGAAAAGCTTAGCTGCGAGTAAGTATTATACAAATGTAAATTTCTAATCAATGAATATTTATTTACTAGTTATACCTAGAAAAATCATGAGTTCCAAGTTAACTTGATAGAATATCTATAATTCCCTAGTTAGAGGATAGTACTTGCTAGTTATGACTAGTAAAAACTAAAATTTTCTAGTTAGGTTGATATTATTACTAGTTATACAATAACTTCCTAGATAATGTTGCTAGATAGGGCTTCAATTTTCTAGATACTATCTAGGAAAAGGATGTTACTAGTTAGAAGAGACTAGTGATGGCAAAATTATCCAGTTATAACTAGAAAAATCTACATTCTTCCTAGTTCTGTTAGTAATCTTGCTAGTTATAATGTGAACTTTCTATATAGTAAGTGGTTTAGAGTCTCTTGTGACATATTCATCAGCATCATGAGCAGCAGTAACATGATCTTCATCTTCGTTATCGGCAACATTATCTCACTTATCCTTTTCATCCCTCATCACAGCTTCACTTGCAACATAACCATGATTTTCTATATCCTTAGTACCATCAACAATGTGGCTAGGATGACATAGACGTCAGGTCGATCCTCTTCAACAGCATCTATGTCACCGATATCTCCATCTCTATTCCCTTGCAGCCTTCCCCGTTCTATTTATGTCTTTTCCAACATCCCATACACCCCTCTCTACACCATCGAAAACGCCTACCCTCCACCCAGTTGTCACCGCCTCTTTTGCAGACACCTACCCCCCGCGCCCCGGCCTCCCCCCCATGACCACATGTCAACCCCCACCATTTACTAGCACCACTGTGTCATGGAAAAGGAAGGCCACTGCAACCACCACCTTCAAGCAAGTCTAGGAGGCAAAATAGCAGCCATCAAGGAGGAAGATCCATCATCGAATCACCACTGCAGAAGAAAAAAACCACCAGAAAGAGTAGACAGACCCATCAGTGATAGCAAGGATAGGAATGAACTTGTACAACACCCTCTAAGGTAAAGATCTATAGCTTTCGTCCACTAATTTTAGGACTCTGACAGCTTGGCGAAACATTAAAGTTGGGGGGTTTGAACCTTAAGAAGATTTCCTATGCGCACTCCATTAATTAAGTTCATAGCATCGGTGGCTCTCAATTTTTAATTCCCTATAAGTTTGAACTCCTTCTGTTTCATCTATGTGCACTACATAGTGCACTTGTATTCATATAGTTGCACTATCACTAACCCATCCATTACCAGACGAGTGCACTCATGTGTCCTTATATATGCACTACATGCACTCATGAGTCCATGCACTTGCATCACATTATGATCTCTCAAAAATTGCATTCATATTGCTACTCACTATTGTGCACTTACATGACCTTACATGCCCACCATGGATTGGGCTCACCCTCTGTCCTTTCTCTTCAATTAGCCATCCACCTTGTTTACAAGGGAGGGTTGACATGCCAAAGGGGAAAGGAGTTAGGCACCTCACACTACCCATATGCCATTTTATTGTGCACTAGGAAAGTAATAAATCACCCAGAACTCATATGCACTAGTGTGTGCTTAAGTGTACTTGTGTGTGCCCATGTGTTTTAGTGTGTATATGCATGCACTAGTGTGCACTATTTCGCACGATGGTATAGTGACATTTACATAGCATCACCTTTTGTACACTTGAGAGTATCTTTGTGTCCAAGGTTACATCTTGCATTGCATGCATAATCCCAAGCACCTCTTCCACTTGCATTCTCCACACAGTCAAACATTCATATGCATTTTAGGACTTACCATCACACACTGCACCTTGAACTAGTGGATTACCACAACTACACTTGCACTCTAAGTGCACCCTTGTGCACTTCATTAGACACTATGTTCTGGCTGATCCTAATGCATGTGCATCATTCCTCTTCCTCTTTCAACACCAACCCATACCCACCCTATTTAGAATAGAGGTTTGAGGGGGAGTATCACAAGATAGTGAGGCCTCATAGGTGCACTTTCCTCACCAATAGCACAACCTTGTGCACTTGCATGCACTTGAGTATACTTGTGTGTACTTGAGCACACACCCATTGGCATGTGCACGTGCACTCATGTGCACTAGTGTACACTAGGACCTTGTGATTGCATCAGATTGATCCCTTGACACAATTCATAGTACCCTTGCACACTATAGAGTACTACCTTTGTATACTATTCCACTCCTACACAAACCTTCCACAACCATTTGCACTTAATCCATAAACTCTATCACCTTGAATTCACTCAAGATTCTAAGTGCACAAAGAATGTACAACATTGTGTGATGCCAGGAGGCATATTCCACGGTGGATTTCGTGAGGTTTTGCGGTGGATTCCGTAAAATTTTATTACCGGGGCTCATACACAAGGTGGATTCTTTGTGCGAAAAGTCGATGGGGACGCCTATCCTTTTCGGGCATTTTGTTAATTTAATGTATAAGTGGGTGATTCCATAGTGGGTGATTCCGCAAAATACATATTTAAATTAATAAATGTTTATGAGTTTAGAGTGCGCACTCATAATAAATTAAGGTTAGGATTGATTTTTAACCAATTTATTTTTGTAGCTGAAGACTGTTAAGTATTCACTTTTGTCGGTTTAATTGTATTATTTTTCTAACAATTGTGAATGCTTGAGTTGATGTGTAGAGCAAGCAGCGGTGGCATTGGAAAGCATTGGAGGATAGCGTGTATTCAAATTATCATCAATTTTTTATGGGCACATATCTTAGGCATGGCGTCTATATTTTGTCACGCTTATTTACTAAAGAGCTTAATATTTATTTATTATTTTTATATGCGCATGGGCGCACGATTTAAATATTTGTATTGGGCATTGTATTTGGGTACTGCCTGACTTCTTGGGTGCCCAATAGCTTTAATTCTTTAGTGGCACAAAAGCAAACACAAAAGCAAAAGCATGCTAATTGTAAATTGGGCTATTTCTTGAGCTTGAAGATGAATAATATATAAAATACATGCTTTGTGGAGCGCTCACACAAGGCATGGGGGGAGATTGCATCCAATTGGTCTCTTGTTCATGTTGTTCAAGCTTCTTCATTGGTTTTTGTGTAAAAAGTAGAGTTCTTTTGTTCTTGGGGACCTTTTGACGCTCACTACACGCGCATAAGACATCCGATCTGTGCATCAGTGATATCAGAGCAAAGCTGAGATCGAGAGCTTCCAATCGCTTACCATCTCATGCGAAGGCAGAGCTCTTGGAAGGATCGAGCTCTACAATCAGTCTCGTGACAAACAGTCAATACCAGTGTGTTCCTGGCAGTCAAGAACCCCCTGCTGTACACTCAGATCGTGAGGGACCGGCCTTTGCAGGCGGAGGACCACGCGGGAAGATCCTTGAAGAAGTCATTGGTTTTTCTTCACAGATAAGAAATCTCAGCCATAGCTCTCAAAGTTTTAAGGATTAGTTATTAAGCTTCAAAAGAAGCTTAACTAAAAGCTTTATTAAACGAATTTATGCGTCCACGGCGGCAGCATGAACTGGTCGTCGCGTCGATTCTGACGAAAAGCTTCTGAGGTCCTCAAAATCACGATTAGTCTTTTACGCTAAAGACTCCAAGTTCTCCAAGTTCCTCAAGTCACTAAAGTCATCAAAGTCATCTTCAACAACTAACATAGAGGCAGTTCATACTCAGCAGCACACGACTCAATTTACTACCCTCTGGAAGCCCCTGTTCACACCTGTGAACTGACAAAAGCAGATTACAGCAATCAATCATCAACACACAGACTATACGCAGTCTATACTCACAATTACTTTCTTGGAATACGGTTGTGACATCGAATTTTACAATCATAAAGGAGAAATACTACAAAAGCCAAACAAAATATATACAAGCCTTGTAAACTCGCCTTTGAGCTATGCTCATCCCGCTAATAAGGTTTTGAGTGTGTGAGGTCTTTTGGAATTTTGCAAAATGACTGATCAAAACATGGACGATCTTATGGCTGAAGGTGATTTACCCGAACCAACAATGGAGCAAAAGTTGGATTTGATTATGATGCAGCTTCAAGAAGAATGAAGAGCACGACAAGCTTTGCAAGATCAATTGGCCAATTTGCAATGATCTACCACCAACCAAGATGGATCGCAACCTGAAGATCTTATACGACGTACCATCGATGCAACACTTGAAGCCCAAACTATTCGGAAAGAAACAAAGATAAGTAAAAGAAACTTCAAATTTCGTACTTTCAATGGATCACGCGATGGAAAGACTCTTCTTGCTTTTATCAATCAATTTGATGATTATTTCCATGAAGAAATATATGCTGAGAAAGAAAAAATTAAATGTGTCACTAACCATTTAGTTGACCGAGCATCCTTATGGTGGACTGTGGTCTGCAAGAGCGTTGATTGTCCCACTACTTGGGAGACTTTTCAAAAGAAATTTGTGCAGAATTTCCTTCCTTCCCAATTCCACGAAAAAGCCATCAAGCAATGGGATCTTCTACAACAAAGGGATCGCGAACCTATTTCACAATACACTGAACATTTCTGGAATGCCCTATTGCAACTACGAGTGCTCGAAGATGTACCTGAAGCAACTCATAAACGCAAGTTTATGTCTGGCATACTTGGACATTTCTATGCGGAAGTCAATATGTTCAAGCCAACAACCCTTGAAGCTGCAATTTCCTTGGCCTATGACATTGAAGACAAAATTCGCGGACGAGACAAGCGACCACAACAATTTTCAACTAATGGTAACTATGGTTCCAAACAATTCAATTCAAATTTTCGAAGATTCAATCAAAGTCGTTTTCTTCCATCTTCATTCCGTAAATCTTGGATACGACCACCTGCCTTGCCATCAAACACAAATCCAAACCCTAAGCCATCTCCACAGTCAAATCCCAACATTCCTAAACTTCCTGCCATTACCAATAATGTATCAAAAGCAAAACCCATAGTTTGTTATAAATGTCATCAACCTGGACATCTAGCAGCCAATTGTCAATCCAAAACGCCATCCGTCCATATCAATTATCTGGGAGCAATAGAAGATGAAGAACTTGAGGAAATGCCGGACTTTACGGAAGTGGATGACAACATTGATACTACTTCTGATACTTTGCCAGGTATGCCAACTCCCCATTCTTTATTAACAATGAAATGTTTTGTGCATGGTAAAGAAAAGACTATTTTACATGATGATGGGAGCATACATGACTTTATTTCTGCAAAATTAGTCAAAGAATTGAATTTGCAAACTGTTTCTACACATTATCGCATCAAAGCTACATTCTTAGGTATGAGATATAATGGAACACAAGAGGTACATAATTTAGAAATTAAAATTGGTGATTATACTGAACGAAGAAATTTCTTAGTTATACCTTTGCAGTCTAGTGATATTAATGCCTTGGTGTCATTAATACAATCCTGATATAGATTATTCTACGCATTCAATTAAAATCTCTTTTCAAGGAAAACAAATCACATTGCATGGTATGCACGCTTCCAATAATTTTCCATTGCTTACTCATACTCAGGCTAAATGTGCATTACGTAAAAGTAGCAAATCCTATTTAATATGGATGAATGAAATTCAAGCTAAAGAAAAGCAGATGCATCCTAGGCATGCACAATTTCTTGCCCAATTCCAAGATTGTTTTGCTACTAATTTACCACTTGGATTACCACCTTCACGACCTGAAGATCATAAGATAGATTTAATTCCTGGAACACAACCACCATGTAAAGCACCATATAGACATAACCAAATTGAACAGAAAGAAATTCAAAACCAAATAGAAGAATTGCTTAACAGAGGATTAATTAGACCTAGTAGTTCTCCATTTGGTGCACCTGTCTTATTAGTGAAAAAGAAAAATAATACTTATCGCATGTGCATTGATTATCGTGCCCTAAATAAAGTTACTGTTAAGAATAGATACCCGATTCCTAGGATAGATGATCTTATGGATAAGCTACAAGGATATGCCATATTCAGTAAAATAGATCTTAAATCTGGATATCATCAAGTAAGATTGGACAAATCTGATATATTCAAAACTGCATTTAGAACACAATTTGGACACTATGAATTTCTGGTTATGCCTTTCGGTTTAACTAATGTACCAGCCACATTCAGTCGTATGATGAATCGCATATTTCTGAAACATCAGCATTGTGTCATTGTTTTCTTTAATGACATATTAGTTTTCAGTAAAAATGAGAATGAGCATTATGAACATTTGTCTTTAGTTTTTAAGTTACTAAAAGACAATCAATTATATGCTAATCCAGAAAAGAGTGAATTCTTCCAAATAGAAATTGAATATCTAGGACATATTATTTCATCAAAAGGTATTAAAGTCGACCCTAAAAAGATAGAAGCAATTTTAAATTGGCGGATACCCAAAAATGTACATGAATTACGTTTTTTTCTAGGTCTTGCTAGCTTTTATAGAATATTTGTGAGGAATTTCTCATTATTTGCATTACCTTTGACAAAACTCTTAAAGAAAGGCATTGTGTATAATTGGTCTGACAATCAACAAAATTCCTTTGATTTGCTAAAACATGCTTTAACTCATGCTCCTATATTACAATTACGTGACTTAAATAGACCATTCTTCTTAGTAGTTACTGACGCTAGTGGATCTAGAATAGGAGTAGTCCTTATGCAAGATTCTCATCTCATAGCTTACTCTAGCTGCAAACTCAAACCATCTGAACTTAAATATTCTACCTATGACAAAGAATTGTTAGCCGTAGTACAAGCTTTATGTCAATGGAAACATTATTTAATGGGATCTGAATTCATGATCAAAACTGACCAACAAAGCATTAGACATCTCCTTAGTCAACCACAAATATATGACCGACACATAAAATGGGCCGCTTTTATTCAAAGTTTTCATCCCATTATATAATATCAACTTGGAAAAGAGAATGTTGTTGCTGATGCTTTGAGTAGAAGACTGACAATTCAAAATATTTCTGTGATAGCATTTGATTCCCTTATTCCTATGAAAGATACTTATCACCAATATCCTACTTTTCAAGCTGATTGGAATAAACTAGTTGCAAATAATTGGATTTCTATTGATTCATTGTCTTACACTAATGGATTTATGTTTTATGAAAATAGATTAGGTGTGACTGTTCCATTTCGATCATTTGTTTTGCATGAAATTCATTGTCCCACATATCAAGGTCATAGAGGAACTATATCTACTTTGCGTACATTGATTGAAGATTTTTATTGGTCATACATGGACACTGATGTATCTACTTTTGTATCTAAATGCTTAATTTGTCAACGAGTCAAAAGACACCATGGTAAACAATATGGTTTACTAATGTCATTATTCATTCCATCACAACCATGGGAACAGATTTCAATGGATTTTATCACTGGTCTATCTAACACTAAAGCTAATCATGATATGATTTGGACTGTTGTAGACAGGTTTAGCAAACAAGCATATTTTATTCCATGCAAGAAAACTTTAACTGCATCTCAAGCTGCTCAATTGTTTTTGAAAACAGTTTTCACTAATCATGGTTTACCAAAAGTCATTATTTTTTATCGTGATTCTAGATTCTGCAATAATTTTTGGATTACTTTATTTGCTAACTTAGGAACAAAGATTGATTTTTCATTTGCATTTCATCCTGAAACAAATGGTCAAACAGAAGCTACTAACAGTACTATTTTAGATCTTTTGCGTGCTTACACCATTTCAAAACCACACACATGGGATACATATCTACATTTACTTCAGTTTGCATGTAATAACACACCACATCCAGCTACAAAGAAAGCACCATTTGAAATTATTTATGGATATCAATTGCCTACACTTGTTACATCATTATCAAACAAAATTCAAACTGCTGATGATATTGGTAACATACATGCTACTATTTTTTATGAAGTTAAAGATATGATTGCCAAAGCCTAGCAATCATACACAAAACAAGCAAACAAGAAAAGACAGGCTATAAATTTTAAAGTTGATGATTATGTTTGGTTACCAATTGAAAAATGAAGATTACAAAGTGTAGATAAACACCCCCTTGTCAAATTAGCACCTAGATTTTATGGACCATTCAAGATCATATACAAAATCAATGACAATGCATTTAAACTAGAATTACCACAACATTGGAAATTCCACAACACCTTCCATATCAGTTTATTACGACCTTTTAGAGGACAACTACCTGTACACCCTGTCTATGAAAACCCTCCTTTGCTAGATGATGAAACTGAAATCCTTGAGCCTGAAACTATTATAGATACTAACTTTATGACCACTAGAACTAGCCGTAGATATTCTAGATATTTGGTCAAGTTTAAAAATCATCCTGTTGAAGAGGCCCAATGGATGCACGCTAGAGATCTAAATGCTTTTCCCACACTGTTAGCTCCACATTGAGCTAATAGCAATTGAGGACAATTGCTATCCCACCCCGAGGGTATGATGCCAGGAGGCATATTCCACGGTGGATTCCGTGAGGTTTTGCAGTGGATTCCGTAACATTTTATTACCAGGGCTCATACACAAGGTGGATTCTTTGTGTGAAAAGTCGATGGGGATGCCTATCCTTTTCAGGTGTTTTGTTAATTTAATGTGTAA
The DNA here is from genome assembly GCF_053477565.2 of Lygodium microphyllum. Lineage (NCBI taxonomy): Eukaryota > Viridiplantae > Streptophyta > Polypodiopsida > Schizaeales > Lygodiaceae > Lygodium > Lygodium microphyllum. The sequence goes on from NC_141146.1 coordinate 140,266,983, forward strand.
GTGGGTGATTCCGCAAAATACATATTTAAATTAATAAACGTTTATGAGTTTAGAGTGCGCACTCGTAATTAATTAAGGTTAGGATTGATTTCTAACCAATTTATTTTGGTAGTAGCTGAAGACTGCCAGGTATTCACTTTTGTCGATTTAATTGTATTATTTTTCTAACAATTGTAAATGCTTCAGTTGATGTGTAGAACAAGCAGCGGTGGCATTGGAAAGCATTACAAGATAGCGTGTATTCAAATTATCATCAGTTTTTTATGGGCGCATATCTTAAGCATGGCGTCTATATTTTGTCGCGCTTATTTACTAAAGCACTTGATAATTATTTATTATTTTTATATGCGCATGGACGCACGATTTAAATATTTGTATTGGACATTGTATTTGGGTACCGCCTGACTTCTTGGCATACACAAGTGTGCACTTGTGTGCTCACACTTGAGTACACATACACTTGCACTAACACATAGTCCTACCTTAATGCACTATTCCTAGAGCTAGCAACACATGAAAACCTAAGCTTCCATCCTAATTGCTCCTAAGTGCATCATGCAACTGCACTAGTATACCACACTTGTGCACAATGCATTGCACAAGCACATGAGCACTAATGCACACATGCGTTAGCACACTTAACTAGCATTATCCTAATATTCTCACTTGCATTATCATGTTAGTATAGCACTTTCATATCAACCCTTGCACACAAGCCTCATGCACATAGCACTTGCACTCATGCAAACACATAGGCGCACTCCCACATACACTAGTGTATTACACTAGCACACTCGAACATGCACAGTGCACTTGAACCTTGTCTTCTAAACCTTCCTAGTGCACCTACTCTCACCCATAAATCATCACAAACATCTATACACTAGCACATTACTAGTGTACTTACCTCACGTGATCCTTGCAAAAGCACACTAGTGCACCATGAGTAATTGCATTAGCACAATCCTTACACATTGTCGCACCCTCAACACATCTTGTGTACACATGCACTAGAACCAACCCTAGTTCTTGCATATTGGATTGTGTACTTATTTCTTAGGCCCATCATGTTGTTGACCATACTTGCATCCATTCCTAGCACACCACTAAACCTTAGTACACTACTAGAATATACTTGAGCTAACATCATTCCACTAGAGCTCCAAAAAACACTTGCTTTGTACAGTTTTAAGTCAAGTATCTTAATGCATGATCTCTTGCATAACTTCCTTACATCCTAGGTTTGTCACCTAAGTACACTTTTAGTTTCCGCCCTATGCAACTTAGTGCACTAGCACATTGCATACATGTATATACCTTGTGAACTAGTGCACCATCTCCACTCCTTTTCCCACAAAAACTCATGCCCCACCTAGTGCACACTCGTCTACTTGACTCACTCACACAAAAAAATAATTATACATGTATAGTTCACTTCCATTATGCACTACCCCTCACGTACCTAATACTCGGGTAAGTTACTCATGAATATATGTGTGCGTCACGTGGGTTCAAAATAAGGTATTTTTAAAATACTATTTTTATATATTTTTTACATACACAAAGGTGTAATATAATGGGATTATTTATAGATTGAATAGAAAAGGGTTATATTTTATTCAAAAAAAATCATAGATAAGGATATTTATAAATAGGCCTTGAACGCACATGATGTAGAGGATATACATATAGTATCTTCCTCGATACCTAATACTACACATAGGCACAATACAACAATTACAAGGAGCCTCCTTCTTCAAAACCCTAGATTCTTATCCTGCCGAAGAGGGGAGCTCATAAGGATACCAATGACAGATGACCTACCTTGCCTAGATGTTGAATGGCCATACTAGCACATATATAGCCACACCACACCAAGGTTAGACAATATAACTTTCCTCAAGACTAAATGACCATACTAGCATATATATAGCCCTACCACCTTTGCACAACATCCTTGGAACATAGCAAACACTTTCACTAATGTACTATGTGCACCTTGCACACACCTAGTGCACATCACTTATTCTTCGTTCATAAAAACATAGTATATATTATGTCACTTCCATCTCTTATTCCTATTAAGCAAACCTACACATCCAACACCACACTTACATACTCTAATCATTGCAATGAACAATGAAAAAAAAGGCAAGTGTAACAATCAAGAAAGGGGACTCAAGGGAATAAAAGAAAACTTGATAGAGAAAAACAAATTTTCACAAAAGACAAAACAAACCATGCTCAATCCAGCACAACCATAGTATTCAAAAAGTAAAAGTTATATACTATCCACACATTGTTTGATGAAATGAGAAAGCATGTTTGCGTGTAGACCACACGTACAAGCCCTGTTGTAATAGGGGACATTGTGATTGGAAATATTCATAGGATCTAAATATATGCAATAGACTCAAAAACAAGATAATAGATAATAGATAGGGAACCCATTTGATTGTCACGTGTAGAAGAGGCTAGTGTAATTTGACTTTGAGAAGGAGGTCATGCCATTATGAGGAGGGGAGGATCATATGAAATGTGATATGAGAGAGAGAGAGAGAGAGAGAGAGAGAGAGAGAGAGAGAGAGAGAGAGAGAGAGAGAGAGAGAGAGAGAAAGAAAGAAAGTTATATTAACGTCTTCTAAAGACCAAAACTGGCCTATGAGACAAACTGTGATACAACTGATGAGGTCCAGCTATCCAAAATAAAAGTGCTGAATGAAAAGCTAAAAATTGGAAACTGAAAATACAGTGCTGTGAGTGTGATAAGTGTCGTGTATGTGTATGTGCGTATGTAGCTCTGGTACTCCAAATAATGGCTACAAAAGGGGAACAAATGTCGGCTGTGATAGGGGAACAATTGTCGGCTGTGATAAAGTGGTGCGATGTGTATATGTAACAGATGCAGGGAGATATACTATCCTGGGATGTAGTAGCAGTCGTTGAAGTCGCTAATAGCAGGTGATCCCTCCTGGATGCAGGATGTGGTACATCGGCGGTGGAGAAAGAACAAACTGGAGATATACATCCTTGCTTCACACCAATGGTGCTCACAAGGGGATTTGATATACCTCCCGGACATCTGACTCTGCCAGTAACCCGCTCATATAGTGCATAAATACCCCACATCATGTCATCATCCACCCCCAGATCAAGTAGGCGTCTGAAAAGCCTCTCTCTCGGAACCGTGTCAAAGGCTTTGCGGAAATCCACAAAGCAACAATACAATCTATGTTTCTTCACTCGTGTCTGGTCGGTCAGACAATGAAGAGTGAAGATGTGGTCTATGGTAGAAAATGCCCGTCTGAACCCTGCATGTCCGGGTGTGCACATGCACTCTCTCTCTGCCAGCGTGCTGAGCTCCTCCTCCATCACCGTGCCATAAAGTTTGGACAAAACTGGCCCAATCATGATGGTCCTATATGTGTTAGGATCCATAGGATCCCCTAACTTGTGGATAGGTACAATGGTGTGCTCTGTCCACGAGTCAGGGAACCCCTCAGACAATGCACGGTTGAAGAGGTGAGCAATGAGTGGATCCAATGTGTCTCTGCCATATATAATATGCTCTGTCCACGAGTCAGGGAACCCCTCAGACAATGCACGGTTGAAGAGGTGAGCAATGAGTGGAGCCAATGTGTCTCTGCCAATGTGTGTGTGTGTAGAACAAGAAGAAAGAAGTGAGAGAAGGGAAATGTGAGGGTTGAGAGAGAGAGAGACAGAGAGAGATAGAAGAAGAAGAAGAAGAAGAAGAAAAGAAAGGAGAGAACATTAAGAGAGAAAGAGGAGAGAGGCAAAGAAAGGAAGTAAGAGAAGGGGAGAATGTGAAAGAGAGAGAAAGAGGAAACAAAAGAAGAAAGAAGAGAGAGAATGAGGAAATTTAAAGAGAGAGAAAGAGGAGAGAGAAGAAGAAATAAGAGGGTGAAGGAGAAAATGAGAGAGAGAGGAGAGAGAAGAAGAAAAAAGAGAGAGAAGGTGAGAGTGTGAAGAAAGAGGACCATAACTTGCAACCCTCTTACCCACAAGCAAGAATATTGAGGCCACCCAAGTTTCGAAAGCCTTTTATAGTCAAAGAGGGAAGTGATACAAGATGCAAGAACGGCTCCAAAGAAGCAAGCATAGAATCGGAGGACTTCTTTTGAAGACCCTTTGTCAAATGTTCTAGCCATGGTAGTTTCATACCTAGAATCCCTTCCTTTAGGATGGTGATCTAGTAATTGGTTACAATGTTACTATAGAATAAGAGATTAACGTAAATACTACAGACTTAGAAAAACTAAGACAATCACCCCTCTAAAAGGCCCTAAGTTGTGCGAGTGAGGGATATATTAAGCAAACTAAAAGTTGTACTTATGTGCACATGCACGAGAGACAATTAATCCTCTTAGAAAACCCCTTATGATAAGGTATTGTTACTAACTCAAGCAAGAATAATATAAGGGGAGGAAAGTCAAGCATAAAAATGGCCAAAGATGGCATAAGTAATGTACTTAATATTTTCCAAATTGGCTAAAAGGATACGTGAAATGATAGTTATTATTAGAAGCTAAGGGCCATACAAGGCTATCTTATGAACCCATGGATGTGTTGAAACTTAGTGTTCACACAAATATATATTAATTCTTGAGCCATTCATGCTATATTAATAAGGGAAGTGAAATTTTCTTAGGAGTGCAATAAACCATGGCCTTAATAATGTACTTAATATTTCTCAATTTCACTTAAAGAATACTTAAGGTGATAGTTATATTTGAATAGGACTTATTCTTACAAGTTAAGGGCCACACAAAGATATCTTGTGAACCCATGGATGTGTTAAAATTTAGTGTCACATAAAGATGTATGAATGCTTGAGCCATTCATTGTGATCATAATGAGGTCGTCTTATTAGGGATCATAATATGGAACCATCTTAGTGATGTCATCCTTGAGTGTGCATAGATGCACCATCATGAGGAAAAGGATTTACAAATGGTATTGCATGTATCCTTGTCAACCATAAGAAAGTTTATAATGCTATGCAACATGTTCAAATGTTGCAAGTGGAGGCTTTTGTTTAAAAGTAGATTCTTTTCTCATAGAAAATACAAGTATTTAGATATAGCTTGTTGTGTAAAAGATGAACAATTCCTATTTTGTATGCTTGGGATTGGATATGATTGGTTGTGGTTGTGATTGAAGAACATGTAACACAATGGGATATGGTATTGGTGTCTACATGCACCCTCCCTCGAGTCTTGTTATCATGCCTTCCACCTGGCCATTTAATTTTCCATCTAGAGTTAGACTGCCACCTAAATAAGAGGTCAAGCATACAATGAAGGTTTTCCCTTTTGGTGATACAAGAGCCATTAGGAGTCTTGACATTTAGGTAATACTCATGACAAGTCTTATGATAGGGATGAAGTCCTATGGTGGGAAGGGTGCACAATCATGGGCACCAAAGGGACTCCAATTAGAAGGGGCCATAGAACACAATATTAATGAGTTTGGGAATCTCCCAATTCCCATTTTTTGAATACTAAAAAGATGGCACCCAGATAACATGCCCATAAGTTTCTCAAAACCATATGATGTGACCTATCATTGGAAAGCACTTGAAAAATGGAATCTATTGAGCTATAGAGTGCTTGATTTGGAGTTATAGTGTTCAAGTTATGACAAATCCAAAGATTTGACCATGTGTCCCAAACTTATGGAAAATTCCCATATTCCGCAATATGGTATTATAGGGTGAGATCGGCTTAGTTTAGGGTTGAGGCACCCAACATTGGGATACGAAGAGGAAGATGAATTTCTATTGGGGATAGATTGAAGTGTCTAAGAAATCTTAAATTTGAGGCTAGTTGTCTTTTGTCTTTGTACTAATTATTTTGTTTTTGTGTACGTAAACTTAAGCCACAAGACATTCAATGAACTCTCTATAATGAGAAATATTCTTTTATATGTCACACAATGTGGTAGGACTTTAATTTCATAACTAGAGAAAACTGGGTGTGTGGATAAAAAGTGAGTGAATGGCCTTAATGACAATTCCATTCATTAATTAGCAAAGTGGATTTGATTAGTCATGTGCTTTTTGAAAGGAAGAAAGAGGAATATGATTCAATGTTGATTGCCTAGGCTTGTGTCATAAAACTCAACTAGCACCATTTAAGGAGACCAAAGTTAAGATGATGCCCTATAGGAAGAGGGGTTGAATTTTGCTCCCCTTTCTCTCACTCTCTTTGGATGAAGCATAAAGATAGTCCACTCTAACCCTCACTTGATTGCAAAGCAATCATTTGTGGTTGGTTGGTGATTAATGATGTAGCATCTTAGGTCCTATGTTGAGAATCTGCCAATCACACCCTATGTATGCCCCTTTGTATGGAACAGCTAGGCTAGGGAGATGCGTTCATTCTAGGAAGAGAGACAGATCCCATAGGCACAGTGGATGTAGTGTGCTACCAAGCAATCCTATATAATGATGTACTTGACTATCACTTTCATATGATGATAATGCAATAGTACTTGTCTCTTTCTGTCAAGTGTCTGTGTCATTGTCAGTCCTGCACAAGATTGTGTTTATGAGTTCAAGTCTCAATCTTGAAACCTAATTCACTTGTGTAACAGTTGTCTTCTTTGTCAATGTCAACATGAGTAGTATCTTCATCTTCCATCCTCCATAGCTTCCGCCTCTGCCATGCTCTAGATCCCACATCTTTCACATGGTATCAGAGCTCAGCTGAGCATGGCTTAGCTCTTCTCTGCTCTCTCTCAGTTCCTCTTCGACTCTGGTCACCACAGTTCCAGCCCATGACTTCATCTCTCAACTCTACCTTCACTTGAGCTTCCATGGCAGCCATAGCCAGCATCACCCTCTCAGCTTGAAGCTCTTATATGTCACTCCACAGGTCAAACCCCCTGGAGCTTCCTTCTGGAAAAGTGTTCCCCTACTTCTAGAGCTTCTTCTTGACACATCAATCACTGACTTTGGGCAAGCATAGCTTCAGCATTGTGAAAATTCTCAATCTCTGCCCTGTGTCTGCCATAGCCAGACAGGACCTACCTCACTTGGAGCTTCCATAACTCCTCAACCAGGCCACTTCAGCTCCTACTTCCTTCTAGGGGATTTTTCTCCTACTCAATGCACTCCACCCTGGCATATCAATCGATCACATTGTTGCGCCCTAACGTCGGCACTGCAGAAATTGTCGCCTCCTGTCCTGATCTGCGTCGTTTATGATCAAGCTCTCTACGCGTGCCGTACTGCCCGCGATCTAGTCGATTGCTATGGGGCTTTGATATTCCATGAAGTAAGCTATCTTTCTATTAAAAAAATTTTGAAAATCATCAAGTATAGCTCCTACAATCTGAAAAAAACCAGGTCCCTGTCTTAGAAACCCTAATTCCACCATAGCCAAAATCTCCCAAGCTCATTTTACTTCATTTTTCACACTCCTGACACTCAACCCAAGCCTTTGCCACTCTGATCCAATGTGTTACCGAAATTCCCAGCAAGATTCACCACTCAAATCATCAAGGAGGGGAAGCATAAAAGAATCATCATCAACATCAACATGTAGTATCAATTATTCAAGATAGTATCTCTTGGTACTTAAGAGTGTTGATTAACACTACTTCACTTGTGTCTTTTGACACATTAAGATTTCAACTCTGTGCTGGAAAGTTTCAAAAATTTTAAGCTGATTCCATCATGGAAATGCCAAGCATGAAGTCTCTTGGGTGGTTACCTGTCATAAAGAGTAACATTACTCTTGTTTCCCATTTACATTGCATGCAAGACTTGGCTATCTTACTTGCAGAAAGACATGGAGCTGTCCACATCAAAGTTCAATCAATGAATCCATCAGAAGATTTTGAAGACATTTCCACTACCTCAAAGATGATACCTTTGCTTGAGGGGGACATGGACATGAAGAATAAAGCTGCAAGCAAAGTCAAAGAAGAAGCAGACCAAAAGGACCATGAAGAAGAGAAGAAGGACAAGAAGAAGATCTCCCATGAAGACCAAAAGACCACATCATTCAAAGCTGAAGAACCAAAGATGAAAGACAATAAGATTTTCCATGCTGACAAAGAGAAAGCATATGCTGAAAAAGGCCACAAGGGCCTATCGGTCCTTGTCTCTCATTTTTTGTTTTAAAAGCATTGTACCTGCCTTAATATTCCTTTCATAAGCTTGTAAAAACTCCTCATGTAGCCTTGTACTACAGCCTCTGTACACTTTGTGAGGCCCCTATTATAGCCTCTGGATGTCCACCATGTTTATGGTACCCACACTTAGCCTTTTCTGCGATAGCCTCTGGTGTTTTTCCATTTTTGTGGTATGCCCACACTTTGCAGGTGTTGCTCTCACTAAAGCCTCTACACACTTTGTACTTTCAGGTTGTGATTGAGGAGGGGTGTTGAGAATCTGCCAATCACACCCTATGTATGCCCCTTTGTATGGAACAGCTAGGCTAGGGAGATGCAGTTCATTCTAGGAAGAGAGACAGATCCCATAGGCACAGTGGATGCAGTGTGCTACCAAGCAATCCTATATAATGATGTACTTGACTATCACTTTCATATGATGATAATGCAATAGTACTTGTCTCTTTCTGTCAAGTGTCTGTGTCATTGTCAGTCCTGCACAAGATTGTGTTTATGAGTTCAAGTCTCAATCTTGAAACCTAATTCACTTGTGTAACAGTTGTCTTCTTTGTCAATGTCAACATGAGTAGTATCTTCATCTTCCATCCTCCATAGCTTCTGCCTCTGCCATGCTCTAGATCCCGCATCTTTCACATCCTAGTCCCCTCAAGTCCATCCTAATCGATCAACGCTATATGTTTTGCAATGAGGCAGACCCAGAAGCCACTTGATGAATAAATTCTATAAATCTTAAGGGATCTGCACAATGTTATAAAGGATAGATATCTAAATGACTATCAAATGTCCTCTCCCCCCTAGCTTGACTAAGGGCAAATCCATTATATGGTATCAATGTGTATAACAATGATTATAGAGGAAAAGAAAGAAAGGGTCAGGCATGGGCTACCCATATATCAAATATACATAATACAAAATAGTTAATAATATATTTTCAAATGTTGAGGATTGAAATGGTTGGATTTTTTATTGTTTCTTTGTTATTTTTTGGGTGTTGAATGATTGACTTTGTGGTGGATTGATGGTTTGAATGGCATTTTTAGAGTGTGTTGGGATGGGTTGAATATATTTGATTAGCTCATCATCATGGTTTTTGAATTATTTGTGATATGATTGTGATTTTCTGTGATTATTGTTAGATTCTAATAGGCCTATTTTGCATGTATTTTGATTTGTTTTCTTTCTATTTGGGAGATTTAGATTGTGAATTTTTGGGTTTTAGTGTGGTTAGTACATATGTTGAATGGTTTTTGATGGATTATATTGGTTTTGGTTTGAGCTATATGATTTTAATGCGTTTTGTTGACTTTCTGTAGTGTTTTGATTATGAGCTTCTATATGCCTTTTCTATAAGCCTCTGTATGCGTCTGTAAGTGTTCTGATGGATGAATGTTTCGCTTGGAGTCAATATTGGAAAGTAATGAATATAAGCTAAAAACTAGCTATATTGAAAAAGATGTATTTTTTGAAGACTTGAAGTGAATACTGAAGTGATAGTGATATTGATGAGCTTTGAAGGGACACTATAGTTTTTCTAGTGCCTCTTCATATTAGGCATGCCTCTTGAGATGTGTATTCATAACCAAGAGAGAATTATTGTATATTATTCTATTGTATTGGATGAGTATTATGATGTATGAGTGATTGAGAGCATCATGTGAGAGAGAGAGAGACAAAGAGGAAAAGAGAGACAAAGAGAGAAGATATCATTTTTCTATGCCAAAACATTATATCTATGAGAGATTGGAAGATATGGAAAGAAAAAATACTATGGATGATGAATAATGAAGTTTATATGATTAATTCCATTCAAGATGGAGCATTTTTTAATTTTTTCTATGTTGTATCCATAATAATAAATATATATTAAAAATGTTATTGTGCTAAGTCCATAGGAAATTCATTCTATGATGCTTTATAGAGAATTCATGTTCTTGGTGTTCTTTTTCTTCTTGTGGTTACTTGAAAGCATCAAGAAAAAGCTTGTTGGTGATGTAAGATATATTTTTTTGCTTTATTTGCCTCATTTCTTTGGTGTTCTATAGAGAGCTCCATGTTTCGGTGCACAACTAGGGAAAATTACCATCAACAAGCACCTAGAGGAGGCTAGAAATGAAGGAATAGCACTATTGAAGAGAAAAATAAGCGTAGAAGATTGTAAGATTCCAAAGAACTACAAAAGAATTGGTGTAATTCATAGGCAAAGCCACTTTCTTCAAAATACTTATCCCCTAGTGGTGTGAGCATAATGCTATCTTGATGTAGGACTTCTGTGATGATAGAATATTCCCCCTATCTTTAGAAGCAATAGAGATGTGCATTTCTATGTCAACTTATTTGGGAGAAAATTAAAGCATGCAAGGATTTCCAAATATTTAGATAGATCACTATGTTATATCACTTTTTATGATTGGAGACCCCATGGTCCCCAGCAATTAATGGAGCCATAATGATTGATTACTACCAATCAATATCTATAACTCCATCCTTGAGCAAGAGCCGAGAAGCTAGACAAAGAAACACAAGTAAAGAGCTATATGACCTGTTGTTTTTAGAAAGAGATACACAAATCTAGATCATATGCTCAGACTCAAGGCTACCATGGAGGAGGGATACACATGGGAGAGGAGGATATGTTGTTTCTTTGTAGACTTTTCTAAAACCTTTAACACTATCCCATAGTCATCAAGAGGCCACATCCTCAATCTATGCCCACACTTCCTTTAGCTAGACCTTGCTTCCATTGTTCCCTAGATCTTTCTTCCATTGTTTCCCAACCATGAATGGGAGGAGTTGCCAAGAGAAGAAGAGAGGTTCATGAATCACATCCCTCACTCTCTCAGCTCACACACTCTTGCCCGTATATACAACTCACCATGGGGATGGGATCGAGAAGAAACGGAAAAGGATGCAAGGAGGTTATCATTGGCATGTCCCTCACTCCTCAAAGAAACTCTCACACTCCCTCTCCTTCATTCTTATTCAAGAAGATATAGTAACAAGGAAGCTAGCAGGCATGATTTACACACACATGAATAGCTTGTCCCATTATTTTTTATCTCGATTATTTATGAATTCTAGGGTTATGGTTATTCCATTCCCCTTGGGCACCTAGCCCTTTTTTTGACTTTGTGATTGAGCTTAACTCCTATTCCATGTATCTAGATCTTAGTCTTAATGTAAAATTGACCAATGCACATATATTTCTTGCTTAGATAAAATTTGCATTGGAGGGAACCCAACTCAATGAAACACTCAACTAAATTTTATATTTATCTATTTTTAAAAAACTATGAGCATTTTCTCTTTTCACTTACAATTATTTCCTGCTAGATGAGTGTCACAATCTCATGGCACTCATGCCAAGGGTAACTTGTTGCTGCATGTGAGAACTATTGTTGGGACAATCAATGAGGAATCTTGATAGAGGAGGGATGGTGGTTGATGTTGCAAAGAGCTAAGAAGAGAGGCTTGAAATGGAGATGTGGAAGGCTTTCATGCGATGTGCTTGGCTTGTTGAGGCTTTGTTTGGGCCTTCATTGGCACCTATTGAGCCCCCATGTGGCTCCCTAGAGCCCCTCCTTCATCAAAAACATGATCAGCCCCCTTCAAGATAGTTTGCGCTATTTTTTGGTAGGCCTTGGATAGCACATGATCATTCTCTAGCTTCCCCACCCACTTGGCTACTCATTGGCACTTAATCTTGGTCCATTGGACACCCTGGCACTTGGCATTTGACTTGGCATTGATTTGTGAGCTGATTTTCTTTAGTCTAGGACTGTTCATAGACAGTTTACAGTAGTGCTACATTAGCATTTTATGTTTGGGCCACATTGGCATTGACATTGGTTGCCCGGTTGGTCCCGAATGATGTGGGAATGTATGCCTATCATGTGAGATAGTTTTGGATCTGATCTTTCTCAGCCATTGACTATTTTACGTAGTCCACACGCAGTCCAAAATAGGCCAGCCCCCTGTCATTACATTTTATGCTCATGCTACATGGTCATTTGATGCCCAATTATGCCTGGTTGGTGCCTACATGTCTAGGCATTGACTATTTTACGTAGTCCACACGCAGTCCAAAATAGGCCAGCCCCCTGTCATTACATTTTATGCTCATGCTACATGGTCATTTGATGCCCAATTATGCCTGGTTGGTGCCTACATGTCTAGGAATGTATGCCTATGAGTTGGCACTTGATTTGAGCGTGGTTCGATCATTATTTTACTCAGTTTTGGACTATTATTTGCTGTTGTAAACTTCTGGGCTGAAGCTATTTATGCTACAGTTGGGTTATACCTATTGGTCATGGGACGCTCCCAGCTACTCGATATGATGTCATGATGTATTTGGACTATGCCACATGTCTTGTTTATGCTCGAGAATGTTTTTGAGCTAATATTAGAGCTTGATTTTGTTTGGCTGTCACTTCTTTGTAGCTGGCATTTCATCTATGACATGGTTTATGCCTAGGCTACCCAGTACGGGTTATGATGTCTTAGTGAATGCTTTATGCTTTGGCTATGTATGGCAGTTGTTTGAGATGGTCTTGACATTCATTTGAGTATTCCCTTGAGAATTGGACATTGAGTTGGATTTTTCCGATACGACCTTGAATGCTATATGGGATTTAATGCTCTGATTATGGATTTTGGCTATTACTTGGATGCACTTACAGGTATTGAGCAGTGAATTGCTCCCTTATTTTGGCAGTTGCCTATTGAGCTGTGATTGCTCATTTGCATTTGATATGCGGGATACTTACTGATCAGTGGACTTGAATAGTACTTCGAATTTACAATTATGGACGTCGTGCTTCTCTGTTGTATGGCATTTATGCTATTTGGGCTGCTATTGCCCGTGTATGTTAGGGAGTAGTTGATCTTTATGGCCACCCGTGTATGCACATGGTCTGCTGCTATGTATTTTATAGAGCCTCTTACTTGGATACTTTTACATAGATATTTGGGCTTTTATTGGAGCTTGATTCTTGCAGGTTTATTTGCCACCTACCGTTCTTGGCTGGACATGTATGTCAGTACATGGTATGAGACACTGCAAAGCTATGTATACTCCTATGTTTCGGGGATGCTTATGCATTTATGGCTCCGAGACATGGTTATGGTTTTATGGCTGCAAGCTACAATGGTTGGATATGTCATGCTTTTTTCTGTTAGGCTTGTCTGTGTGGGAGCTTTTGCATCCGTGGTTGATGCCTTTGTGTTCTCCCCTTCTGGTTTGGATGAGTCCCCTTTGTAGTATGCTATGACGACTTCCAGCTCTTCTAGTCATGTAGACTGTCCTCTTGATGAGCCTGTTCTCTCTTATGAGAGTTCCCCTGACTCTTTGAGCTCCTTTGATGTATTGGACATCCCTACTCATGCTATTACACAAAGCAGTTGTCCTCTTCTATAGGTTTTACAGGTTCTGTTTGCTTTCATTGTGGAAAGACAGGGCATGTGAAGCATAAATGCTTCAAGTGGATTAGAGAGCAGAAAATATTGCGCCGCACTAGACATGAGAGTAGAGTCAGAGATACATTAGGTGAGACCACTATTGATAGTGGTCTGGTGCATGTAGTTACCATGATGATACAACTGAGCCTAGACTCCTGGCATCGTGTTACCCTGCAGATTACTTGCTCAGTGATAGGACCTATACCTTTGATTGGCTTTTAGACAATATGGCATCTCATCATGTTACTCGGCATAGAGCTTGGTTCTCTTCTTACAATGAGGTTGATGGATGTATTTCTTTGGGCCTTGAGTAGGATTGTCATGTTATTTGTACAGGGGATATACACTTGGATTTGCCAAATGGGTCTTCTCTTATGCTCCATGATGTCTTGCATATACCTACACTCAGTAAGAGTCTGATCTCTATCAGCCAGTTGCATGGTGCAAGATATTATGTCTCTCTTGGGGATACTTCATGGAAAATCCATCGTGGTTGCTTAGTATTCACCAGAGGTGCTAGATATGGTAGTGATTATGTAGTGCATGTCTCTCATGTGGGAGATTCTATGGTTGTAGTTATGCAGATACCACATGCATTGTTATGGCATTGTTCCATATACCATGTGTGACACACTGAGATGGATACTTTATGTGATATGGGCTTATTGCTTGCTCTTCCCAAATGCTACTTGTCCTCATTGTACTCATGGTATGTGCAGAGCCTTTTTGTCTTATGGCAAACGTGTGAGGCATGCTCCTCTAGATCTAGTCCATGTTACAGTATATGGACCTCTGCCTTCCTAGTCACTTGGTGGAGCGTTGTATTTTGTCACCTTCATGGATCATGCTACCCACCGTGTTTGGGCTTACCCTTTGGTACAGATTGAGGATGCCGCAGCTATGCTTGATAGGTTTATGGATTCTACTGGTTACAAGCCTAGGTGCTTGCATATGGATTATGAGAGATATGCTATCTCTCCTAGCTTACGGATCTCTTTTCAGTGGTATGGCATTGATTTCTTATGCCCCCAGTATTATGGGATTGCTCATGGCATGTGCCTTACCTTAGAGGCAAAGGTTGCTGCTATGCTTACCACAACTGGATTGTCTTATGGATTTTGGGATGAGGCCCTTATGATGGTAGTCTACTTGGTCATTCGGACGTCATGTTTCTCTTTGGATATTATGACTCCGCATGAGGCATGGAGTGGCATGAGACCCTCCTATGATCACTTGAGGATGTTTGGCTGCCAGGCATCTATCAGTATGCCACATGAGCCTATTTCACGCAAATGCATACTCCTTGGTTATGGAGATGGTGACTTTACGGCTTACAGGTTTTGGGATTTAGATGCCCAGCAAGTTCTATGCAACCGTCATGCTATCTTTTATGAGACGCAGACACCTCTCAGGCCTCTTGATGCACATTCAGTGCACTTTATGGCTGATTCTACAGCCGTATGTTAGTCTTCCGCTTTGCTGAGGACGTATACTGTCTTGAGACCCTATTTGACTTGTGTCCGGGATGCTGACTCTCTTTCGATGATTGGCCTTGGAGAGTTTGTATGCTCTCCGCTGTCTTTTATGCGTTGTGCTGAAGCTATGCGCCACTCTGATTCTTTGCAGCCATACACTTATGAGTTGTGTTGCTTGCTTCATGGGAAGCAGTCATGGATTTCTCTATTGTCTAGAGCTATGGGATTGCTTATCTCCTGGATGTCATGGACTCAAGGATGCTTGACTCTTCTTACGAGGAGGTTCCCACCACTTATTGCACATCTCGCTTTTCGATTGGGCATTGGGTGAGATGTCATGATTCCTCACCCTGTCTCTTTTCTTTTGTTTTGTTTTTTCACTCCTTGGCCCATTGGCCTTTTAATGGAAGGTTGTTGAGGTAAAAGGCCCTTGGGCCTTCCCGTGTATAGTGATCACCCATATTCTTTATTCATATATATATATGAAAGTGCAATAAGGTTGTCTTAACATTGTTGACAACACCTACATTGTGTGTGCTCTTCTCTCCCACATCTCCCGCATCCCTTTCAAAGTTTAGGAAAAGGGGACGTGGAAGATCCTCTTCATTGATAATACTATGTTGGGCTATAATAGAAATTCAAAAACTTCATGTACAGCTTGGACAATTTTTGAGAATATGTTTTCAAAAAAATACAAAGATGCGGAAGATTCAACTCAAACAAGAGTTGAATTCTTTGAAGAAATAAAAAATTTCTATCAATGAGTATGTTTTGAAGGTGAGGAGCATTGCAAATTATTTGGCAATGATTGATGTAATGCTTGATGATGATAAATTGGTTTCATCGACTTTGGGTAGCCTTAATAATGAGAAGGCCTGAAAATCATTTCTCACTTTAAGAAAAAGTACAATAAGTTGGATCCTAAGTCTACAAAATGTATCTTTCTTGGTTATGGAGATGTGAGTGAGATGGACTATCACGTATAGGATCCATAGGCCTCGAAAGGCCATCCATAGCCATTATTTATTTTCCATCAAGATAAACTACATAAATAGCTTGAGTAGGTCATTGAGATATACAAGGTGATATTTCAAGAGGGACCTTCGATTACTATAGAATGTGCCAAAGCCAATGCTCAAGTGGCAGAGGATCATGATGTTAAATAGGTTGTACAAGCCCCACAACTTGTTGTACGGTGGTCTACTATAACATAATCCATAGAGGGCAGTTATGGTGATAGATGCTTGTGAGTCTCTTACTTTACCTATGATGAGGCTATGTGTAGAGGTGATAGTTAGTCTTGGGAGAGGGCCATGTAGTAAGAGTATAACTCACTACAGAAAAATCACACAAGGGATTTGGTTCATTTGCCTAGTGGAAAGTGTGCTTTGCTATGCAGGTGGGTATACAAATTGAAGAGTACCCATGGATGCCCCAAGTGAACCTATAAGGCTAGATTGGTTGTTAAAGGTTTTAAGCACAAGCATGTTGTTGACTTCGATGCAGTCTTCTCTCTTGTGGTCAAGATGACTATCCTAAGCTTAGTATTTTCTTTGGTTGCACAACTAGATTTGGACCTCTATCAAATGGATGCAAGAGCAAAGGAATTAAGCATCAATTCATGACATCTCATACACCTCAAAGTAGAATGGCATTGTTAAATGCTAAAATCACACCATTTTGAAAATGGCAAGGTATATGCTTAAGGGCAAGGGATTGCCTAACCAGTTTTGGGAAGAAGTTATTAATATTGCAATCTACATTCTCAATTAGAGTTACATAAAGGATCTTAAGGGAAAAACTCCTTATGAGGCCTATTCTAGTAAGAAACCATTTGTCTCGCATTTTAGGACTTTTGGATGGATGTGAATGTTATGCCCGTGTTTCAAAACATAAGAGAAACAAGTTAAATCCAAAAAGCATAAAGTGTATCTTTTTGGATTATAGTAATGAGCAAAAGGCTTACAAATTGTATAACCAGGAGACAAGGAAGATAATAGTGAACCACATACAGTGGAGGAGAAAAATATAAGTTCTTCCACTTTATCATCAAGCGAAGAAGTAGTCCATTATGAGCCTATTTCAAGAGCTATCCCTACTCTTAAGAAGGAAGAAGCATCATCTTCGGATGATGAGGACAAAGCTCACCAACCTGCAATCATGTCACTGGAAAATCCATTGCCACGATGAGTGAAGCAGCTCTATGATTGTACTAATCCTATGCCTACCACAATTGAGAAAAAGATAGATAGACCAAGGAGATGTTTGAAAATAGAGAAGCTAAGAAAGGCTTTTGCTCACTTAGTCTCAATATGACCTTGATGATTGAGATTATGAGAGAAGTAAAGGTGCTATAGTGGACTTGGAAGAAGCACTTCCAAATCCAACATGGAGAGTAGCTTTGCAAGCTAAGTATGATAGCATAATGAAGAATGATACTTAGGAGCTAGTGGATTATTAAAGGTTTTAAGCACAAGCATGTTGTTGACTTCGATGCAGTCTTCTCTCTTGTGGTCAAGATGACTATCCTAAGCTTAGTATTTTCTTTGGTTGCACAACTAGATTTGGACCTCTATCAAATGGATGCAAGAGCAAAGGAATTAAGCATCAATTCATGACATCTCATACACCTCAAAGTAGAATGGCATTGTTAAATGCTAAAATCACACCATTTTGAAAATGGCAAGGTATATGCTTAAGGGCAAGGGATTGCCTAACCAGTTTTGGGAAGAAGTTATTAATATTGCAATCTACATTCTCAATTAGAGTTACATAAAGGATCTTAAGGGAAAAACTCCTTATGAGGCCTATTCTAGTAAGAAACCATTTGTCTCGCATTTTAGGACTTTTGGATGGATGTGAATGTTATGCCCGTGTTTCAAAACATAAGAGAAACAAGTTAAATCCAAAAAGCATAAAGTGTATCTTTTTGGATTATAGTAATGAGCAAAAGGCTTACAAATTGTATAACCAGGAGACAAGGAAGATAATAGTGAACCACATACAGTGGAGGAGAAAAATATAAGTTCTTCCACTTTATCATCAAGCGAAGAAGTAGTCCATTATGAGCCTATTTCAAGAGCTATCCCTACTCTTAAGAAGGAAGAAGCATCATCTTCGGATGATGAGGACAAAGCTCACCAACCTGCAATCATGTCACTGGAAAATCCATTGCCACGATGAGTGAAGCAGCTCTATGATTGTACTAATCCTATGCCTACCACAATTGAGAAAAAGATAGATAGACCAAGGAGATGTTTGAAAATAGAGAAGCTAAGAAAGGCTTTTGCTCACTTAGTCTCAATATGACCTTGATGATTGAGATTATGAGAGAAGTAAAGGTGCTATAGTGGACTTGGAAGAAGCACTTCCAAATCCAACATGGAGAGTAGCTTTGCAAGCTAAGTATGATAGCATAATGAAGAATGATACTTAGGAGCTAGTGGATTATTAAAGGTTTTAAGCACAAGCATGTTGTTGACTTCGATGCAGTCTTCTCTCTTGTGGTCAAGATGACTATCCTAAGCTTAGTATTTTCTTTGGTTGCACAACTAGATTTGGACCTCTATCAAATGGATGCAAGAGCAAAGGAATTAAGCATCAATTCATGACATCTCATACACCTCAAAGTAGAATGGCATTGTTAAATGCTAAAATCACACCATTTTGAAAATGGCAAGGTATATGCTTAAGGGCAAGGGATTGCCTAACCAGTTTTGGGAAGAAGTTATTAATATTGCAATCTACATTCTCAATTAGAGTTACATAAAGGATCTTAAGGGAAAAACTCCTTATGAGGCCTATTCTAGTAAGAAACCATTTGTCTCGCATTTTAGGACTTTTGGATGGATGTGAATGTTATGCCCGTGTTTCAAAACATAAGAGAAACAAGTTAAATCCAAAAAGCATAAAGTGTATCTTTTTGGATTATAGTAATGAGCAAAAGGCTTACAAATTGTATAACCAGGAGACAAGGAAGATAATAGTGAACCACATACAGTGGAGGAGAAAAATATAAGTTCTTCCACTTTATCATCAAGCGAAGAAGTAGTCCATTATGAGCCTATTTCAAGAGCTATCCCTACTCTTAAGAAGGAAGAAGCATCATCTTCGGATGATGAGGACAAAGCTCACCAACCTGCAATCATGTCACTGGAAAATCCATTGCCACGATGAGTGAAGCAGCTCTATGATTGTACTAATCCTATGCCTACCACAATTGAGAAAAAGATAGATAGACCAAGGAGATGTTTGAAAATAGAGAAGCTAAGAAAGGCTTTTGCTCACTTAGTCTCAATATGACCTTGATGATTGAGATTATGAGAGAAGTAAAGGTGCTATAGTGGACTTGGAAGAAGCACTTCCAAATCCAACATGGAGAGTAGCTTTGCAAGCTAAGTATGATAGCATAATGAAGAATGATACTTAGGAGCTAGTGGATTATTAAAGGTTTTAAGCACAAGCATGTTGTTGACTTCGATGCAGTCTTCTCTCTTGTGGTCAAGATGACTATCCTAAGCTTAGTATTTTCTTTGGTTGCACAACTAGATTTGGACCTCTATCAAATGGATGCAAGAGCAAAGGAATTAAGCATCAATTCATGACATCTCATACACCTCAAAGTAGAATGGCATTGTTAAATGCTAAAATCACACCATTTTGAAAATGGCAAGGTATATGCTTAAGGGCAAGGGATTGCCTAACCAGTTTTGGGAAGAAGTTATTAATATTGCAATCTACATTCTCAATTAGAGTTACATAAAGGATCTTAAGGGAAAAACTCCTTATGAGGCCTATTCTAGTAAGAAACCATTTGTCTCGCATTTTAGGACTTTTGGATGGATGTGAATGTTATGCCCGTGTTTCAAAACATAAGAGAAACAAGTTAAATCCAAAAAGCATAAAGTGTATCTTTTTGGATTATAGTAATGAGCAAAAGGCTTACAAATTGTATAACCAGGAGACAAGGAAGATAATAGTGAACCACATACAGTGGAGGAGAAAAATATAAGTTCTTCCACTTTATCATCAAGCGAAGAAGTAGTCCATTATGAGCCTATTTCAAGAGCTATCCCTACTCTTAAGAAGGAAGAAGCATCATCTTCGGATGATGAGGACAAAGCTCACCAACCTGCAATCATGTCACTGGAAAATCCATTGCCACGATGAGTGAAGCAGCTCTATGATTGTACTAATCCTATGCCTACCACAATTGAGAAAAAGATAGATAGACCAAGGAGATGTTTGAAAATAGAGAAGCTAAGAAAGGCTTTTGCTCACTTAGTCTCAATATGACCTTGATGATTGAGATTATGAGAGAAGTAAAGGTGCTATAGTGGACTTGGAAGAAGCACTTCCAAATCCAACATGGAGAGTAGCTTTGCAAGCTAAGTATGATAGCATAATGAAGAATGATACTTAGGAGCTAGTGGATTGGTAAAAAAGGATGAAGATAATTGGCACCAAGTGGGTTTGGAAGATAACAAAGCTGATGGGAGCTTAGAAAAGTATAAAGTTAGACTAGTTGCACAAGGTTTTTACAAATTGAAGGATTTTATTTTCAAGAATCATTTGCTCCAATTGCTAGAATGACCATTATTCACACAATATTTGCAAAGCTGTGCATAAGAAGCTAGTTTACCAAATGGATGTCAAATTAAAGTTCTTGAATGGTGATCTCAAGGAGGAGATGTACGTGGCTCAGGAACCAAAGTTTGAGGCCCCCCATTTTGAGAACAATGTTTATAAGTTGAAGAAGGCATTATATGGGTTGAAACAAGCCCCAAGAGTATGGTACCAGTGGATAGATAAATTCTTTCTAGGTTTGAATTTCAAAAATATGTGCCTCAAATGCTAACTTTGATATTTACAAGGATAGTAAAAGTTTTTAGTGATTATTCTATACATGGAGACAACCTTTTTATTATAGGTAACTATGAAGATAGTAAAAAGTTTATAGTGATTGTTCTATATGTGGATGACCTTCTTATTATAGGTGACTATGAAGATAGTAAAAAGTCTACAGTGATTGTTTTAGATGTGGATGACCTTCTTATTATAGGTGACTATGAAGATATGATCCATCAAACTCAAAAGGATTTGAGCTCTAAGTTTGAAATGAGTGTTACACTATTATTTGGGGATTGAAGTCTAGCAAGAGCCTGTCAAAATCTTCATCTCTCAAATGACGTATGCATGGTAGATCTTAAAAAAATTTGGCACAACAAAGTGTAAGGAGATAGCTACACCTATTGAGGTCAATGTAAAGTTATCCATTGAGGATACATGGGCAATAGTAGACATTGGGAGGTATAGGAGGTTGGTTGGTAGTCTCATCTACTTGTGTGACACCAAGCCAGATATCAGTTTTGCTATTTGTGTTTTAAACAAGTTCTCAAACAAACTATGAGAAAGTTGTTGGAAAGCTAGGATGTGAGTGCTCAAATACTTGAAGTGAACTCTTGACTATGGTATCCCATATAATTTCAAAAGTTCTCTTATGGGAAACTTTGGACAGGTGACAGTGATTCTTAGAAATTAGTTTTTGGATATTGTTTCTCTCTAGCTTCAAGAATATTCTCTTGGATCAGTAAGAAGCAATCAATTGTGGTGTTGTCTTCTACCGAAACAAAGTAGAAGCTAGCATGCTCTACTACATGTGAAGCAATATGGTTAAGGAGGATCCTATGGTAGATGGGAGTACATGATAAGTATCCAATAGTGGCTAAGATATAACAATCAGAGTTTCATTTCCATTTCCAAAAATCTAGTTTTTTATGCATGCACCAAACATATTAAGATCTAGTATCATTATGTACATGACTTGATTTAGGATGGGATATAGAGATAATATACTATCCAATAAAGGATAATAGTGTAGATATCTTTACTAAAGCTCTTATGAAGAATCTCTTTTGAATTCATCTTTAGAGACTTGGTGTTGGGCTAAGAATGTAGTTTACTTGCTGGTGGACATTGATGGGGATGTTATATATGCTCAATTCTCCACCCTCGACACTAATGATCCATGGTTCTCTAAGTTGTAGCACCCCAATTATGAGGAGAAGCCATGTGTGAGCATGGTTAGTCTTAACATGTACATCAAATGAGGTCTATATAACTGGATGGCAAAAAGATGACCCTTGTGGATCTAGCCTTTGAGTCACATAGAGTAGTTATGATGGTAGCAACTCAAGGTATAATGTATTGATTTATGGGGTGTGGAAGCATCAAGGCCTAACTAGGAAAGGTTCATAATATGGTTAGACATGCCGACTAGAATACCTTCCCAAGCTACAAAAGGAAGAATCCTCTAAATCCATCATCAATCTATCTTTTACCCAATCAGAGCTCTTACCCTTATGCTCTTCTTCTATCATCTATCTTGATCTCTATCTAAGCTTCATAGTGGAAGCAAACAGGTGGATAGAACCATCTTTGTATTAGTTTGTTTCAAGTTAAAGCAATCTATGTTCTTTTCATATTTGTTGTGTGTTCTCTATTCTTTTCTCAAATTCTATCTATTGCGATACGTAATTTCTACAATACTTTGTCACATTTGTTGATGATTGTTTAAGAAAGCTATGGGTATACTTCATGAAGGAAAAGAGTAATGTATTTGAGCACTTCAAAACTTTCAAGGCTACTGTTGAAACATAAACATTCTTGAAAGTTAAGTGCTTGAGATCAAATGGAGGGGGAGAGTACCTCTCTAATGAGTTTAGTAACTTTTTGAGGTCTCATGGGATAAAGAGATAATGTACTTGCAAATATATCCCACAAAAAAATGGGGTTGCAGAAAGGAAAAATAGACATATCGCAAAAGTTGCACAAGTATTCATGGTTGAAAAGAATATGCCAAAATATTTTTGGTTTGAATCTATTCATATTGTTGTCTATATTATGTACATAATTCCCATGCTATAGTTCATGGGATGACCCCTGAAGAATGTTTTACACATGCAAGAAGCCCAATGTATCACATTTGAAAGTGTTTGGCTGTGTTACATATGTTCATGTGCTAGATGAGTTGCAAAAGAAGCTTCATCCAAAGGCTAAAAATGCATTTTTATTGGATATTCTTTAGAGCAAAAAGGATATTGTTGCTATAACCCTATCACAACCGAGTTCAACAGAGTGAATAGGGATGTTATTTTTATGACATGAGCAGTTGGTATGCATCTAGTGGTGATGCATTGGATGATCATGATCATGATCATGATAGTTATGTAGTATAGAATGAAAAGCAATAATCATGGAGTCTTAGTGGACCAAAAACATCATTTGGTGCTACATCTATAGTTAGTCAATGGTCTAGGAGACTAAGGAGTAGCTCTACATCTTCAAGTACATCAATAAGTGTTGGAGGTAAAGGCAAAGGGAAGAAGAAAGTGTCAGATGGTAATGATGCATCTACTATTCATTCGGGATTTGATGGAGATTCTAGTAGTTCAAAGAGTTTGGATGATGATCTTCTTTAGTCAAGACACCAGGTGTACATAGAGCACATGGTAATATAAAGACTCAACTAACTAATCCAATGGTACACAAGTCTGGCAGGGTCAAATACCATGTTAAAGAATTTTGTTTTGAAGGTTATGCAGCTCACCATTATGCTTATATAGTAAAGGTGATTGAGGATGTTGAATCCACTTTCTTTGAGGATGTTGTTGGTCATGCCCATTGGGATGTAATAATGGACAAGGAGATGGTTGCATTAGAAGCTAGTAAGACATGGGATTTGGTACCATTTCCTAAGGGCAAGAAAGCTACTAGCTATAAGTGGGTTTACAAAATCAAGCACAATGTAGATGGTTATATTAGTAGGTATAAGGCTAGGCTAGTTTCAAAAGTACCTGATCAAATATATGGCATAGATTATGAAGAGACATTTAGACGAGTTGCTAGGATGTCAGTAATGCATTTTTGATGGTGAATTGCAAAAACACATGTATATGGAGAAAGCAATAGGTTATGAGGACTTAAAGCATCCTAGATATGTGTGCAACTTAAAGAAAGCACTCTATGGACTGAAGCAACCATATAGAGCATGGTCTGACAAGATTAGAGGGTATCTTGTCAACATTGAATTTAATGTTTTTAATGAAGAAAATTCACTTTATGTGAGAAAGGGAGATGCAGGCTTGGTCATCATAGTCATCTATGTCGATGACTTGATTATTACAGGTGACACTGGTAGTGGCATTGCTGAAGTTAATGAATTTTCAAAGAAGAAGTTTAAGATGAAGGATTTGGGTGAGCCAAGGTACTTTCTTAGTATTGAGGGTGATCAAATGTGACAATGGTGTATGGCTGGTATAACAACATGTAAGCCTCTTTTAGTGCCATTGGAGAAAAATATAAAGTTGAGTGCTAAGATTGGGGATGAGATACAAGACGGTACTATGAGCTAGAAATCCATCCTTCCATGCTAAGACAAAACACATTGAGGTGGATTACCACTTTGTGAGAGAGAAGGTACTTGTAGGGGAGATTGACTTGGTATATGTCAACACACTAGATCATATAGCTGACATTTATACAAAGGCATTGGGTGCAGAGAAGCTTCAAAAATTTTGAAGCTTACTTGAAGTTTCAAAGATATTGTTGAGCTTGAGGGGGATTGTTGAGATGGCAAGCTCAACATGTGCAGACATTGATGATGGTCCACCTGGCTAGATGGGCCTACACATCTACACTTAGCATGTTGGTGTGGTCATTATGATCCTCACATGGCCACTAACTTATCACTTATTATATTTAATTTATTGCACCTACCTATATCTAGCATAGTTATAGCACTAGTCAATTAGTATAGTCAGTTATGCATTGTTTGACTTAGTAGGCCACTTTCTTTTATGTTTTATATTATCTATACTTTGTGTACATTGTATTGAGAGAGAAAGAAGAAAAAAACTAGCAAGAAATTTTTTTTTTCCTCTATCTCTCTTATTGTGTTCTTGAGTGAGATTCCTCTTGTATTTATGGTGTTTTTTAGTGAGCAACTCAAGCAAACCATGCAATTCTTGACAGAACAATGGGTTCTTATACTTGTTCTTTGCTTAAGTATTTATAGGCTTGTCAATATTCCAATTCCTTTGTGAATGGGAATTCTAGGGTAGCAAATATGTGTATCCAATCTTACTCATCTTTAGGGCATGGGATATTCTGTAAGAGGTTGTTGGACAACTAGTATCTTTGTATAGTATATTGGAGATTACATGATTAAGAGATTCTCAAAGTCTCCATTTAACTCCTAGTACATTCTCCTTATTTTTTGAGAGACTAGACTACTTTCCTAATGATCCCTAATAAGTTATACATTGTACATCTAAGGATATCCAAGAAATAGATCATAGTATATCCATTTTAGAACAACAAAGTTAACTTTAAAATATACTTTGGAGATTCTGATTTACCAATCTTTCAATATACATTTCTAGGAGACTTTGAATTTGTCTAGGACTATTAAATTAAAATGGATGGGTTTGGTTGTGATGAGTTTCCTAGGCATAAAGCACATTTTCATTCGCTATGCTACTCTAGCTCCAATATCGATGATTTCTCATTTGATAGAGTTCCCAAGGGTTTCCATTAGAAGAATGGCATGATGCTCTACTCCTTTCCAAAGGGTGTTGATCCCCAAGGCTCCCAAAGTAGGTGTAGCTAAGAGATTGGGTTGCAAATTACACATTGATAATGCAAGATTAGATGTATCCATCCAAGTCTTGAATGCTTTCCATGTGGTAGGAATTTCTTTCATCAAAAATCCAAGTGAAATCGAGAAGTTGGTGGATGTGAGAATCAAGATAATGCTAGGTTCTATGTCTTAATATTAGAATTTTTGTTACCCTACATCATCCATACTTGTAATGTCTTGCTCATTTATACATTAACCAAAGTAGAGTGGTTTGGTGGAATAGATGCCAAGGTTCAGAGGTTGAGTAGGCAACAGTACATACAAAGTATGAGAGAGTTTGGGGAGATCAATGGTCTCCAAAGCTATCTTGCAATAATTCATTAGGGTTTCTTTCATCCATTACTTGACCTTATATCTACTATGGCCAATTGTTGGTTAGGACCAAGGTATTCCCCTACTTTCAGTGTAGCATCCTTCTCAGTTTGGAGTGTAATTATTGCACTTTCTACAATCAAGACATGAGTTGTGCTATATAGAATAATGAAATCTTTGCTTTTTAATTTCAAATCAATGTATTTTTATCTTTTCTTAGTATTATTGTTGCTATTGTTGATTCGTTTACTACTCTCGATTGCTCAATGGTGACTCTAGCTTTCTTATTCTATGCTCTTGATGACAATTTCATCCTTGATCATTTCAACAATCAAGGTTGGACGAGGTATTTTCCAACATCATTTGGAAAATACCTCGTCCAACCATTAACTTCTTGATTCTCAATAGAGCCACCAAGCCCTATTGTTGTGCACACAAGCTCTAATCTTGGTGCTTTGCAGTTATTTTTCCTATAGCTATGAGGACTCCAAAAAGCAAGTGAGGAGTTAAAGAAGCTCCCAAAAATGAAGGGTAAGTAGGGTATGAAATCTCCTCTTGGTATCAAAAAGACACTACAATTTGCGATGGAGGAGAAACAGACCCCCAAACATTTGTTCAAATAAGATGTCTAATCTATGGAGCAATCAAAGAGAACCTAAGTTCTATTTGGTGATGAAAATAAGTCCACAATAAAACCTAAAGGTAAGCTTCCATATTGTTACTTTGTGTGTGCTTCAAGTTATGTTGTGCAAGCTACTTGAGTTTTTACTTTGCATGTATGTTAGTTTTGAGTCCTATGATGCTATGGAGTAATTTGGGTTTACTTTGTTTCCTCTATGTTTTATGCATTTAGGACTTCATGCAATATAACATCAAATGTTTTTAGTATTGGAACAAATGGTTGTGTAGTGAGTTTTGCATGTCAAATCTTCCAATGCATTCAAAAGCATGCATATACTAGTTCTAGTCAATCATGACATCAAACCAATAGTATTGCATGATCTCACAATTTCAATTTCTAAGAAATTTATAGATTGTTAAAGCATTAAAGAATGTAGAGAATGTCTAATTTTGGACCTTTCTAGGATAACTAGCACCAAATTTGATACTTGATGATTTTGGATTGTGCAAAACTCTATTAAGACTCTACATTACTAGACACTTTTGCTTTGTATCCATATATTGTGAAGCATTTAAAAAGCTTCTCCTTTTAGAAAAAAAATTTACACTAAACATTATGAAATTTGTTGAAGAGGCCCAAGATATGTCTAACTTTGGAGTATTAATTCATAATTTTCAAGATAAAATAAGAAAAAAGAGTTCCCACAAATGAGAAAATCTTACCATGCATCAAAGGAGCTACAGGAGTACAACATAAGCTTGAAAGGGGTGCTTCTAGAGGACTTACATCACAATGTCCTCCTTGAAGGCCAGTGGTTAACAATATTCAAGCACAAGCACCAAAACCCTACAAATATCTACTTGAATCATATACATCCTCACTTGTAATGATTGCACTTTGCTTTTCCACAAGTTGTATCAAGTACTGAGATCATTGCCAAGTTTATATGCTCTTATGTATTTGAGAAATACTATTCCATGATGGACCCCGTAGGCTACAAAATGGCATAGGATAAGTTTGGGGAAAGTGTAATGTAGATGTGCATGAAGAGGCTATAGGGGTTGGAACAAAATATTGAGACGACGTAGGCAAGAGCAAATCCTGCCTCCCAAGTTGGTGTCCTTTCTAAAAAGATTCCTTTCTTGTAATAAAACAAAATTTTTACCCTTTAGTTTAGGAGAATTAGCTTATTGGGGATTGGAGTATAAAAGACAAGAGTGTGCCATTGTCATGAACTTTTTAGCACATTTGTAAAGTTCTCCATTTTCTTGGAGCTTGAGGGCTCTTGCCTTCCCCACCAACATTGAGAGTGAGTACTCAATGCCCACCATAGCAAGAGATGGATTTCTTGCAGCAGCCCCTCATGTGATTCTCATTGTACCTTTGATTCAATCTAGCTATGGCTTCATTGTGCTTCAATCCTACTTCATTTTCAACTATGGCATGACTATGTCAATTGATTTAATTATTATTTCTTTGCTAAGCTCATTTCAATGGTATTAGAGCCTTCAATTTGATTCTTGCCAAGGTGACTTTCAAGCCTAAATCTAGTTTCCAGCACCATGAAGGGTAAGTGGAGTTCAAGATTTGGTTATAGAAATTGGTAGAGTTTAAACTATGACTAGTCAAGGTTTCTTGCAATTAGTCTTTACTAATTCTGGAGTTCTTGGAGAATATATGAAGAAGAAATGGTGGGTTCTTGGACATTTTGGTAGCTTATGGACAAGAAGAGGTCCATTTTGAAGGTTCCATGTCTAACTGGGATAGATAGAGTTTAGGAAAAGCTTAATTATGATTAATTTTTGCTAATCAAGGATTTTCTCCTTCTCTCTTAGCTTCTCCCAAGTTTCTGTGGCTGACATCTTGATTGGATCTCCTCTCCATGATAAAATCCTCCTCATTTGAGTGCACAACATCATTCCCCTCATCCTTAGGAGCATTTGGAGTAGCATCTATAGCACATTAGCCAAATGGAAGCAACAAGCATACGAGAAAAAATTGTAAGCAGCTATACGTAGTCATCTCCAACACCTATCATCTCTCTTTGGTATCAAGCTTGATCCCCGGCATCAATGGAAGACTCTTGAACAAGTTGGTAGCTGTTTTTAAGTATAAAGGTTGGCTATGGTGATTTTCTCTCTCCTCCTTGTTGAGTATTTAGGATAGCATTGAATCTTTATAAAAATTTTCAAGATTTCATGGGCCTTTCATTTCTCTAAGCTCCTAGACATATTCTCATGTCTCATACTTCAAACATTGAGTTGTTTTCCTCTCTTGAAGCTTCTCTCAAATCCTAGTAATGGAGTTTGTGGAAAACAAGTAAAATATTTCTTGATTCTTGAAATTCATGGGCCTTTTGCTCAAATTCTTCCTAAATATAACTCTAAACCTTTAGCACGTAATGAGGAAGCAATTTTGAAGCCTTTTTTACAACATTGAGTATTCTTGATCTCTTATTTGGGGAAAATAGGGTATCCACAAAATTCTTGAAACAATTGGTCAATTGGTAGTCTAATCCTAGGGACTATGAAGTGTTCTACTTTAGAGAATCAAGGGAAAGTCCATTCCATAACGATTGATCCGACATTGAAGCAATAGGCCATAGTTTACAACATGTTCTTCTTCTTGAATGCTTGGACAGTTATGGACAATTCAAATCTCTTGGATTCTTGTTTCTAATCAAGAATTGAAGTTTTTTTTGGAGTTTAGATCGATCTTGAGCCTTAATTGAAGGCAGTGGTTCAAATTTATGGAGATTTGATTATTCTTCAATCATTATAAGCGAAAATAGTTCAAGATCGGTATTCTTGAAGCTATTTGTAGACTTCAAGTGGATTCATATTCAATGGACGTGTTATAAGATCCGAGATACATGCTTGACCTTCTTATATACTTAAAAGATATATGGTGAATATTATGATGGCACTGAGAGAGAACAAATGAGAGAAAAGAAAGATGTAGAGAGAAAGAGAGATAGATAGAGAGATTGACAACACACTAGGGACTAGAAGATGGGTCCCTCCCCCCCCTTGTGGAGTTATATTATTGACAAGGAGCAAGCTCCTCCATTACACATAAACCAGTTTTTAACTTGTAGATCTGGGGAACAAGGTCAAGGCTCCTTGCATGGTATCAATCGGTTAACACTTGCATAACTTGAAAGTTGGCACCTTTTGATCCTTCTTGAGTCTCTCCTTCTTTCCTACACAGTAAATGTAGGGATCTACTCTTGGAGCTTGATTTCAGCAGAGCTTCTGCAGTACTTGCACAACTCGAGGGTTGGCAAGCTTGAACTTACACAGATCCTTGCACGGTATACAATCGGTGCGTACTTGCACAACTCAGAAGTTGGCTCCTTTGATCTTCTTGATTTCTCTTCTTCTCTCCTACACAATATGTGTAGGGCTCTCTTCTTGGTGTTGATTTCAGCAGAGCTTCTGCAACACTTTGTGATACTCGATCGCCTTCTGTCCTCCTCTTGCATGCATGCAAAGTGATGCTTCCTTCACCTCCTCCACACCCAAGGAGAGCCTTCCTTTTATAGGCTCCAAGAGCTTCTCTTCTTGGAGAGAGAATTGAGTGCCAAGATTGGAAAGGTTGATCTTCATGCAAGATGTGGCTCTTCTAGGACCTACTCTGCAATACCAATTTTGGAATATCTCTTTGTGTATTGCTTGAATGGAAAAACATCCAACATAAAAGTTGTAGATCTCGTCACTTTCTTTCATGAGATATTTTAAAAATGGATTCACCATGTCTATTTTAAGAAAGGCAAAATTTTAAACTCTATTATTAACTTATGGTCCATGCAACCACCTTGAGCCATAGATAAGGAGAGTTCATTAGATTTCCTTGGGCCCCAACCTTAAGATTTACTTCCACACAAAAGCTTGTGTCATCTTAGACCTTAGAAAGAGAAAATCACTTCTCTCCTCACTTCTAGAGGATCACGTCTCTCGTCTTTCTTAGTGAGAAACTTACCTATCTCGTTTTTCTTAGTGAAAGAATTACTTCTCTCCTTAATTCAAGAGATAAAAGACCTTAAATACATATACACAATGCTAAATTTGCATTTCCTCTACTTAGAACTCAATCCATCTTCATTTATGTGTAACTCCTTGGCTCTTGCGTACACTCTTACACTTGGCTCACACTTCCTTCCCCCTTCATAACTTGTACTGCATGTACCAGATATCCCTATCACAACGCTCAAATCACCCCATTAAGTGATGCACTAGGAATATTGGTCTCTAAATGGTCTCATGACCATGCTAGATCATCATCAAGACTTAAAGAAAAGTGAGTCATTAATTTATTGACATAAATTTACTAACTAGAGAATGTGTAATAAGCAATCAATTTAGTAACATCCCTCTGGCTTCTAAATAGTTGACCTCAATTGTAGAGGGGATACATAGTCCTTAAGAAGATCTAGAAAGTCTTGTAGTTCTCTCTCAGTCATAAACTGAGCATCCAATGGGGGATAATTCTTAAACTTAACCAGATACTTCCGTAATACCTTACTTGACCTTAGAGTATTGTCCTGATGCGGTGTAAAATTCTTTCAGGCACAAGGAACTCTTCAGTTTCTTCTATGTCATGTAAATCTTCCTTGATTGGTTCCATTGGAGGTTCTCCAATATAGGGACATAGCAAACTTATATGGAAATCATTATGAATGTTCCAACGACTTGGTAGATCCAAACAAAAAGTCACATTGTTTATCTTATCTATGATCTTAAAAGGGCCATAATAGCGATTAGAAAGCTTAACCACTTTACCCTTTTGATCTTTTTGCTTCTTCAAGCGAGCCCTATCAAACTTAAGAAGAACATTGTCGTACCACTATGCGCACACCATGTGAAAAACTCTAAAGTGTGGCTTTCTTATTGATCTAGAGAGCCAATGCCATTTTAGACATTAGTGTTAGTGTCCATGGTTCAAACATATTAGTTTTTTTTTGACAAGTGTATCCAATTCACGATATTTTAGATAATCTCTTGTAAAAATATAAAAACTGTAGACAACTTCTAGATTAGGATGACATGAAAAAGAAAGCATGTAGCTTTTAGCCATCTATGAGGATTTTATGTAAAAAGAGAGATGGATGAAATTGCGCACGTCACGGTCGTTGTTTTCAAGCAGTGAATAGCACTCCAAAGTGGGAGATGAAGGAGTGATCTGGCAGAATTCTAGTCAGGTATGCTGGTATTTTACCCCCCTTTCGGAGCCAATGGAAGCATCAGGTTGGCGGTCTGAGCAGCATAGATAAATGCATTATTTTGTGCACGTTTTTGTGTACAAGAGATTTGTCTTCTCATAATGGAGAAATAAACCGACAGGCTTCAATTCTGTGAGTATTATTATGTGTCTTCTATTTCTTTCTATGAGTATTCTTTCATATTTTCTATTTCTTTCAACCCCTTCTCTTTTGTTTACTCTACTCCTTCAATCTCCCTTCACCCTACTGTCTCTTACCCCCACGGTAGACTTTTGACTGCAAACGCTCCGACAGTGGTGAACCTGATGTGAAAGTCAATAGCAGAGGTGTGTAAAGATGGGAGATTCTACAGCTTCAAGTGGTGGTGATGCTTTGCAAAAAATGATTTCTTTGTTGTAGCAACAAGAACAACATTAGTTTTTGCTACAACAAACAGATGCAAACTCGACATGAAGCAGAAAGAATTGATTCCTTAGCCGTAAATGCATTGTAGGCAGTAGGACAAGAATTGAAGTAGTTTAAAGGTCAAAATGTTTCGGCCTTCATCCGGCTGTATGAAGAAAAGATGTTGTTTCATGGGGTACTGCAGTATGCATGGAGTCAGTATTTCTCTCGATTGGCCATGCATGCTTTGCATGATTGAATTGATGAGTTACATAGAAGAGATGCGGATTGGGCAGCTTTTAGGAAAGCTTTGAGAGAAGAGTTTTTCCTGGAAGATGCAGGATTGGTAACTAAAAAGACATTTATAGATAGGGTTGAAAAGCCCAATAATGAGTTGGCTGCTATAGCTTTGCTCCGTGAATTTGAAAGTCGGTATGCGTAATTGGATGTCGATGAGCAGCAATCATTGGAGCTTGCATGAGAAGCTGACTGATCGTTTAGAAGATGCCTCTTCTAAAATAGGGCTGAAATCAAATTGGGCGAATGTAACTGAAGCAGTGCATATGTTGGTAAAGAGAGAGTGGATGAAATTAAGATGGGGTACATGCACCACAACTGCCAGTGCTCAGAAGGGGGATGAAATTGCAACCAAGGCACCTGTAATTATGGTGGAACAACCAGCTATACCTATTTGTCTAGCTCTTAAAGGAGACTGAATTTGATAGAGATCTATGCAAAGGTCAAAAAGTTGGATGTTAAGGTAGAAGAGAAGGCTCGGACAACAGCCCAAAGACTGTACAAAGAAGAACACAAGAGGAGATGCATTTGGTATGACAGTTTACAACATGAAAAGTGAGATTGTACAGTTTACCGTGAAGTGGAAGCAAAAAGGTTAATCTTTTGGAAAGATGGAAAAATACATGCAACAGATATTTTTCTTCCAATAGAGACGAATTTTGAAAATGGTAGCATGCAGAAGAAGTTGGAAGATATGGCTGCAAGGACAGCATTTGCTGCCATAGATGCAG